>NC_136615.1:7818730-8273730 GCF_933228915.1 Telmatherina bonti | reverse complement strand
GAAGGATACAAGCCTCCTGCAGAGGTAGGTGGCCCAGGCCTGGAAGGGACCATCCCACCAGGGTTCATCCCTGGGGGGCCGCGAGGGCCTGAATGGGACAGGAACTGGGTGCTGTAAGAGGATGCTCCACCCATCTGGGAGGGAAAAAGAAGTAAAACAGGGATGAAAAAACAAAGCTTGCCACTTCTTTTCCACAACCTGAACAACTCAGAGTTTGTTTGTCAGAGAAAAAGGTAGAAATGGATCAAATTAGAGAGTTTTAGACTCCACAGAATGTACTGGAGGAGACTAGTCGACTGCAGGCTGGCTGGAAGACCACTAAACACTCCTACCAACTCTCTGAGGACAGCGCTGCTGGCAGCTGCCTCTCTCTGTGGACTTTTAGGCTCTAGTGGTCATAAACTGATGCCGCAAGGGGTTTGAACCTGTTGTCATGATGTGTGTTTAGTCAAGTCTCTTTACACTGCAAAAACTCAGCCTTAAAAAAAAAGAAAAATTAAAACCGCAAGCGGTGATATAGGCCCTCGCACCATGGCGCCACTCGGCATAATGCCACCGCCTCCCCTGGCAACATCCTTCCCATGCCTCTCTCAACCTAAAGTGCAGCCAGACTGCACTTCAGGCCATTTAGGCCTTATGAAGGGTCACTTCCTGTCACCAAGGGGCGGGGCTAACTTATAATCTAATTATTGACATGCACAAATGTGAAGAATATGACTGGCATCATCTGTAGTAAATTTGGTGCAGGTTGGTTGTTTTTTGTGGGAGTTATGTCAGTTTTCCTTTTCATTGCATCACATCTGCTTTGCTGCCCCGCCTCTCCTAAACGATATCCCCTATTAAAAGAAATAGCACAACTTTTAATCACACATGCGTCTTGAGCATCCTGACTCATTTGGGTTAAAGTTGGACAAAATTCTTAGCAGGACTTCCTCAAAATGCATGGCAAAGAAAATGACAGAAATGACCCCAAAAATGGCACCTTTTTCAACATGGCCGACTTCCTGTTGGATTTAGCCCATATGTCCAAGAGACTTTTTTGAAGGTGCTGGAATGGTCTATAAGTGTGCTGAATTTTATCCATGTCATGCAATGTAGTGGGCGGGGCTGATTGATTGAAATATTGTAGGGGGCGCTATATAGTCATTTATTATCTTTTCCACTATATTGTAATTTTATTCTATTAAGGACATAACTGTCATGACTCATGGCAAGTATGGTGAAGATCAAAGGTTTCATGGCTTTGTTACAGGTACTTCCTGGTTCACGATATCAGACACTTGTTGTTGCCAATGGGTGGGGCTAATTCATAGTCCCATTATTGCATTGTAGATTTTGTTCATCATGGGACTGGCATCAAATGTGTCGATTCCTGTGCTGATATGTTGTTTTATGTGGGAGTTTTAGCAATAAGTCTTTGTTAATGAGACATCAAACTTTGAGGGCCCGCCCCTCCTAAACTAAATCTTCTATTAGAAGAAATAACACAACTTTAAATCACACATGCCTCCTGAGCATCCTGTGCAAGTTGGGTGTCAGTTGGACAATATCCCTAGGAGGAGTTGTTTAAAATGCTTGGCAAAGAAATGACCCCAAATATGGCACCTTTTTCAAAATGGCCGACTTCCTGTTGGATTCAGCCCATATGTCCAAGAGACTTTTTTGAAGGTACTGGAAGGTTCTCCAACTGTGCTGAATTTTATTCATGTCGGTCCATGTAGTGGGCGGGGCTGATTGATTGAAATTTTGTAGGGGGCGCTATGGAGACATGCTCCATTTATTCCATTATGTTTCAATGGGGCTTAGTTCAGGGCCTTACTGTCATCAGTCATGGCAAGTTTGGTGGCGGTCCAAGGTTCCATGGCTTGGTCACAGGTACTTCCTGTTTCATGGCGTTGGACCGCCATTCGCCATGTCCCGTTTAGCGTAGCGACTTGAGGTTTTTATTGTGGCATCATGAAAGGGTTTGACATGTTTTGGAGGAGTCTCAAGTGTTTGGGACCATTTGCTTAGAAGCATGACCCTCAAACGTGGAAAAAACCACTTCCTGTTGTAAGTGGGCGGGGCTTAGGTCTACACCAGCAATGGTCACATTAATCTGTTCAGGACTGATCCCTTATTAATCCCTATAAGTTTTAGGGTGATCAGATCAAAATTGACAATTTTATAGTGATTTATGATGTCACGCCGCCGCATGGAACTTCGCCATGGCGTCACGGGCACGCCGTGCAGCGTAGAGCAACGTCCTTTACCAGATCTCTTCACCAACATGTTTTGTGATGCCTGAGTGAATTTGGGCCATGTGGTGTCCACCAAGCCAGAGTTATGGGTGTGTGAGCAAAAAACACTTTTGACCTCCAGGGGGCGTGGCTATTTCATAATTAAAATATTGACATATAGAACTCTGTAGGAGGGGACTGCCATCATATCTAGCAAATGTGGTGCAGAAATGTTGCTTTATGTGGGAGTTATGTCCGTTTAATTTTTCATGGCGAGACATCAAACTTTGAGGCCCCGCCCCTCGTAAACTAAGTCTCCTATTAGAAGAAATAACACAACATTTAATCGCACATGCCTCCTGAACATCCTGAGCAATTTGTGGCTCAGTGGGATAAAAGCTCTAGGACGAGTTCGTTAAAATGCGAGGTGCTAAAACGCCAAAATATTGACTTTGACCTAAAATGGCCGCCTTCCTGTCGACATTTCACCATGACATTAAGAGGATTTTTTGTTCGCCCTAGCATGTAGATCATGTGTATGAATTTTCATAAAGATTAACGACATGCAGTGGCGGGGCACCTAAAATAGGTGGCGCTCTCGTTCAGTTTCGCCCAAACATTCTGGAGCACCTCAAAATATCAAATTTTTCGTATTCCCTTGGGGGGGTACGCAAAATTTGGTGAGTTTTCGAGCACGTTCAGGCCTCCAAAAAAGCACGCGAAGTGTCCGAATAAAAATAATAAACACTGCAAATACAATAGGCCTTCGCACCGCCAAGGTGCTCGGGCCTAAATATACAAAACTGAGGTAAATGTTGCTTAAAATAAGAGAAATTATCTGCCAACAGAACAAGAAGATTTGGACTGTAAGTAAAAATACTGTTAAAACAAGATGAATTCTCTGGCATAAAAACTAAGAATTGTCTTACCTTTAAAAAAAAATAAGCATATGTGTACTCAATTTAAGATTTTAATCTTAGATTTCAGTTTTTGCAGTGTATGTTTCTTATTTCCTGGTTTTTTTTTGGAGTGTGTTCCTTTGTCAGTTCAGCTGTTTTACCTGTGCCTTGTTGTGTTCTGTGTATTTATACAGTCTTTGTCTTGAGTTACTGGTTCTCTGTGTTTGTGTTAGGGTCAGGTGTTTTAGTTATGCCTCCTGCGTTTTCTCGCCTTCAGTTTCTTGGGGGTTTTTTTGGAAATAAACACCTTAATAAACTCCGCTTTTGGGTCGCCATCTCCACCTCCGAATGGTGACACCCGGTCCTGCTACATGGAGGAGTTCTACCAGTTCAACTCTACACCCCCCAGTTTCCTCTCATCTTGATGAAATGTTAGGAAAGGGACTTTCCTCTCAGAGGTTTGACAGTAAATAAGTGGCTGTAAGTATGAGAGATCACAGAGATTTTTGTCCTGCAGAAATGGTATTTAAAAAAACATCCATAACTGGAAACATAATCAGATGTTAGAAGACTTATTAGAGTTACTAGAATAATTGTTGGAATTATTTTTTGCTCCGTCAAGCTTCTGTATTGACAGATTATTGTTGATTTATAGACGAAATGATGGTATGAGAGCATGCAGAGTCAAATTATGCAATGTCTCTGCTGTTAATGGGAAGCATGTGTCATCAATCTGTGAAAGCAGAAAAACAACTTCTGATCTGCAGCCCTGTAAACAAGCATCCCAAACAGGACCAGAGCCAGGATGTAGGAAACAACCTGACGTACGTTCCCCAAACTCAGACTCATGACATAAATCGCTTTTAATTACAGAAAAACATGGAAGAAAAAGGGATCATTTCTGTTCCTACATGTTTGTTTTCCTTTTACCTGGCCGTAGCTGAGCTCTTGGTTTTGTTTCTCTTGTATTGCTGCAACAGTTGCCGTTGCCGTGGCAGTTGCCGTGGCAGCAGCTGCAGCAACAGCAGCAGCAGCAGCCTGAGTGAAGTCTGAGGGTGGACGAACGCCCAGACCAGCACCTCCACTGCTCCCGGAGTAACTGCAGGGGAGAAGGGAAGAGGGAGAGGAGAGTGGGCAGTGAACTTAGTAGCGTATGAGTTTGGAAGCTGTCGTCATGAGCGTGACTCAGAGAAGTGGGAGAGAGCAGTCACACATGCTGGCATATGCAGAGGCACAAGCCCACAGCTACAGCACACACACAGCAGCAACACACACAATAAACAGTATTAAAGATTTACTGCATGGACATTTTCTGCATTATTAAAGGTGTTATACTATCGGAGCATACAGTTCTGCTCATATTTATTCATCAAAGAAGGAAAAAAACAGCTGCCTGTAAAATTGACTAGAGTAATAATAAATAAACATTTCATGAAAATCATGACATTATTTTCTAATTCTGGTTCAATAGAAATATTTTTTTTAAAAAGCAAAGAAATAAGATAATTTATTACATATTCCATCAGTCATAAAGTAATATTTAGTTGAAGAATCCTTTAATGTTTCCGCTCCAGTCAGATGTTTTCTGTTCCTCTCAGTCAGACTTCTGCACCTGTTGACAGGTATTTTGTCCCACTGTTCAACAGAAAAGTCTCTCATTTGTCCAGGACACATTTGTTTGGTTGGGTTTTTTTTTTTCTTTCTTCAACTCAATTAAATGAAAAAACAGTGTCTTATATTACTGAATTATATTTTCACAAATTTTTAGTTATTGTTCCTTTTTTAAGTCTCCAGTTATTTGAGTGACTGTTGTAAATTCAGCCTTTTCTTTAATGAAAGGGGATGAAAACATATGAACACAACTGTAGCAGGGAGAGTTCATACTTTCACTCTGTGTAACCATAATACCATAAGAAAAATTAAAAGTAAAAAAAATTCAATAATATAAAAAAGGAAGGATTTTTAAGAAGAAAGAAAATGAATAATTTGAGCCAAAGAAAGTCAGATAATTGTGATTTCCACGGTCTGGCATGGAATTCAACTTTATTTTATTCAGCTTTATTAGTACAGCGCCACTTCACCACAATGTTGTCACAGGACACTTTACATACACATCAATTCAAGCCAATTCATACATATCCTATAATAGAAACCAACTGATTGCATCCAGTCATGACTTGGATCCAATCCTCCATCCTGAGCTGCACGCGGCGACAGTGGGAAGGAAAAAATTCCCCTTTAACAGGAAAAAAAACCTCTGGCAGAACCCAGAATTAAGCAATCAATTGAATAAAAAAGTATTAGGGTGGCAGGAGGGAAGCATCAGTCAGTTCTTTAGTGGGCCTTTTAATCTGACAGTTACTAAGGGACAGGTAAGGGAATTACACACAGCAAATGTCCCCAGACCAGGAGGACACGAGCCTAGGAAGGCTGCATGGAAAGCCTAGGAAAGCTGTGGCATCTACGTGGGACATCCGCTCTACAACTTTTATTATTTGTTAAAAGTAACAAAGTTCCACTGAAAAACCACCATTTTGTTAGCTCTGTGCTGTTCGGTGGTGAAAGCATGAAGATATGGAACATCATCTCAATGTTTAAAGTACGACAGGAGTATACTTCAAGCACTTGTGTCACCTTTGCTGTACTGACGCTATGATTCAACCGTAGCACACGGGACATTCTTGGAAGAATTAAGTTGCCCCGGCTCTTTTTAGGTGCTAAGAGAGCAGCTTTTCTGTGCCTGATCAAAAAACAACCAGTCAGAATTAAGATGTCAGTGTAATTAGTCTGTGAAAAACAGCCTTTTTATGCCATCTTCTAATCCATGTCTCCTTCCTGTGCATATGTCACTTATAAAATGAATATAAGTTTGTAAGTAATATAAGAATGTATGTTTGCAATGTGGCTGGACAGCAGAAACACACAAGGAAGGATTCATTTACATTTGTTACTGCATCTTAGTAATAACAAATATGATTCCAATGCTGGAGAACGGCTTGATAAGCCTGAGATTTACTTGGAGGAAAGTCTCCTGCTGACAGAGGTGGTAGAGTACATCAGAGAAAACAAGCAACCAAAGGATAATTAGGAACAACAGTGACAAGCTCTCACAAAAAGGCAGAATTAAAAGAGCTTTCAAGCTTCATCAATGCCAGCGTCTTGTTCTACCCAAGAGAATCTGTAAGAAAGAAAGATCTCTGCATCTTTAAAGACACATTAAGTAACTCTCTGAGCTTAAAACTCTGCGTCTCGGACTTGTTTGATGAAACAGTGACCTCTAACATGTCACTGTGTCATTTCTGGAGCCGCTGCTGCCCAGCAGCATCGCTAGGCTGCAACGTTTTGCAGCAGAGATTTGCTTCATGCCAGAAAATACACCGGCTGTTTTAAACGTCGCTGATTCAGCAAAGAAATGCTAGAAGAATGAAAAGAGAGAAAGAAACAAAACAAGAGTCATCGTAAGATGGTCTTCTGCTGGCTTGAGAGAGCTGACAGGTCAGGCAGGATGGAGGCTGAACTAGCCGTCAATAAGGGGCACAGGGAGGGAAAAACGGCAAAATGTCTGTAAAATGTCTTTAAAGACATTTTAGAAGTATTTTAGAAATGACAACGCTTGTAATTTCTGCATGGATTATCTGCAGATGGACCTGGTTTAATCTACTTCCAGTCAAAGAAGACGGCAAGCAGAACATCGCTGCTGGTTTATCAGAGAAAGTTTGCAGAAAAATCCACACTTGCAGTAAAACCTGTAGACTGATTCCATGCCAGCCCATCAGAAGTGTCAGTACAACTTCACCAAACAAAAGCAATAGCAGCAGCAGTAGTAGTAGTAGTAGTAGTAGTAGTTAGTAGTAGAAGATGTAATCCTAGCAGCATGTGCTTGGATCTGGAGAGTCCCAATAATTTTGTGCACATGTACCCAACCTTGCAATGGAGTCCAGTCTTACGGTGTGTTCAGACCAAACGCTTTTTCAGCGCCGAAAACGCTCAAAACGCTGAACGCTCGACGCTGGACACTAAACTGCCACTTTTGTGTCCGACGCCCAAAACGCTCCCAACACTCCTGCCGGGTCTGCTGCTTGTCTGGAGCGAGCGGCAAACGCGGTGGAAAAGAGAGGAGGGAGGCGCTTTCCTTCCGGTCAGTCTGAATGATGGCGGATTCAGTAGAGATATGAGATGGTTTTATTTATTAAATAAAGCTAGAGAACGTTGTCGTAGGGCAGTTAGCCAGTGTTAATGCAACAAGAGCCGCACTCAGCAGAGAGCCGCCGCCGCCGCCCCCAAACAAAGCGTTGCTAGGCAACGTATCCTGCTACGTTGCCAAATCAGTAACATTTTTAGTAAGGAACGGTTATCCTAAATATTGCACGGAGTAATGGCGTCTCAGCCCCGTGTCTGTGTTCACCACAGGAATCCTCCAGGAGCTGCGAGCTGATCGCTCTGATTGGTTGACGCCCCGCGTCGAGCGGCCAAAGTTCAGCTTTGCACATCTCTGGCTTTTGATGTGCGTTCCACGTGGAACGCGCGTCGAGCTTAAAAAACGTCTTAAATTGCGCAGGGAACGCCGATGCCCAAAACGCGACGCGAGAAAGCTCGACGCCCCCTTGCCGCGCCTCCCCAGAGACTTTACATGGAAACCTGCCACTCTCGACGCTCAAAACGCGTTTGGTATGAACACACCGTTACAGTGCGAGTACTGCCAGCGTGCATAGTGCACTGGAACCGACACAAACTGAGTACACCTGGCCTCCTCCCAACACTACTGTGGATGTGACAAATGGTAAAAACCAATCAGGAGCCAGTGGATGGTCTGTACCTCCTGGGCTACTGTAGTAGCATTATGGCAGATGGGCAAAGAAGGCAACTGGTCTATGTCGTCTAAACTGTTCAGTCATTTATGATGTAAAAATGAATTCTCAGAGTTTAAACAACTTTATTTAAATTTAAATAAAGCAGCATACCTTCCTCCGTAGGCTGAGGGTGGATTGTAGGCAGCGCTGGGACGTCCATACATGACCGGCTGGCCATAACTTTTAGACATGGCATCCCCGTAGGACTGCTGTCCAATGAACTGGGAACCCATGCCACCGCCCATACCAGGGCTGCCACCGGGCATCATGTGACCACCAGAGCTCTCACCAGGGCCCATTGGTGCACCAAACACCTGCACAGGAAACAGGAAGGAGTCACACCGATGAGTCATGTGGACCTTCAAGACATACGGTCAGTCAGAGACTGATTAGCAATAAAAGCAACAACCTCAACCTGAGAATTATTCATCAAATTTATGAGGAAGCTGCTCAGGAAAATGCTGCAGTTCACTCCTAATAACAGAAACACGTTGCTGTAACGTTTAAGGTCAGCTTTAATGTTTCAGTACACTGAAAGAAATCAACATGACTTTCTTGCTTCAGATTCTTCGTGAGGGTCTGCATCAAATAAACTTTTTTTTTTTTTTTTTAAAAAGGAAAAATTTAGAGTCCATCAGATATATTAAATGAAATTTGCTTTTTTGAGGAGAGTAATAAATGGATTTTACAGATTTTATTCTAAAACACATTTTTAAACAAAATGTAATTTAATTAGAAAGAGAAAAAAAAACATGCCGAAAAAACAAAAAAGCATTTAAAGATTACAACAAAACTTCCTATGAAATTCCATGGCAAAAGTCTAAATTCTACCCATTTAAGTCAAAATGTTCTCTACTTTTTGACTCCTTACTAAAAATACGGGCTTGGGTTTCATCTTGTGAAATAAATAGATTGTGTTGTTTCAGCAAAGGGAGCCGGAGAAGAACAACATCCCAGGGTATTGAGTCATGCGTTACCTGGCTGTGTGTGGGATTGGTCACGCCCCACACTGTGGTTACTACAGAGAGAGATCCTGCGTGCTGATTGGTGCCTGGTTGCCAGGACACTGGCTCATTTAGGAAAGGGCTGTCAGTGCTGCAGAGGGATGTGAAAGCGAGTTACTGGGATGGTTCAGAGAGGCAGAGAGGGCATTCATCCAGACATCAATAAGCACAAAATGCCACATTATTACAGACTCTGTTTCATCATTTCCTTGTGAAAACAGAAAGTGTCGAACACGTTGTTGGAACAAATTTCCTGCAGCTGCACAGAGAGAGACTGCACTTAGGTAAAGGTCATGAATGCATCATTTACTTTGGTGAGCTAACGATTAACCTGAGCATGGTTTATTCATCTGACAGTTGAGGTTACCCTCTGTTTCCTCCTACTAAACCATTTCCTCTGCAGGAAACTACCACAAGAGCGCCGCTGTCAGACCACATTATCTGAAAGTTTACTGACTGAACTACCAGAACGGATGAGTTTTCAATGTCTTACCTTCTATCGCTCATAATCTCATGACAAAGAATAAGAAATTTCAGATGTTCCTGCAGAAAGTATATTTATGTTGTATAAATTAACTGAACTGGCAGAATTTTACACTCACTGCTTGTGGTGTCATTAATATATGCTACTATATTTCTTGGATGCATTTATTTAAAGATTAAAAACAGATTTAAATGAACACATTCAGTTGATTTAACAGCGTATAAAGACAGCAGTCTGAGATTAACAAACACACGATTTGTTCCACTGTAAGTTTTCATAAATCAATACAAATATTTGCAGTTTAAAGACACATATTCACTTAAACCAGAGTAAAAACAAAACTAACTTGTTAAGTCTCTCAATAAATAAACCACCACAAATTCAGCAGTGGTTAGGAGTCTTTAATCCCACTTAGCAACATGACACGACATCTGGACACAGCCCAGATGTGCATTATTTTGGGACATTTCTCACATCAGTGAAAGAAAAAAGATCCAGATTAGAAGAAAACATGTAATGCATGTGAATAACTGACTTTATTCACTTTATTTTATATAATTTATTTATATATTATTTAAGTTTTCAAACAAGAGCAGTCTATAATTGTATTGTATGAAAACAAATGCACAGCCATCTCCCCATCTAAATTTAACGTAGCATCGTCCTGCAAACAGCAGCTGGACTACCAGGTCGGTTATTACATAAGAAAAACTACAGCAGCAACAAACAACCTTAAAGGGTGGATTTGGTGGATTCACAGCAACTGGTGGCAACAAGCACAGCAGATTCAGCAGAAACTATTTAATGGAGTTAGGTGATGTAAGACAAGTTATAGACAACACATGCCAGTTGTAAATGGAGCATTCTGGAAACAAATGTTCTTAAATTAAACCTGAACATTAAAACAGCAAAATATGTTGTTCCTACAAATTTGTAGCAGAGAATTTTATTGGCATTAGTACGGATTGTGTAGAATCTAAAATATCAATGGCTTTGTATATTAAATTAAATTAAATTAAATTTCCAGCGGGAAAAATTATGCTGCAGTAAATACATAATTTTATCAAATAATTTAAAATATAATAAAACATAAATATTTCATTTATTATTATTAAAATGTAACCATTCAAAATAAAATATCATAAAACAAAACTAAAATATTTATTGATTTATTCTTTTTAACTTGATTTATTTCCCAATTAAGTAACAATGATGACAACAACAACAAAAAACTTCTTTTCTTTTATTGTAGCCAGGCTCATGCTGTAGAAAAGAAACTTTATGCAAATTATAAGTTCACTTCGTGTACTTTATTCTAAGCGCAAAATATTATGTCAAGACTCTGTATGGGAGTGTGTACTTTTTTATTTTATTCTTATTAGCAGGTTGGTGTCTGAATGTGTGATCAAGTTTAAACCATTTGCTGTAATACAAGACAAAGTGAAGGGAAAATTTGCATTTTTGTTTCAAATAAAGCAACAAATCTACAGTAAAAACTTGCAGGTAAATTTTTCCTGGACAAAGCAGGTGAGGTGTCAGTTGAGGACCACAAGCCTCGTGTCTGCACAGAGCGCGTGGTTACCTTTGTGGAGTGGGAGGCAGGGAGGGTTTCATGGAGTTGAGGGGGTTCATCGGATGAATGGGGGGATCATTAGCGAGCCCCCACTGTCCTCAAGCAGCAGCCCTGGGAGAGAGAAAGACACACATAAAAACACAAACACTTACAGCTCATTTGCTACACAGCAACAATTTATCAGCACTATTGCCCACACTGTGTGCACAAAGACATCACATCCTCCCACTCAGAGCCACTCACTTTAATCTGTGTGTGCATGTGTGTGTGTGGACTGCACACATCAAAACGTTAGCCTATCACTGTCTGCTGCAGCTCTGATACCTCTCAAAGGAGGGGGAGGGGTGGTGCAAGCTAAATTTAGCTTGCTGATTTCAAAAGGAATTTAAGAGAACAGAGATGTGAAGAGGCACACTCTTCTCTCAGCACACCGACGTAAAACATAACGACTCACAAGCGACGCATTCCCATCACTGTTAAGAGGAATCAGCTTTCGGATTTTCTTTAGGTTTCAAAAAAGTCATCAGATTCCTTCGTCCCCCAACCTGACAAAGCTACATGCAAAAATATGACAGACCAAATCATTGTTGATGAACCAACAATTCACATTTTCTGCATAAGATTCATTTACAGCCAGTTTTCTGATCCATCCTTTGGAAAAAGCCACAACAGAACATCTTAAATAGATGCCAGAGTTACTAAAAAGTATGAGGACAAGACAGCATCCCTGCCCAAGCTGCTTTTTGTGAGATGTAGGTAAAGACACACAGCAATGCCCTTTGCAGAGATCTCTTTCCCACCATGCCTAACTGAATGAAAAGGAAATGTAGGCAACACGACATCATGAACACCTTCAATGCTCATCTAATATATTCATAAAACCCAGAACAACAACACAATGATTTAACAGTTCCTCCTCATATAAAATGGTGAACTAAGAAAAGATGTCTCGTTCAGTTAAATTAGTAATTCTTCAACTCCTCCGTCTTTGTGTCTCCTCCTCACCTCCTCTGCCTGCATCACTAGTGGGAGGAATGACTAGAAAAGACTCCAGAAATGGACAAATATAGATATGCCATGTCCACCACGGCTGGGATGATATGCTTTTCTCACGATTAGATTTTTAATGATTTTTTTTTGGTGCTGATTGGATTTCAATTATGATTCCTGAATAATACAGATTTTTAAAGAGCATGTGAGAAAGTTGGATGACGACTAAGTTTACAGACTGTATCACGAGCCAGATTTCCCAAATAAAAACATCAACTGTGTCAGTTTTTAGGATTTATTAAGCAGCAATGCATCTGAAGCAGCTGTTTTAACTTATACTCTTGTTTCAGAAGCTTCAACTTCATACTTGGGGTATCTTTTTATATAATGTGTCTGTGTGTTTTCTTTATGTCTGATTTTAAACTATAAAGCGCTTTGAGTTACATATTTTACGTTGGAAAAGTGCTTCATAAATTAAGTTTGATTTGATTTATAAAAGTACTGGTTTGAGTTGGCTTGTTGCTGCGCTACGTTTGGCCATTAGCTCTGCATTTACCTCAGGATGGCGTCTTGCTAGGTGGGCAGTAATGTTCGTCGTTAGGGCTGTTACGATATGCTTTTGTCCCGATTCGATTCTGATTTTCTGGGTGCCGATTCGATTTAAATTGCGATTCTTACAATTCTTCGATGTGGCTGATTTTTGTAGATTAAAAACAAACAAAAAAAACGTACAAAACTTTTCTTTGCTCGTCCTTTTTTTCTTGATTTCAATGAGGAAAACACAACACAGTATCCAGACCATCATCCAGAAGACAAGTACAAAGATCAATAAGAACAATAAAAATGACAACAAAAAAAAAAATTATAATGGATTATTTTTATTTGAAAAAAAAAAAGTTTTTTTTTTATACAAAAGAAAAATTATTTTAAAATTGCCAAGCAAAAAATCCCAATATTCAATTTTTCTATTCGATTTTCCCACCCCTATTAGTCGTGTTACCGCAGTATGCAACATATGCATTACAGAGTTTACAAACAGGTTTCTGCTCTGCTTTTCCCTTCAAAGCAAATAAAAAAAATAAAAAAACAAAATGTCAACACTTTTGATTTAAAATGTGATGGTGGAGGATTTATCTCTTCATATTTTTGCAGGTTCTCACCATTCTTTTGTTTGTTTATCTTCTGTTTACATGTTTTCCAAAACGTCACATTACTAGAGAGTCGAAAAGAAACATTCTGCTGTAGAAGAGCCGTAACTTCTTCTCCATCTGGCATCTAAACATATAAACAATTAAAATTAAAAAAAAAGTAAATAAATTTAAAAAATCAATTCTTTACCAAAAATCTTTTTTAAAATGGTTACTGATTTACTGACACCTAGTGGCCAAGCTGGAGATAGCAAGCTACTTGTAACACCCATACAGCCTCCTACTGCACTGATGCTGGGAGTCTGTATGATGTGTCGAGGTACAAACAACCAACTTAGGTGTCATTCCAAAAAATGACCAATTTGTTTGTGATCAGATCTTTTGTTTTTATTGAGAAAGCGTCATACATTTTCATCATTGCCATTTTCTTAATATATCTAATGTTTTCTTCATGTTTGTAATTCTTTGAGGTTGCACCAATGTCTTGGATTATGTAACAAGCATAATCTCCATTTCTCAGAGATGCTCCTTCAAGCTTCTTCAACAAAAGCACCCATAACCACAGATTCCTCCACTTTCTTCTTCTTTGTCACCCCTAAAAATGCTTCCTCTACATGCTTGTCATACAATACAAGCAATTTCCAATGTAGAAGGACCCACAGCACAAACAGATAGCTCATTTGAAGAAGACTGAAACATACACCAGTTCATTTACCAAAGTGATTAGATAACACTAAAAATATTCTTAATCAGAAAATACTAGGGCTGTTACGACATGCTTTCATCCCGATTTTATTAGATTGTGCTGATTCGATTTAAATTGCTATTCTCGTGATTCTTCGATACTGCCGATTTTTGTAGACTTAAAAACAAAAACTCGTCATTCTTGATTTCTATTACGAAAAAACAACACAGTAGCCAGATCTTCATATTGGTGCTATAATGCCCAAGAGGACAAGCAAAAAGATTTTTTTTTTTTTAAATTATTTGATCATTTTTATTTATTTGGGGAAAAAAAATTTTTCCAACAAAAAAATACATATTAAAATTATGAAGCAAAGAATCCCGATATTCAATTTTTCGATTGGATTTCCACCCCTATAAAATACATTGTAGAGGTTACCCTGTAAGCCTCAGTGTAGGTGAAATTGCTGTCTATTATAATAAAAACAAATAATTTAAAAAATAGATTCTCCTGGCTAAGATTTTTCCTAGCCATGGACTGAACCACTTCCTCGCCACCATTAACGTATCCAAATTAAAATCACTGTTAGATAAACATAATCCACATGATACACCCAGCCCCCCAAGTTGCTTAATACACAAATAAAAAGTGAACATAAATGGCTAAATACATATTTATTATAGAGGTTTGTAATGATTGCATATTTAAATTTAACTCTGGGTTTAGGCTATTGGACAGACGAATCAACTGTATACCACAGTAGCATCTTAAGATTACATATATTCATACTGTACATACATACAAAAAGGTTCACATTTTTGAATTAACAGGATTTATTTAAAGAGCAGCTGAAAGTTTCTGCAGTACTTTAGTAAAGACAAAAGGCAGCTTGACTAAAGACTCAAACTGTAGACACAAAGACTTAATTACAGACCTTGGTAAAAAAAAAAAAAAAAAAAAGGGTGACAACATATAAAGACCTGATAAAGGAGTAATCTTGTTCTTTGATTTGGTTCATGTAACACCCTTTCCCTTTTGCAGTTCCAGATGTTCTCTCTTTTTCAAGTCACTCCTCGCGCTGCTCTCCTCCTACCTCCTGCTAATGATTTTCTTTATCTGACGGTTGCCAACTGACATGCTAATTTCCCAACATCAGAGCCTGAACATCCCCTCCCCCTGTTTCTTCCTCTCTCTGGTTTCCTTTTTGCACTTTGCAGATTTGGGTCAGACATCTTGCATCTTGTGTAAAAAGATAGTGGGGGGGGTGTTACCCAGATCACATGACCACTATACGTGAATTTGTTCCTATCAAAAAGATTTGCACCTTGTAACTTCCATCACAGCTGAGCAACTAAAGCACACAAAGGAGGAGCGAGATGTGCAAGACGTGTGACTTTATCAGATGCTGAACGTGAACACAAGCAGTACAGACTGTACCTGCAGAGAGATGACTGAGACTCTCTGTTCTACCCCCATCTTCTCAACTCTTCTGCCCTCAGCTTCTTGACATTTTCTTTAACCACAACTCTTCCTCTTAATCCCACTTCGCACTGTCAGGCTCTTTTCTTGTCCTTTCTCTCTTATTTCTCACTTCCATCAAAGTGACAAATCACCAGAAGCACTCAACCAACTTTCCGTTCCTGCGGCTGCTGCATTGTTTTATGGAACAGTCCAGTTATACGTGCAGCAGACAAACTAAGGTTTAGGTCAAGTCAAAATGAATCAACTTTTTATTTTCATTAGGGTCATTACTGATCCACTTTTGGGAAGTTACAATCCAACACCAATATCTGAAATGTGAATATCTGCCGATACCAGATGTGTTCATGTGAACATTATTGTGACTATGGTTATTATTGCTGTTATAACTGTGTAAGATTTCATGAGGTTGTAATAAATGACCCATCCTTTCTGAAGTTGCCTCACCAATACAAATATAATAACATTACAGATCTACCAATTTCAACACGTTTTATTCTGATTTGGCACATTTTACCCAAACAAAGCCATACATCTGTGGTTTTGAATCAAAGATCTAGCTTTTAGTGTAACAAAAAATGTCACATTCAAGGCATTTATTGCTTTTAAAACATGTCTGAAGCGTGTCATCCAACACATCTGCGCTGGCTTGACTAGCGTGGTATTGGTATACTTTTATTAATACCAAGTACGAGTACACAGGCTTGGTATTGAGCAGATACTGATATCAGTGCATCCCTAATTTTCATTTAATCTGCTGGATGGACATTTACTGAAACTCCAGTTAAACTGTTTGGTCAATAGGTTCTTCCTAAAAAAAAAAATAAAAAAAAATGCCAGACTCAAGATGTAAAATTTCTTTTACTGAGAAAGTGGAAAAATAAAAACTTTGTAAAAAATGCCTAAACTGCATTTATGACGGTGGCATTGTAAAAAGAATGTATTGTAGCTCTAACCATGATCCGTTTCTAAACCTAACCAAATCATTGTGATTTCCTAAACTTAACCCAGTGGATTTTTTTTTTTTTTTTTTAGTAAAAACAAATTAAAATAGCCAGGCTAGCACCAACCAGAAAATGATAACATTGCATTGTAGTGTGTTTCATGTAACCATGGTAACCTGCAGATTGATAACTAGGGGTGTGAATCAGCAGGCATATCATAATTTTATCATTAAAGCGATTTTGAAATTAAAAAATGGTTTGTCATTAAAAAATATGTTTGCGGTCATCCATTGGTTTATGCAGGACAACTGCTTCCATTCTGCCACATGGAACTAAAAACATGTAGCTGCATAAAATGCAAGCCATCTTGGGCGCACCATACTTCCACCTGAACTATTATGTCATTCTCCTGGTTTTTCCACATTTAAAACAAAGCTTTAAACTTTGAAATTCAAGATTTTGGTTATTAATTCTTACAACGATTTCATTTGGCTGGATGGCTCTCATGCTATGGTCACTGTATCTGAGACGTAGGAAGGGTGGAGTTCAATATCACAATAGTTATAATGTAGGCCAACAACAACGGGGAAAATACCACGGCTGCATTTAGAAATGCAGGGAAAAAAATGTTCTTCATCTGAAGTTTTATGAGATCAACAATTACAAATGAAACACTTTACATCATCTGCTGACTTTTTGGGAAATTGATAAAAATACAGAAGTAATACTTTAATTTGGTATCAAATGTGAAATTTAGTTACTTATTTGTTCTGCTTGGGGTCTGTGATGTTGAATATTAATCGGACAAGTGGTGGAACATTGCGGAGGAGTATAATGTCTATGAAAATCCCCTTTGACCATTTTGGATGTGGAATGTCATCACATCATCATTATCCATTTAGAGTTGCATGTAAAACGTTTCAATAATTAGCATACTCATTTACATGCAGTAACTCTTAACCTAATAATTCTAATCAATTCATCTCTGAGTAAACCCTCTGTGCACTCAACAGTTGTGTTGTTCACAAACTGGGACAAATGGGTCAGACCGAAAAAAAAATCAATCCAGTCATTGTTAGATTCCTACAAAACAGTAAAGCAGATTTCCTTTTAAAATCAAATTAAAACTATTTATAGTTTTCTTTAAAATGTTTAAATAAATGAATAAATAAATAAATAAGTAAGTTGTCTGATCTGGCTGATTAACGGGAAACATGGCGAACACGAGAGCGACCATTGGAAACAATGGAATGGGTTACAAAACCCCTCCGAGAAGGAGATTCAACACAATTTGTGGAAAAAGATGTGTTCCTCTTCAGCTTCTACTGAAATTCAGAGCAAATATAAACTATATTAAATGATGTAAAAGGAAAACATCCAGACTGACGGGGGAATACATTAATACAGCAGGACAGAAGACTCAAAGCAACATGCATGAAAACAGAAAACGCACACACTGACGAAATGAAAAACAAATAGGCAGAAACAGGAGTCAATGTTTATGACAGAACTGGAGGAAAACAGCTGATGGAAATGGGATTTCCATCCGGAAAAGCCAAACGTACAAATACCAAGTTACAGTAAAGCAGAGGAAAAGCAGTGATGGACTGTGGATGAATGGATGGCAGTAATAAACCATCAATCTGCACTGAACAAAGAGACGATGCAGGAACTTTGGTTTGGTGCAATGAAACAAATGAAATGAAACAAATTGAAAATGAAAATGAAATGAAACAAATTTAAAAATAAAACAAACACACAAATGTCCATATCGTAGATGGAAGAGTCTCCGCCAGGCGAAGGAGAGGAGAGGGTGGCAGGAATTAGCTATACAGTAAAAACATAAGTGGACACTGACATGTAGACACGCTTCTCTATCAATCAATCTATCAAAAGGAAATTAGGTGACGCTGAGCTAATACATGATGATGATGATGATGATGATGCACGCTGACACAGAGAAAAGCGTGTTGAAACTTTAAACAGCTCAGTGACGAGACCAGCAGACGGTCTGGATCCCAATATGACGGAAAGTTTATGATGGACGTCTGGGGGAAAAAGGTAACCATGACAACGCTGCATCCTACAAAGCTCATCTTCCAAAAGCTGGTTAAAAAAATGAAAAACTTTTCACAATTCAAATCATTTTTACAGCTTCTCAAGGCAGATGGATTATATTTATATGTGAAAATATATAATAGTTTTTCTTTTTTTCATTCCATGACGGCTGCATGCTGCTCCAACTCTCCATCGGTTTCATGATATTCACTCTAGTAATTCTACTTGCAATCAAAATCAATACAATGAAACAATATTTTCAACTAAATTTACAAATATTATCTTTAAATAAACCCCTGAAATTATCAAACTAATGATGACAGATGAACTAAAATCATAAAATAATATAAATACATTACAAAAGCTTTGTGTGTGGACACAGAAAATAATCAGTTAAGCTGATTAATTGATTTTAAAAAGTATCCGCTATGAAAGCTTAAGAACTGCTGGAGGGGGAAACGGTTTGGCAGCTGATCAGTAAAGATGATTAAATGCTTCTTCTTCCACTTAACTGAAATGTTTCAGTCTCTGATAAAAAAAAGCAACACATGAACAAGTCGCTGTTGGAACGTGAACTAAAAGTCTAAAGTCAATGTGTGTATAAAGATATTTAATAAACTTCTACCTGGGCCTTAATCTCCTGATTTACAATTTCAGCAGAAACAAGAGACCAGTCGTGATTTAAGTTTATTTTTTATCATAAACAGCAGCTCAGCAACTTTACTGACAAAGACAGCGAAGGAAATATAAGAAAAAAACACCAGAAGAAAGCCTCAGTTTAACAGCAACAAAAAAGCTTTAAGTCTCCATTTGTCTTATTTTGTGTTTCTTTTCTCCACAGCTGAGAAAAAAAAAAGTCTGATGTTTATTCCTCTCCTGCATCTTGCTTGTGCATGTTCTATTTCACCCACTTCCTCCAACATCACACTTTTCAATGTCTGCAGCATCTGTCGCTGTATTTACTTTATTTATTCATGTTGTTATTTTGTTACTGGTGTGTGAAGTGATATTATAAAGCTGGATTGTGGTGCCAAACTGTGAAACAACGTTGCTAACGCCTTGTCACCAGGCGCATCTTCGGAGGAGGTGGTTTTCCAGTCTGGGCAGGTGGGTTTAGCCAGTACAGAACTTGTGAATGGTTCTCTGACTATCTGATACTACCTGAATAGCATGATTAAACCAATCATTGTGTCTCTGCATGAGCGACGCAGCTCTGATTTTATCTTTAAGGATGACAACCTTTCAGTTCATCGTACTTGCATCAGGAGTATGTGGATCTAAATGTAATACATGAGGTTATTAATATTAGAAATGTAGCATGACGCTAATTCTTCAATTACAGTTTAACTAATAAACATTTCTGTTTTTCTTTATTAAAATATCACCTAATTATCTGTGAAAGCAGGTTAACTTTCTGCCAGTATGTAAAAAAGAAGAAATAGATAAAGCAGCTGGTAGATTAATGGATGAATAAAGGGAATTTTGATAAACAATAAAATGCCAGAAAAAATAAAGCTCCAGATGCATTTTACATGCAGAAGAAAAACAAGCACGTATTAATGCATTAATCTGGTTTTATTTTCACGCATTATTTTTCCTATCAATAAAACACAAGATAATGATTTCACTTTGGATCCATCCTAGATGTGTTGATGCACAAATACTAATGTGTTTAGATCCAATTTCTAGACTGAATAATCAAAATATCAGACTAACCACAAAGCTGCATCCTTTATCACATAAAACTAATCAATGTTTACCCGCACACTCTGACACACACGGCAGGAACAGTGCTGTGAAATAAATCAGAGATACCTAATGAACATAAGCATATAAGTGCCTGCCTGATGAAACACACAACCTTCACCGGTTGACCAGCTTTGAACTCATCTTTTCTAAAACACTAATTAAAAGTCTCAAATGAATACGGGAGATTACCCATTAAAAACCTCTTAAACACAGAGCAACAGTCAGACAGCAGCTCTGAAAATCCAGCATAATTCTTCAAGGATTCATCATCGTTTTAACAGTGAAAAGAAAAGAAAGATGTGATAAATACCAAGGAAATGATGTATGATGAAAGCTGTGGAGCAAACGGCACACACCATGAGCAGCATGAACTAATACGTTCCCTTTCACTCACTTTCATTTAATCCAATATGTAGTTTTCTTCTAAATTAAGACACACAAGCAACTATTGTTTTAAAAAGAGTAATCAGACGAGTCTGTGTGCACTTCTGTAATATAATAGTCAAGAAACTGGTTTCAGAAACTGAATCCAAATGTTTTAAAAGCTGATTTTCCTTCTTCACAAAGCAGTAAAACATTCACATTAATATATTTATACCTATTAACTCTCAGTTATTTTGTATTTAAGCCATAGCTGATGGTAAAACCATTCAGCAAAACTGAGAATTAGTCAATATTCTCACCTTATCAAACAGTGAAAACATGTTAGCTCTGAAGAACTGAGAATGCCAGTTTGGTACGTTTGCAAAGTAAAATAACATAAAAAAAACAAGTCATTGCACATTCAGAAAGCAGATTAAATGATGTTATTGCAGCCCATGTACACGCTGCACAGGACACCTTGATCCCAGAGGAGGTAGAAAAACACTAACGTGATAAATAATACAAACAACACAGGCCTTCACCTCACTCTGCAGCCTTTTTTTTTTTTTATCTTTATTAACCACCTTTTCTGTGGCAGCAGACTTATTTAAAAGCTGCACCAAACACAGCGCACAAAGTGCATGATAGCTTTGTCCACTTTGCTGTCAGAGTATTTAAATCAATAAACGATTCTTCAAACTAAAAACCAACCATTCACTTTTCACGTTTTCAATTCCTGCTCAGGTTTATCAGGAGGAATAAAAAGGGACATTTCTGTCTTTTCATGTCAACACAAACTAATTGAGCCTGGCTTCATGCCATGACAACATGTTATTGTACCCATGATACATCCAGGAAGTCACGGCCAGAGGGAAAAACAGGCACTGGCTAGCTCACCTCAGAGACACACTCCAACACAAAAACAGCCCATGCATGCTAAAACATCTGTTGTGGGGAAATCATCGTGCCAAACTGGTTCAGTTGTTTTGGGGTTTTTTTACCTGACAATAATTCTCTAGATGATGATGATATTATTATAGAGACACTTCTGACAAGAAATGAAGTTCATCGTCAATTAACTCATCATTTCAGACATAATCAGCTAAAAGATTATTTAAAAAATGTCACTGATGCTTCATTTTAGTCTCTTTGCAAAGATAACAATCTAATTTCTTTTTTTCCTAACAGTCGGACTCTAAGTACTCCCACTGAGTAACAGATGATCAAAGACGGTGAGAAAAAAACAACAACTATATTTTTGTTTCCACGACAACTTCTTTAACAAAAACCAATGACGACAGATGAGACTTTTAGCTGGAAAACACAATAACTGCATAAACTGATGAAAAATAAAAGCAAAACATGAATATTTTACAGAGCTAAACAAGGTCATCTAGGAGTTCTCCTAAAAGATCCCGACTAAACAGTTACATTCCTCGGATAAAAAGCCCACCGCCACTCAAAGACACATTTACCTTTCAGAAGCTTCTATCAAAGTGGCTTAAAAGTTGTGGAGCAAATTGAAGCTTCATCACAGAAAGAGACTTTGGAGGAAGCATTAAATAGGGATGCACCGATACCGATACCAGCATCGGTATCGGCTCAATACCAACTCGTATTTATACTTGGTATTGATAAAGTGTACCGATACCACACTAGTCCAGTCAGCCAGATGTGTTTGATGCTTCGGACGTGTTTTAAAAGAAATAAAAACCTTGAATGTTAAAATGTGACTTTTTTGTTTCACTAAAACAGTGATCCTCTCTGTTAATTCAACAAGAGCCGAACTCAACATACTAAGACAAGAGGAGAGCCGCCATTCCCCCCAAAAGAAACGTTCCCACGCTACGTATCCTGCTACGTTGCCAGGTCAGCAACATTCAGCTTCTTAGCAAGGAATGGTTATCCTAAATATTACACGGAGTAATGGCGTTCTTATGCAACAGTATGTGGTGAAAATACAATAATGCCTCCAGAATGTGGGCGTTTCTTTTTCATTATATATACGGAGCTACCGACGGAGCAGCTCTTTGGTGGAGTTCGCTGCAGCTGAAATCAGCCAGAACTGGCAACTCTGACAGGGTCAGTTAGGGCCGTTAGGACAGCAAAGTTTCTGCAAGCAGCCTGCAGCTCTTGTTTGTGGAGAGAACTGCAGCGTTGAGGATCATTATGACTTGTTTAGATGCATTTTCAGACAGCCAGAGGCTGCTTCACGAGCCGCAAGTCAAGAGTCAGAGAGCCGCATGCGACGAGGAACACGGCACTAAAAGATGGATCTTTGTTCCAAAACCACACATTTATAGTTGTATTTAGGTAAAATGTGACAAATCAGAATAAAACCTGTTGAAATTGTTCGATCTGTAATGTTATTATATTTATATTGGTGAGGTAACTTCAGAAAGGATGGGTCCTTTATTACAACCTGATGAAATCTTACACAGTTATAACAGCAATAATAACCATAGTCACAATAATATTCACATAAACACATCTGGTATCGGCAAATATCGGTTTCTGCAGATATTCACATTTCAGATATCTGTATTGGATCGGAACTCCCGAAAAGTGGATCGCTGCATCCCCAGCATGAAGCATTAATCTAAAAATGAGGAGTACAATTGGTCCAGTTTAACAGATGTAAAGTGGCAGAAACTATTTTACCCAACGAACGTCTCTCTTTAAGACATTTAAAGCTGCTTACACAAAAAGAAAATGTCCCCATTTCCAACTATTTTATGTTCTTTTGATGCATTGGTCATCAGCAAGGTCTTACATGCAAGGAGAAGGACCACCCCTTCCTTTTAACAGAAACCCTTAGCTACTGCAGAAACAACTGCAGATTCATCGCAACATTGGCCAAGTTCAAATCAATGAAGTAGTTTGTGAAAATGCATGTTTGCATTGTCAATGTGGCGCGTCTGGACTTTTGTCTTTGTTTCAACACAGGTTTGTGTTGCCAGGATGGGTTTATTAATGAGAGATCCATACAAAGGATGTCACAATTCCATAATTTCCCAATTAATCATGGTACTTTTAATGCCAAAATGTATTAACTAACAATATTCACTTTCCAAAAGAAAGATCAAGTCAAACAACATTCATTTGTCGCCATTTGTGACGCTTTATTTTTGCTAAGAGGAAGTTATTCTCGCCAAACAAAAAGGATTAAGTCACAAACTTTTTTATAAGAGAAGAAGAAACAGAGTGTTGTTGTGGAGGAAAACTCACCAGCCTGTAAAGAAAGACAAACAGTTGAAGAAAAGGAGGAAAAACATTGAAGGTTGCAGCACCTGCAGGGTAACCACCAGTTTGCACCACAAAGTAACAGATTAGAAGTAACTGGGTTAAATGGAGGTAATGTTTTTGTAACACCGAAATTACGTGTTATCATGTCATTTACAAAAATGTGATTATGTACAACTGATTGGACGCAATCACCTGCGTTCATTTTACATTTTACAGACAAGAAAAACTAAAATGCATCTTTTTTTACAATTCGCTGTTCAAACAACTGATGCCTTTTAGTCATCAAGGTGCAATTTTCTGTTTTATTTTCTGTTCCAGTATTATTTCTGTGTCATACAGCAGTTTTTCTGCGAAAGTTTTCTCCTAATTCAATCTAATCTAATCTAATCTAATCTGATGGACAGCTGGATGCCAACGCTAGCTAGATGTGTTTCATACTCTCCAGTCAGGTTGGAAAGAAATGAAGAATAAGATTTATAATTCAGAAAAAAGCCTCCCAAGACTACATTCAAGTCCTGATGCAGTTTCCATCAGTTTTCTTTCATTTAAATTCAAAGCTAATATGCATCTAATATTGATTTATTTATTTATTCATAACAGAGCATTGGAATGGGACTTGTTTGTAACTTTATTTTGCTGTTATATTTTTTGTTGGCATCCAAAGATATAAATACATCAAATTTAAAGACCTATTAAAGGTGGAGTATGTGGAGTATTTTCAATATTTAAAAAAAATTAACTAAAAAATAACTACAATCATAATTAAATAGTTTTTTTAAACATGTAGGTTCCAGTCTGTCCATATTTGATGTGTTATTAAATCACAAGTTTAATTAATGACAAAGACCCTTCTTAAATGTTTTCCTACCAGTAAAAAAAAAATTGCTTTTTGTCATTTGTCATTAATTGAACTTGTAATTTAATAACACATCAAATATGGACAGACTGGAACCTACATGTTCAAAAAACTATCTAATTATGATTGTAGTTGTTTTATTAGTTAATTTATTTTGAAAATATTGAAAATCTTACATACTTCAACTTTAAGGCGTATTAATGTGATTTTACATGTTTATCGTATCGGGAATTTACATACAATGATAGTGATAATCGTAAAAACATGATTATTTCTTTTGTGAGAATCATAAGAAACCCTATAACTGTGACATCCCCACTTCATGTGCAAAATTTAAGTTATTTGTCGTCATTTCTGACTGTCTCCACTGCAGGAACTGTAGTTTATAAGTCTGCCACGTCAATGACATGAAAAAAGCTCTACAGAAAGTCACATGTCCCTGAATTTAAAGTATAGCGGCTTTGCACAGAGCAAGGTCTCAAACATATAATGTACTTTCATTGTTGCTTTACGCAAAAAGGAAAACTCACGCTTTTCTTCTGTTCAGTTACTGCAAACTAAGAGAAGTTTGTCTCATATAGAAGTTCATTCATAAACATGTTATTGATCTGCAGGTTCCGGGTGCTTTTTGTAAAAACGCAACAAATTAATTATAATTTGGTTGCAAAATAAAATGCAATTACGTGGAATAATCTGGCTACAGGAAAGCTCATGTTATCCAACAACAGACACATTATTAGCTTGTTGCCACAACAAGATGACATGAGGCAGCACAGCCAATTTGTGTAATCATTTAAATCTGCACCTCAAAGCTGCAGAAGTGCAACGCCACTTCTAAATGCCACCAAAAGCACAAAGCAATTACATCATATCAGACACAGACAGCAGCCTGGATTCACAGGGTACTATATAAATACAGGAGTCATATCTACTTAACAAATGCATCATAGTGCCAACATTTTCCTCCCTAAATCACTTCAGTGTCTGAGCTTTCACACGATTTTATATTCTGACACTCTTCACCAAACTGTACAGATTTTCTTGCATTTAAGTTCAAGAAACGTCTATGGGGTCATTTTTTAACCTTTTTAAATATTTTTCTGGTGCAATTAATACACAATCATTGTAGTTATTTATCTAATTTATCAAAACAGATCGGATCCCGTCATTGCTGGATTTACCTGCAGCTTTCCCACATGCCAAAATATGCAACAGAAAATACATGAAAATGTATTATTTTTTTACCAGTAACAGTGCAGCTGTTTTGCAAAGTATGCAATCAAAAACCTAAAATGAGATGTGAAAAAGCATCTTCTCCTTCTACGGTTGCAAACAAAAACATGCAGCAGATCAGAACAAAGCATTTGTGCACAGCATGGATGAGTCCAGCCTCTCGGTGTTCCCCATCACCAAAATGAAACGAGCAGATGTTTTGTTTCACCTACCTGGCAGGGCTGATGGCTGATACTCCGAGGTTGAAGCTCACGCTTAAAACACCTATAATTGTTAGGAAATATAAAGAAAAGAAAATAGTCCTGTTTTTGGTGGAATTACGACGTGCTGCTGCAGCTCCAGCCCCTCCGCGTTAACTTAGTGTAATGTCGCTGCGTTAAGTGGCAGAGGACTGGGAACAGAGAGGCGCTTTAACACGCTGCTACTTAGCTCTCTGCGTTAAGTTTCTGCAACGCCGTCCTCTATTTTCCTTTCTATCATTTACCAATCCAATATCTAAAGCAGCTATCCGAAGTCGCTGACCTTAAAATAATTACCTGAGAGCTTATCTTTAGCAGGCTATGCTGCAACAGCCAGACGATGAAGCCGCTTTATAGTAGACAGTTGTGTTAGCTTAGCTAAACGGCGTTAGCCACTGCTGCATTCAAAGACCGCGAAGAACTCGGAATGCCCGTTTCCGTGTTTGATAACGTAAAAGAAATCACCCCTAAAAGTAGAATTTACTTATAGATCGTTATGTTAACTTTTATAATCTTAACATCCATATTTCACATAACTCCACCGAAAGGAAATACACATAAAACTGTAAATACACGTTAGCTGATCGATCAACAGACAAGGTACCTGTTGCTCTTTTGTTGCTTTTCTGATTCGTTATTTAGAATAGCTATTTGACAGTTAACTGTCTATTTCTATTAGCACTAACCCAAACAAATACACTTTTAATCACACGCATTAAAGTTAAAAATCACTCTTTTTCGTAAGTACAGTTCCAATTTCCGAGGTAGTGAGAACGCAGCATTCTGTACTGGTGTCGCAGTAGGGTTAACAAGGCAAGACAAGGCTTCACTGATGACCGCTTTTTTGAGTCTTTTAGGAGCCTAGGTGGGCTTTCAGTGCAACATTTTATGTCTTTTAATATCACCCATTCAGTAAAGTAATGAATGCACCATCATTAATTAACTATTTTTAAACACATCTCTTTTATTCATTCCAGATTGTGAGATAGAGTTATCTTAGTAAATGAGAACAAGCTGGTAGTGTCTGTGCTTTGGCATCTCACTGTGCCTTCCTCATTACTCAATAATCCTCTTTAATATATTCATGAGATCACAGGGCTAATGTCTCCCGCAGAGAAAGGCTTTTTCCTGTCCCTCTTCCTGAAGTCTGGCAGCTGCAGACCAGAGCAGCAGATCGTTTTAGAGAGAAAGAAAAAGGAGGAGGAAGATGGGGTATCATTCAGCATGACGTCACTTGCAAATGATCAACTATATATGATCCATACGACATACTACTGCTAACTACTAGCTGTCATGGTGCACCTGCTGCATCTAAACACACTAAATATGTGACATAAATGCATGTTCACACACATGGAGCAGCATGTGTGTGTCCTGAAGCCTGGCAGTGCAGGGCCAGCCAGTGCTTTGGAGTCATTAGAGGTGTCTGCAGTATCTTGCCAGAGGGCAGTGCAGCGTGAAGAATAAAAAGTCCAACCTGCCTGTGTTTTTCAGACCTCTGTTGCCCTGGAAACAGGTTCCTGAGATTTCCCATTTCTTCATTTTTTGCTATCCATATCACCCCACCACCCCACCAGCTCTACTCTCCACATGCCGCAGCTGCCTTGCTGCTTCCTCCCCCACGACCTGCCGCATAGTACAATCATGCACACTTCCAATCTACTGCAGTCATTTCACAATGTCACAGGACAGAAGCCTACACATCCACACAGCTGAGGATCTGACCCAACAGTCAGTCTGACTTCCAGAGCAAAGAAAGAAGCAAGAATGAAGGGAGGGCTGAGGAGACAAAGCAGATTTTTGATGGCAGCATAGATGCTTTTTTTATTTTTTTTATTTAAGTGTTCCCTTTCTAAGAACGCTCCCACATTAATTATGCTCATGGGAGTGTTTGTGCAGATGCTTCACCATATTGTTTCATAACTCCGAGTATTACTGGGAACATTCATGCCCAAAAAGTACTAAATAAAGGAGGTATATGGAGAGAAGTCAACGCTGCCTCTCTCCTCACTTTCAGGCCTTTTTAAGTCATCCTTGTGTTTCTGCAGTGTTATGTGTGCATTCCTTTGTAGTGACTTCTCTTTGGCAGCAGGCAGAACATTCCAGGGAAATGGCTGACCTAGAATAACACACACGCACACACACACACACACACACACACACACAGACTCAGAATGACTGAGGCAGTGAGGTCCTCCACCCTTTCGCTGGCCGAGCTCACTGAAACTGCTGTTTACTGTTGGTATGGAAAAACATGGCCACGCCGTGCAGCATGTAGAGGCAGCTGGGAGACCAGCTCACATGACTGTTATCACTAAAACAAATGACAGCATTGGCCTCTCCAGATCCTCAAAAACTCCTCTGTGAACTTTTACTTATGTTTGATTATCTGAATCAGTTCACTCCTTTTACTCCATCAGTTCAGCTGCAGAGCTGTAGTGAAACATTAACTGGTTTATTTACACTGTTTTTATTCCTCAGTCACACCTGATCAAACTCTATTACATGTAGAAATATACCGACTGACAGCCTGCGTATGTCTTTTACTACTGAAATGTAATAATCAGAGTATTTTAAAGACTTTGTCTACAACATTCCGGAGTGAGGAAGAATCCAGATCTTGCGATTAAACGATGAATGCTTGAAGTAAATGCTGTTTTTTTAAGCTTATTAATCGCATTAACAAGCTTATTTGGGAGATTGAGAGCAGATGGTGCCGACTGGCCCAAACTAAAACAACTTCAACTAAAACATCTCTTATTTTATCTTTGCAGGGATGATATTCCACATATTTTACCATAAGATAATGGACTTTTAAAGCTACAGATGCATTATTCCAAAAGGATCTTTGTGTCATCCTGAAAGTATTTGCTTTTTTTTTTTTACCTGAAACCTTTTTCATTAATTCTATCCGTCAGCACTGGTGCTTATACTTATGATTGCATATCTTAACAAAGCTCACTACTGTGCCCTTTACTATGAATCCTGAAGTATTCACATAGACCTTGTGTTTCTGGAGATAAACTAACATTCAGCTATTTTCAAGCAAAGGCCTCAAAAACATGCACAAGGCTCCAAGGGTTAAACATTAAGATAACAGTCAAGGTTTAAAACAACTAGAGGTCAATTTTCCACCAGATACAAGGTCTGATGTTATGTAACTGCAAATCTCACAGGAGGAAAAAAGACTTTTCTTTCTTGTCTTAAGGAATTGTGTTTCATCTCCAAAAGTCTCTTCTATGCTAGATGTATTTGATTAAATGTTTCCAGAGCTCATGTGAATTATCTTCTTTCCACAATATGCATCTTTTTCTTTTTCTTTTCTTTAAGAATGTGTGATTTATTCTGCTGATTTGATGTTCTCAGAAACCTCCACCAACTGTCTGACAGAAATGAGAGTGAAAGTTTCAACGGTGCCCTCTAGAGGAAGTCAGGGATGTGACCATCCTGAGGAGATGCATTCAGACTCCTCTCCCTGCTGTCATCTGGTGTTTAGAAATGAAACCGCAGCTGATTCAGTCTAAATCTGGTCAAATGAAGAGTTTTCTAAACTTGTTGAACAGTCGGTTGTCATTCAGTCCTAAGTGATGGGCAAACGCTGATTACCTTGTTACGCTCTTAAAAAGTTTATAAACACAGAATCAGTTTGCTTAGTTCTTTAATTTTTGGAAATATTTATTTAATGATTCAGTCTGTACAAAAACATCAATGTTTTTTTTTTTGTGTCTGCATTAAGGTGACTGTATCCTGGGCTGCATTTAACTGTTTATGGCATAAATTTCTGTGTTCAGTCTCGTCACAGAACAGTTATCATATGTGCCCATAAGATTAAACCAGTGGCTCTTTACTTATTTATTTATTTTATGGAATGCTCCTTTATATGTACCATCTTGTTTTCGAGGGGGTCCAAAAACATAAAACATATCAGAATACATTATAATCAACAATTAAACAGATTATATGAAAAACAATATTTAAGATACAAACAAAACAAAACAAGACATACTTGCTCACTCTTACTCCTCTCTCCACTCCTGCTAATGTACAGATGTAAAACACAGAAATGACACTACTAGGGATGTCAGAATCAGTAATTAATGATTACGTTAAAAAAAAAAAAAAAAAAAAAAAATCATCATTTGGTTGCAAATTAATGATCAGAACTATGTAAAAAAAAAAAAAGGCAATAATGTAAAGAGCACTAGGGGAATAAATTTAGTTTACTCATTATCAATATTATTATCTTTCATTTTTTTTCTTCCTCCCCTTTCCACTTCCCTCTCTTCATTTCTTTTAATTAATTAATCTATTTTTTCTACTTACATTGGTTTCACCACTACACAAGTTCATGACATTCCTAGGGAACAGCATTACGAGTGACATCAGAAGCATTTCTACATGATGTGAAAGTCTGATGCATCCTAAGATTACTTATCATACATTCATGTGTTTTTGTAGTTTTTAAAAACTCATTTTGTAAACTTGTCACAGCAAACAAGTCAAGTGCTGACATTACTTTGGAAATAAGCAATATCATTAGATCACGTGCACATTTTCACTAACTTACTGCTTCCCAAACTTTTCTGGATGGTCCCCTTTTCATCAAGAACAGTTCTCAGCTTTATTAATGTCATACGTACAGATGACGTGTGTGTGTGTGTGTGTATATATATATATATATATATATATATATATATATATATATATATATATATATATATATATATATATATATATATATAAAATGTGTGTGTGTGTGTGTGTGTGTGTGTGTGTATACACACACACACACACACACAATATATATATATATATATATATATATATATATATATATAGAGAGAGAGAGAGAGAGAGAGAGAGAGAGAGAGAGATAGATATAGATATTGATAGATAGATAGATATAGATATAGATATAGATATAGATATAGATATAGATAGATATAGATATAGATATAGATAGATAGATAGATAGTAGCAGCAGCAGTGAGGCGCCACGTGACACTGCGCAGCCGCAGTTCCCTTCAGTTCTCGCTTTCGATTTCGCTGCAAACTGAAAGTAAACTTCTGTGCGTGTGTTTGGTTGGTCCTGGCAGCTTTTATACAAATGAAACTTACATTTAACAACAGTTACGTTGCCTCTGAATACATCTGTCTTTGGTGAAGGTGAGTTTTTTTTCCACTCCGATCTCAGCGTGATTCCGCGCGTCATGGCGCGCGTGGAACATAAATCTGTTGGTTGTAAAGTTTTACTTTCAGGTTTTCCCAGACAACCTCAGCCTTTTGTAGAAGAGAAAAAACATTAAAGTACACACAGAGGTTCTCATATATCCTGCTTTAACTTCTAGCTCAACGTTAATTCTAATGATCTGTTTTACAGTTCCTATCTATCTATCTATCTATCTATCTATCTATCTATCTATCTATCTATCCATCCATCCATCCATCCATCCATCCATCCATCCATCCATCCATCCATCCATCCATCCATCAGGATGTATTATGGCTGCAGCCTTTCCACACAAACTGGGTAGTTACTGGTCAAAGATAGTAGGTTTGTGGTAAAATGCTGCCACCACAGTGGTACCAGTCCCCTTCCCTCTTTTCCCAGTGTCCACACGTTTGATTGGACATGAGGAGAGAAGAGGCGAGGCGACAGACATTTAACAGAATAAGATGTATCTGCTTTATTGTGACCAAATTTACTTGTTTCTCATTTGCTTTAAAGTATCCTGTTAAAAAGAAAAGTCATCTTCTGGAAATGCAGAAGCTGAAACTTTTCCCCAAAGCATGAACTGGTGAACCTTTTGCTGACAGCTCCTCCGACACGTCTCCTTTCTGCTTGATCTTTTCTTTTCACGGTGCTTTGAAACCAGTTTTCAAGCATTAGAGGAATGTATGGAGAGAAAATACTCTGTATTATTGTGTGTGTGTAATACAAACTAATTTATGTTACTTTGTATAAATAATTCATTATTTGTCATCTATATAACATGCATAACTTTTAGTATTTGTAAATATATATTCAAATACACACAAAGTATCTAAAAATTACACACAAAAAATTTACACATACCCTTTTTTTTTTACTTTTGACTTAATAAATTTGATAGTTTTGTGTTTAAAAAGTTTTCTATGAATGCAGATAGTTAAATACGTGTGCATGGATCGCCTGGTACGCACAGACAAAGCTGCATTTACACAGATCAGTTTACAAGTGCATAGGGGGGGGTTGAGACTCTTCATGCTCCCAGCAGCCTCACTGCCTCATGTGGAGACGGTGCGTTTAAGTGCTGCTGGAAAGCTGGGTCATCCGGTTTGTCATCAGATATTTTTCGGTTATTTCAAAGTGGGAAAGATGCTTTCTATGACAGAAGAGTTTACACAGTTTAATCATCATGTACTGCACTCAGAACAAGACATCTCCGTTCGAATGTTTGCACACAGTAAACAGCTAAAAAGGTTTGGCCCAAATACAGCCGACACCTGCAGTTCTGTTTGGCCCACATTTAGCCTTGACTTCCTGTTGGCTAAATGCGAGTTTGTCTGCCAAAACTCAGCCGCATGACCACCACATGCTCCACCAGGAAGGCTTCTCGTATGAAGACCACCTCTGACCTACACAATGCTATCCACAGACAGGTCCAAGCCAACATCTGGCATCTTGACCACACAAGATACTTGCCTTGACCCTTGACACTTGGCAGCACCGTAACTGAGCACTAAGTGCAAAAGTAGCCCAGATTAGGCCCAAATGTTTCTGTTATCAGGGACTAGTCTGCTTTACCCAGGAGATTAGTTTACAGAGGAGGTAACTGGTAGATTTACTGGCAGGATTCCTGGTTCTGTGTGTGATTTTACATTCCCACTTCTGAGTGCTGTGTGTGTGACTACCGGTCCAACTTGAGGATTCAGACTGAAGCTCATGGTGATGGACTTCCTGATCATCTCTTGCAGAGATGGCCGGGTCAAAAAATCGCAACGACAGCTCCCAGATGAAAGACCTCCTCCAGCCTGATGGACCGGAAAAGGTTCAAAATGAAAAACCCAAGTTCAGCAAAGACAGCTCGGTCCAAGCCAACACATCCTCCGCCTCTGCCTCTGCCTCTGCCTCTGCCTCTGCCTGCCCCACCTCCTCCTCCTCCGCTGAACACAACTCTGAGGAAGTAAACCGGTCAGAAGACCAGAAGTCAGCTTTACAGTGGGAGCAGCCCACCTCATCATGCTGCCAGCTGGGAGATTTGAGAAGACATCCAGGAATCAACCTGGAGCTGGGACCTCTGAGTTTCAACAGTGCTCACACCGTCCTCATAGATGTAAGTCAAGATAATTAATGACAACAAATAAGGAATGTAAAAAATGTTTTTTCTTCTCACTTATTTAAGGACACATTGTGAGAACTTGATACTGACATACTGAGAAAAAAAAAAAAGAAAAACAGCAGAAAATGTTAATTATGCAAACAGAAGTCAAGTATTGGAGGGAAACTGCCGTCCACTCAGCAGGTGGGGGCTTCAGAGATGTGGCCGGTAGATTGCAGGTTCCAGGACAGACTGGAGAGTGTGGTGGAGAAAGTGGAACCTGAAAACCTGAAAGTACTCAGGACAGCAGAATCAGTGATTTAGCTTTGAGAAGAACACATTCATTTAATGTTTCCAGCTTCACTGTGGGATGAAAACGCCGAACTGGTCTCTTTTATCTTCTGAAGTCTTATGTTTTCATTATGGGTGACTTTGCTGAAATAAGCTAAACCTTGTATGGAAAGGTCTGGAGATAGTGATAACTGATAATTTCAGTAGTAATGGGACCTTTACAGATGTTTGGAAGAGGAATCTTACATTCTGATTGGCGGACCATCTGAAGTCAGCTTTTAGATCCTGTTTTATCTTCTTCATCACATCATGCAGTTTTAACTTAACGTGTGTTCGCTTCTCTGTAATGCACAAATGGTTGCATTATTTAAAAAGTTGCATCAAAGTGAAGCTGAAGTTGACGTGTTCCTGCACCATGCAGTTATTTCTTCTACAAAATGATGTCTGTTTTAATGCATTGAAGCCTGAAAGACAACCAATGGCCAAAGGTGGCTTTCACTTTGGTCATTTTGCTTGTACATTCTCGGTTTCCACGTTTGCTGTCATGTCTGTCGCTGTTTCAGAGAGAAATGGGGTTCATGTTTGGAAATCACTGCATTCTGTTCTGTTTTTATTCACACAGTGTCCCATGCTTTTAAACAGGGTTGTACTTCAGAAAACTACCTGAGTATGACTCGTCTGTTTGTCTTCCAGGTGAATGTTTTCAACAGTAGCGGTCAAATTATTGCTCAGGAGGGGAGAGACGTGTGGCTCAGTAATCACGTGAAGATGCCATATTCACCAGCAAGCACGATGGATACTTCCAAATTTAGGGTAAAAAATGAGAAAAATCATGATTATGCAGTTTTTCCACATTAGTTATTCAAACTTAGTCCTTGTGTTCCCCTGAAAAGGGATTTAGACGGTTCTGACAAACCTTTTTAAAGCAGAGTCTTCCTTTCTTCACTATATAATTCCTTGGTTGTAATAAAGCTGTTTTCAGTAAACAAAGCCCTTTGATCAAGTACTGGATACAAAGTTATGCAAAGTAGTTGTAAGAACCATCCTCTAACTCCATAGAAACCTTTAGTCCAGCCGTGAAGTAACACAGAGAGCTACAGGAGAAACGTAGTGCAAGAAAAACCAACAAAGAAGTGGATGGGAAGCCTTTTCTTTCTAAACACGAAGAGAAGGAAAAGATAAAGTCATAGAAAAGAAGAGCAGGAACATGTAGGTCAGGGGTGCCACAGTCCAGTCCTGGAGATCTACCATCCTGCAACCTTTAGATGCAACCCCTGTCCATCACAGCTGAGTCAAATAGCTGAATTCCTGTTCTGCATGTCATTCAGCTCTGCAGAGGCCTGATAACGAGACACTTATTTGATTCAGGTGTGTTGGAGAAGGGTTTCACCTAAAAACAGCAGGATGTCCTTGGACCGTATCTCCAGGACCGGACTTGGGCACCCCTGATGTCGGTGTTCGTAAGCAAAGATGACGTTGCAACAATGTGAGTCTTGGAGATTTAATGATGAGTTATGTGGGATGTGATAGAAGAGGTTTAGATGTGGCATCTGGAGATGCATCATGGTGTCCCAGGTGGACGAGACTCAGGATAGGCGTATCATCTTATGAGACCCCCCAGATGGTACCTGGAATAGAATGGTAATAGCAGGAACAAATGAATAAATGAGGGAGAGGAATAAGGGAGAAGGAAGGGGGTGAGGGATGGGAAAGGTAGATAAGGCAGAAAAGGGAAGGCTGAAGAGGTGATGGATCCGAGCAAGGGTGGGTAAGATGGGGTTGAGAGAGTGAAACAAATTCTTCAGGGTGTGAGTTCAGGGTGTGAGGCAGTTATAGGAAGTCTCAGCAAAGTGTAGTTGAGGCCTAGGATGAACCTAAGTTCATCCATCCATCCATTTTCTTAACCATTTAGTCCAAGCTGGAGCCGAGCAGCAGTCATCGGGCAAGAGGCGCGATACACCCTGGACAGGTCGCCGGTCCATCACAGGGTCACACAGAGACATTCATTCATTCACTCATACATTTTCTGAAACGCTTAATCCAATTCAGGGTAGCGGGGAAGCTGGAGCCTATCCCAGCTGGCTTTGGGCGACAGGCAGGGTACACCCTGGACAGGTCGTCGGTCCACAGAGACAAACAACCATTAACGCTCACACTCACTCCAAAGGATGATTTAGAGTAACCAAATCACCTAACATGCATGTGTTTGGACGTAGGGAGGAAGCCGGAGAACCCGGAGAGAACTAACGCATACACGGGGAGAACATGCAAACACAGAAAAGCCACCATTAAAACCTCGCTAAGGCTGCTGCATGTCGCTTGTCATACTATACCTGCTGGCCAGGACGCTGAAAGACAGCTGCTTTCAGATGAAACAGCAAGTAAAGCTGGCGAAGATTAAACACTTGCAAACAAGAAAACAAAGTCTGGATAGACAAACACAACTTGAAAAGAGCCACAAACCAGGATAATTTCCTTTGCATTCAGATGCAGTTTTTGGATTGTCTAGGATGGCGATGCCTATCCCTTAGAGATAGGGTGAGGAGCTCGGTCATCCGGGAGGAGAACAGAGTAGAGCCACCGCTCCTCCGCATTGAGAGGAACCAGTTGAGGTGGTTCGGGCATCTGGTCAGGATGCCTCCTGGACCTCCCTGGTGAGGTGTTCCAGGCACGTCCCTCAGGGAGGAGACCCCGGGGAAGACCCAGGACACGCTGGAGGTATTATATCTCTCGGGTGGCCTGGGAACGCCTCGGGATCCCCCCGCAGAGTTGGCAAATGTGGCTGGGGAGAGGGAAGTCTGGGCTTCCCTGCTTAGGCTGCTGCCCCCATGACCCGACCCCAGATAAGAAGCAGAAAATGGATGGATGGATGGATAGATAGGATCGTTTTTCAGAGGAAGACAGTTCTGTAACTCTTGTATCTGTTTATGTAGACTTACCTGTCGCTGAGGGGCTCATGTTGTCCTGCTTTCTGAATGGATAGACTTACTTAGGACACACCGCTGTGTAGAGATGACCTTTCTCATGACCAGTCCTGCTAATCTGTAGCTTTTATTGCTCTGAAAAAAGACGAGCAGGAAGTAAAAGTGAACAACATTGCAGGTAAATTTGACTGGACCCAGCCAAGTGTCAAGGTGGAAACTGATCTGCAAGCAGCTGGAAGCTTTGGCCAGAAAGACAGAAGTGAGTGCTGATGATGTGAAGGTACGTATGGATACTCACCTTTTAAATTGACAGTTTTATCATCTATAAGCAAGGAATGGAAAATATTATCTGTAAGTCCCAAACTGTTCTGTCACCAGGAAGCCATCCTCAAATATAACCCTAAGTATAAAGGTCAGTGGTCGTTTGATGCCCTCTCCACATTTGTTAAGGTCAGTGTTTAACCTTAATCATCTAGTGTTTTATGTTTAAACAGTAACAAATTATTTTAAAAAAATGTTCATATTTTCATTCCAGTGCATCCCAAAACAGGAAAACTACTTCCAGACGTTGTTTCCAAAGATCGCCGCCTTGGCGTTAAAGCTGCCCCAAGAAGTGAAGAAGGTATGACTGAAGGAAACGCCAAACATTACGCTCAGTCTGTTGAATTTACCGTATTTTATAAACTACTTTGGAGTATAAGTTGCATCAGTCAGGAAGAAAAAAAAAACATAAATATGTGGCATTTATTTAGAAATTTATTTTACAAAATCTAAGAACTAGGGGTGGGAAAATCAAATTGAAAAATCAAATATGGGGATTTTTTGCTTCACAATTTTAACACAATTTTATTTATTTTTCAAATAAATACAAATAATCCATTATAAGTTTTTGTCATTTTTATTGATTTTATTGATCTTTTTACTCGTCTTCTTGAGGATTATAGCAGCAGAATGATGGTCTGGCTGCTGTGTTGTTTTTTTTCCTAATTGAAATCAAGAAAAATGACGAGCCCAAAAAAAGTTTTAGACATTTTTTTTTTTTAAATCTACAAAAAACCAGTAATATCAAAGAATTGTGAGAATTGCAATTTAAATCGTATCGGCACCCAAAAAATCGGAATCGAATCGGGACAAAAGCATGTCGTCACAGCCCTACTGAGAACAGACATGTAATCCAGAAAGGCAAGTTATTCAGCAATGCAACAGGACAGAGCAACAGGCTACATGTTTGTCCGGTATGTTAGCGAAACACATGAACAATTGTTCCATTACACAGTAGCAGAACGAGCGTATGATGAGCCAACGAGTCCACTAAGCAAGTTACCAGTAAGCAAGTTACTGAGACACATCATCACTGAGACTCTTCCTTCTCCGTGATGCCTTAACTCCTCCAACTCTTGAGGAAGATGAAGAGCTGTCTCCTCTTCTGCTCCTCCTGTTTAAGCCACGGTTACTTCGCATCAAGCAGCAACACCAACTAGACCCACCTGTAAAGTCATTTATATTCATGTCCATGGCAACCAGCAGAGCATGGAGATGTGGCAGCATCGTTGACAAGCCCCCTCCCAGCTGCACGTTGTTCAGGCACCCATCTGTGCAGTCGTACCTCTAGGTCTGGCCATCTCTCTTTCTGCCCACTTTGAGCTTTTTTTGTTTACTTTATTGAAGCAAGAGGAACCTCTGCTGGTCGTCGGTCCCGTATGAGTTCCTCACTGACTCCAAACGTTCTCTCTGCTGCCCGATTACTAATTCCAACTGCATGTTTTACTGTCTGCAGTTTGTAGTCTACAGAATATGATTTTCCTTTGTTTGTTTTCAGTCTTTCACAGTTGTCTTTACATTAAAGTTTCAGTTCTTTTATCAGTGATGCAGAATCAGCGGAGAGTTGTCGGAAGTCTAGAGCGCCTTTTTGCTGAGTCATACTATTTAAAAATTCTGATTTACAGTCTGGAAATTACGGTAAGTTGTAAAAACAATAATATCAGACTGCTACAACAAATTCTTATTTAGCAAAAATGACTCAGTTGTGTTAAAATAGTTTACATCTCATTTTCAGACTCAACCTTTTCACAGTAAATCTCATTATTACTGACTATGTCAGGTTTTTATTAAAAATGAGAGGAATTAAATCTGCCTGAGCCATCTCTGGTACTTGGTTTGACTATGTCATGTCAAATGTATGATTGTTATCCTTTTACTGTTTAAGGTTTTGACCTTTTTATTAATGTGAATGCCCATGAGGGCAACCTTCCCATCCCAATTGTGAAAAAAAAAAATTCAACGCTTTTTCCAAAGTGCAACCAAGAGTTCTAGTGGTGTAGTGAATAACTCAGTGTACTTCAATACAGAAGTTCATGGGTTCAATCCCAATGTAGGGCCATTAGAAAAAAGGTCAGTGGTGCATAGATCTTTTTTTTTCAATTTCTTATACTTATGCAAATTCATTTCAATCATTAAGCATAGTTAAAAAAAATGGGCATTCACAGTTGCTATTATTTCAATAATAGCTGGTTCTAGTTATTATTATTATTATTATTATTATTATTATTATTATGAATTCTATTTTTCAAACTATTATGAAAAACACTGATACATTGTTATAAGAATGTAAGAAGACATTTTCTCATCCTTTTTTGTAGCATGAGCATTAAAAGGTTAAAATCTGGAGATCTGAAGACAGTTTTAAAAATAAAATGACGAGCTATAACGTGTGGTGTTTGGGACATTGTTGCAACCGATATATATCAGCAGGGGCCAGATGCAGGAAAGCCATGTGTATCGTATTTCCCACACACTCCTGTTAATAACATGACAATGTTCCATTTTGATTTTATATAACGGTTAAGCAGATTAGTCTTCATCTTCATCTTCATGCTGCTTATCCGGGGTCGGGTCGCGGGGGCAGCAGCCTAAGCAGGGAAGCCCAGACTTCCCTCTCCCCAGCCACATTTGCCAACTCTGCGGGGGGATCCCGAGGCGTTCCCAGGCCAGCCGAGAGATATAATCCCTCCAGCGTGTCCTGGGTCTTCCCTGGGGTCTCCTCCCAGAGGGACGTGCCTGGAACACCTCACCAGGGAGGTCCAGGAGGCATCCCGGCCAGATGTCCGAGCCACCTCAACTGGTTCTTCTCGATGCGGAGGAGCAGCGGCTCTACTCTGTTCTCCTCCCGGATGACCGAGCTCCTCACCCTATCTCTAAGGGAGAGCCCGGTCACCCTGCGGAGGGAACTCATTTCAGCCGCCTGTATATGAGATCTCGTTCTTTCGGTCACGACCCACAGCTCATGACCATAGGTGAGGGTAGGAACGTAGATCGACTGGTAAATCGAGAGCTTCGCCTTCTGACTCAGCTCCTTCTTCACCACAACAGACCGGCGCAGAGTCCAGATTACTGCAGACGCCGCACCGATCCGTCTGTCGATCTCGCGCTCCATCCTTCCCTCACTCGTGAACAAGACCCTGAGATATTTAAACTTTGAGGCAGGACCTGACTCCTGACCCAGAGAGGGCAATCCACCCTATTCCGGCTGAGGACCATGGTCTCAGATTTGGAGGTGCTGATTCTCATCTCAGCCGCTTCACAGCCGCGAATCGCTCAAGCGAGAGCTGGAGATCACGACCAGATGAAGCCAACAGGACCACGTCATCTGCAAAAAACAGGGACCCAATCCTGAGGCCACCAAGCCGGATCTCCTCAACACCTCGGCTGCGCCTAGAAATTCTGTCCATATAAGTTATGAACAGAATCGGTGATAAAGGGCAGCCTTGGCGGAGTCCAACCCTCACCGGAAACGAATCCGACTTACTACCGGCAATGCGGACCAAGCTCTGACACCTGTCGTACAGGGACCGGACAGCTCGTACAAGGGGGTCCGGTACTCCATACTCCCAGAGTACCCCCCACAGGAGCCCCCGGGGGACATGGTCGAATGCCTTCTCCAGGTCCACAAAGAGGGTATAGAGGGTTCCGCGACCAGGATGAAAACCACACTGCTCCTCCTCAATCCGAGATTTGACTATCTGGCAGATCCTCCTCTCCAGGACCCCTGAATAGACCTTCCCAGGGAGGCTGAGGAGTGTGATTCCCCTGTAATTAGAACACACCCTCCGGTCCCCCTTCTTAAAAAGGGGGACCACCACCCCAGTCTGCCAATCCAGCGGTACTGCCCCCGATGTCCACGCGATGCTGCAGAGGCGTGTCAGCCAGGACAGCCCCACAGCATTCAGAACCTTAAGGAACTCCGGGCGGATCTCATCCACCCCCGGGGCCTTGCCGCCAAGGAGCTTTTTGACCACCTCAGCGACTTCAGCCCCAGAGATAGGAGAGTCCACCCCTGAGTCCCCCAGCTCTGCTTCCTCATGTTGACGTGTTGGTAGGATTGAGGAGGTCTTCGAAGTATTCCTTCCACCGACCCACTACGTCCCGAGTTGAGGTCAGCAGCTCCCCACCTCCACTGTACACAGTATTGATGGAGCACTGCTTCCCCCTCCTGAGCCGCCGGATGGTGGACCAGAATCTCCTCAAAGCCGTCCGGAAGTCTTTCTCCATGGCCTCGCCGAACTCCTCCCATGCCTGAGTTTTTGCCTTGGCGATAGCCGAAGCCGCATGCCGCTTAGCCCGCCGGTACCCATCAGCTGCCTCCAGAGTCCCACAGGCCAAGAAGGCCCGATAGGACTCCTTCTTCAGCTTGACGGCATCCCTCACTGCTGGTGTCCACCAACGACCTTACGGCCACAGCTCCGGCTGGCCGCCTCAGCAATAAAGGCATGGAACACAGCCCATTCAGACTCAATGTCCCCCGCCTCACTCGGGACATGTTCGAAGCTCTGCTGAAGGTGGGAGTTGAAGCTCGCTCTGACAGGGGACTCAGCCAGACGTTCCCAGCAGACCCTCACAACACGTTTGGGCCTGCCAGATCTGACCGGCTTCCTACCCCACCATCTAAGCCAACTCACCACCAGGTGGTGATCAGTTGACAGCTCCGCCCCCCTCTTCACCCGAGTGTCCAAGGCATGTGGCCGCAGGTCCGATGATACAACTACAAAATCGATCATCAAACTGCGGCCCAGGGAATCCTGATACCAGGTGTACATATGGACACTCTTATGTGGGAACATGGTGTTCGTTATGGACAATCCATGACGAGCACAGAAGTCCAATAACAAAACACCATTTGGGTTCAGAGGGGGGGGACCATGCCTCCCAGTCACTCCCCTCCAGGTCTCACTGTCATTGCCCACATGAGCATTGAAGTCCCCCAGCAGTACAATGGAGTCCCCAGAAGGAGCACCCTCCAGCACTCCCTCCAAGGACTCCAGAAAGGGTGGGTACTCTGAACTGCTGTTCGGCGCATAAGCACAGACAACAGTCAGGACCCGTCCCCCCACCAGGAGGCGGTGGGGAAACTACCCTTTCATCCACCGGGGTAAACCCCAACGTGCAGGCACCAAGCTGGGGGCTGATGAGAATGCCCACACCTGCTTGGTGCCTCTCACCATGAGCAACTCCAGAGTGGAAGAAAGTCCAGCCCCTCTCGAGGGTACTGGTTCCAGAGCCCAAGCCATGCGTCGAGGTGAGTCCAACTATATCTAGTCGGAACCGCTCAACCTCGCGCACAAGCTCAGGCTCCTTCCCCACCAGAGAGGTGACGTTCCACGTCCCCAGAGCCAGCTTCTGCAGCCGGGGATCGGACCGCCAGGGTCCCCGCCCCCTGCTGCCGCCCAGCTCACATTGCACCCGACCCCTACGGCTCCTCCCGCAGATGGTGAACCCACGGGAGGTGGGGCCCATGTAACCCTTTCGGGCTGAGCCCGACCGGGCCCCATGGGCAAAGGCCCGGCCACCAGACGCTCGCTCTCGTACTCCACCTCCAGGCCTGGCTCCAGAGGGGGGTCCCGGTAACCCGCGTCTGGGCAAGGGAACATTTCTGCCCAGGTTTGTGTTCATCATGGGGGTCTTGTGAGTAGTAATACTCATACAGAATAGTAACTTTTTAATTTAAGCTTTGTCATGTAAAAAACATTTTAAGCTTAAGAAAATGCTAAATTTACAAAAGAAAAGAATTCCAGACGAGTTTAATGTTCTCGCTCCTCCTGCTTCGTAACTAATGCTGCGAAAGTTTAGCTTGTTTTCCACAAGCAGACTCCACCTGCTGGTTCTAAAAAATACCAACTGTGTGATGAAATAGCCTGAAATGAGACCTTTCTGACGGATTGCGTGTTTCTGTGTGCTCAGGTCATCCCACTGCTTCAGAGAGGATGCTCTGCAGCCATCACGCTGTCACAGCTACAGATTTCCTGCCTGCTGGCGAACGCATTTTTCTGCACCTTCCCTCATCGCAACACCTCCAGCCCTAACGCAGAGTACCACAACTACCCCTCCATCAACTTCTCCAGGTCAGCAACTGTAGCACAACGTGTCTCCATAGCCTGTTCATCCTGTGAGGTGACGTACTCATTCTGCTTGCAGCCTGTTCGGGAACTGGTCAGAGCGGAAGAAAGAGAAGCTGCGGGCCATCATGTATTACTTCAAGGTGGTGACTGGTGGTAAGTGGGAAACCTCTTCTTACTGGTTTTTGTGAGAGAAAGCTTATGACATTTTTGTGTTTGCAGAAACTAAACCAGAAGGACTGGTGACGTTCGAGAGGCATTGCCTCAGAGACACAGATGCTTCCAACTGGAAAAAGTAATGACTTTTATTTTCATTAACATATTCATAATTTCAGATATTTTCATGTGCCTACATACGTTGGATGAAACAGTTGTAGGGATGAGCAGTGATAAGAGGTGGTTGATGTTCTGGTGAGACCACTGGAGGGTTAGGAAGCAATGAAGAAAAGTCTGAACAGAGTTGGTCTGCAAGATAAAAAAAAACCTTCTGTCAGAAACGGGCTGGGAATCAGGAAAAGGGTGGAAATGAGCTGCTTGTTGGAAGTTTGGGTGCTTTTCTGCTATCAAACTGTTTTGCATGAATGATTTTCTTTAGCTTGTCTGTAAATCACTTTAAATTGAACATGAGGAGGAAACTGAGGATTTACCGAGGAAGAAATTACAGCTTATAGAGCAAAGAGCATGATTTTTTCCCACCTTTTTATTTCTATTTATCTGTAATTATTTTGTTCAAAAGTAAATGGATGTTACGCAGAAGATGATCATTTTTATTGATTTTCTTTGGAACCCGAAGAATCAGTTGAATACTTTTTATGCGTTAATTTTGAACTAAATTGTGCAGAAACAGATTTTAATCAGTGATTTTGTTGCAGCTGTAAGGAGAAACTGCACAAACTGCACGTCACGTCAGACGGCAGCATCGAGACTGAAGGAGCCGGCATGCTTCAGGTGAGACCCGACCCACAGCAGAGCCGATCCTCAGCTGTTTCACTCCACAGCTGGGAGGTGATTGGTGTGTGTGTGTGTGTGTGTGTGTGCAGGTGGACTTTGCCTCCAGCTGGATAGGCGGAGGTGTTCTGGGATCTGGTCTGGTTCAGGAAGAGATCCTGTTCCTCATGAATCCAGAGCTGATCGTGTCGCGTCTCTTCACTGAGAGACTCACAGACAACGAGTGTCTGATCATCACAGGTAAAAATAATAAAGTTAGAATGAAATAAAAGAATATTGTGGATTAAAATGATAATAATTGTGATTTAGTCAGAATGAAATGATCCTTATTCCATGTTTTTAAATGAACCTCCATCTCTTGTTGCAGTTTTCACTGCTATTCAGAAAAGGGTTTGAAATGACAAAATATTTTGTCAAAAAGTTTATAAATCTGCATCAAAGAATTATTGTGTATGATATTAAGTCACTGATGAATAATTAATTAAAATTAAGTCAGTTTATTTATACAGTGTCATTGAACATGAATAAACATTACTGTAAATGTACCAGAGTTAGCCAAATGGTTGTTTTTAATCCACAGTCTGGACAAAGAAAAACAAAACCACAACAATAAAGTTAAATTAAATTTAATTATGCTTGAATAAAATAAATAAGAAATTAAGTTAAAATAAAAAAATTAAATTATATTAAAATAACTTAAATAAAGAAAATAAAATTAAGTTAAAATAAAATAAAATTAAATTATGTTTAAATAAAATAAGTCAAAATTAAGTCAAAATTAAAAATAAAATAAGAGTGTATCACCATCAGGTTTAAGCATGAAAAACTTGAGCTGCTTTTAACAGTCGGTGGTTTGGCAGCCATTTTAATCCACAATTTTCTGTTTCTGAGAACATTTAAAAAAATGTCATTTCATCTTTTTTTTAACAAACTTAATAATAAACCATGTTAACATATTTTAGGGTGCAGTAGCCCTTTAATTGCTGATGTGTTCATGCCAGACAGACTTGTTTCTCTGACTGACTCACACACCTTGCTGTGAACGAAGGTTAATGTGCCATTAAAGAAAAGCATCTGCTTGTTTTTTTTCTGAAAACATGAAAGTTATTTAACATTTTCTGAGATAAAGCTGGATTTTCTCTTGCTTTTCAGCAGGCGTAGCTTGGATGTGTTACAGCTGTCCTTGTTTTCAGGCTCGCAGCAGTTCAGTATTTACTCTGGTTTTGGGGACAGCTTCGAGTGGATCGGCCCGCATGAAGAACAAATGAAAAGGTCTGAAGATCTGTTTAAAACCTGCATTAGATGTTTTTCATCGTTGGATCTACGACGTGATTTGTTCTGGTTTTGGTTAGAGATGCGTGGGCTCGGCTGGAGAGGCAGATCCTGGCCATCGACGCGCTGCACTTCAAACACAGCAGGGATCAGTACAACATGCGCAGTATCAATCGGGAACTGAATAAGGTCAGGTTACCAGTTTGTTTCACCTGCAGGCATCTTAGCAATGGTCCCAGTTAGTTCAGAATGATGCGACGCTTCTGGATGCTGACTGCTTCCATGTTCCATACGTTTTTCTCTCTGGTGTGTTTGCAGGCATATTGTGGTTTTAAAAGGCATCATAAGCATAAAACGCCAGACATCGCCACTGGGAAATGGGGCTGTGGAGCCTTTAATGGAGACCCACAACTTAAAGGTGAACTTTGTTACACAATGATGGATCTGTTGTTCAGGAGCAGAAAGCCTCTTTTAGCTTTTAACTCGACGTCCATGTCAGCTAAAATGACATTTTATATCACATTCAGTCATTTAACAGATGCTTTTCTCTAAATAATTAACACTTTGACTTTACTTCATGTAAATATATTACATTTATAAATGTGGTTGAGACTTTGTGGAACATTTACGCAACACAAATGAAGAGAAATTGCTGGATTCATATGGAAATATCATTCTGCAGCTGAGAATTAAAACTACTAGGGGCAGATATTACAAGAGATTTTCTTTTTTCTGCTCCTTTTCTGTTTTGTTTTGTTTTTTTGTACTGTAAAGTCTTGTTTTACCTTTTGTATGACCATGTGAGAAATAAAAAATAACTACTGCTCTTCTGGACTTTAAGAGTTAAATGTGACCTTTAAGACGTTTTCTGAGGGAAATGTGGGGAAAACCGCCAGTCTGAGCTCCATTTTCACACATTGTGCATTTCCAGCTGTTATCCAGCTGATGGCAGCAGCCAGAGCAAGCCGGGGTTTGGCCTTCTTCACCTTCAGAGATGAAGAACTGGAGCGAGGACTGCAGCAGATCTACCACCTGCTGGTCTCAGAGAGCACAACAGTTGGTGAGAAATCCCAGGAATCCCAAAACAGTTTTACGTTATAATGTTTCCCTGTTCAGGTCCTGAATGTTTCAGTCTCACAGTTTAAACCATCTGATGTTTAGTTGCAGATAAGAAGCAAAGTTCTTCACATGCTGGTCATGAATATCTGGAAGAATGGAGAAAGTATCAATAATTACCTTAAAGACATGATCACAACCTGTTTTTGATGCTTTTAAGTTACAATAAACCAAAAGCAAAGTTCATATTTCTCATCTGGCGAGTTTTTAATTCTGTTTCAAAGTGATGAACAACAAATTCTGTCCTTTTTATAAAGGAAAACTTGTGAAAAAAGCAGTTTGACTCAGAAAAATAGTTTATTTTTAACGTGTCCTGTCCAGCAGAATGATGCTCTGGCTGCCGGGTTGTGCTTTCCAAGAGGAGCCTTTAGGATACGAGGCTCCTCTTGGTTCCTAAACTTTATTCTTTATTTTATTACCTCCATCATGAATCTGTTATTTCAGCTTATAATTGCTGGAGGAAAAGAGACAGTAGAGGAGAAGAGAGAAATGATGGAGAGAGAGAAAAGGAAAAACTGAACAAAAAGCAGAAAACAAGCCACAGCAACTGTCACACACATCTTTCAAACCTTTAGAAGATCATCAGGTATCTAAAATCACGATAAACACCCAACGAAGAAAATGAAATAAAAAATACTTTATTAATCCCCAAAGGGAAATTCAATATTATAGTATATAATAATAATTAACTACAGGAGGTCTTGTTCCGGAGGCTGATGGCTGCTGGCAGGAATGATCTTCTGTATCTTTCAGTCTTCCATCGGACCTGAAGAAGCCTCTCACTGAACACACTTTGTTGTTTCATCACTGTGTTGTGGAGAGGGTGTGAAGAATCCTCCATCATCTTCATCAGCTTGTGCAGCATTCTTCTTTGGACAATCAGCTCCAGCGGCTCCAGAGTTACTCCAAGCACAGAAGCAGCTTTCTGGATCAGTTTGTTGATTCTCTTCAAGTCTCTGGTTCTGATGCTACTACCCCAGCAGATGCTGCAAAGCTGACTGCACTCTCCACAACAGACTTATAGAAGATATGCAACATCTTGGTGCAGACGTTAAACCATCTCAGCTTCCTTAAGAAGTACAGTCTGCTCTGACCTTTCTTGTAGATGTAGTCAGTGTTGCATTTCCAGTCCAGTTTGTTGTCCAGCTGAACTCCAAGATACTTGTATTCCTCCACCACCTCCACCTCCTCTCCCAGGATGGAAACAGTGCTTTGTTTATTCTTCTTCCTCCTGAAGTCAACAATCATCTCTTTTGTTTTGCTGCTATTTAATATGAGATGAAAACATAGCTATTTTATATCAAATTATACAGCCCTTTGATCGGAACATCCTGACAGTTTTGACAGTTTTTAACAATTTCTAACTCATCTGATGATAAATATGTTTGTTGTTTTAAAGAAACATTCAACACTTGCTGCATTTAGCTTGTAATCAGCACCAAAGTGCAGAGAACTACCTGGATTAGACCCCTGTCATGAACAAAAATGCATTTTCTTGTTACAGAGCAACTGCTCAGCCTTCTGGAGGACTTCTGCGCAGATCAGCACACACCTGGAGGTTTGCACGTTAATCTGTTCGAGTTCATCAGAAGGAACATCAGACGCTCCAGAAGTCACCTGTGAGGACATCTGCACTCATTTGCACTAAAATATGAATGATTTATTTCAAGCAGAAAAGAGGGAAAGTTTTCAGGCCTTTTCTTTCTTCTGTTGTTTTATAATCTAAAGGTACAAGTCTAGAGAAATGAAGGGATTCTTTGATTGGTATTTAATTGATGTATTGATGAGTCTATTTTTTAATTACTTTCAGAAAAAGAGCTAAAAGAAGGCGCTACTAATAAGTAAAGCCATATTTGGATTTAAACTCTGTAGTAAAACTAGTTTTATTTGTTGGTAAAAGTCCAGAGAGTTAGCCGTGTTTCTGCTGCAGGAGAAGCTTTATTGTCATCATGCAAAGCATCATGGGATTTCATTCAGCAGCTCTTAACTAAGTCACAAAGGAAAACACATAATATAAGAAAGTCACTCTTTAAAAATGTCTAAATAAATGTAAAAGTAGCATAAAAGGAATAAAAAGTAGCATAAAAATCAATCTTTAAAGTGAATATAAAGCACATACATGCTGCATCCTGGAATGCTGCAGTTTATGCATCATGACAGCAGGCAAAGAGAGAGAAGGAAGCATGGTAGGTGCAGGGAAGGGGTCCCTGTTAAATCACAGGCTGCCTTCCACCGTCTGGTAGGTCGCACCACATCCACCGTGACCTGCAGCCTCGCTGACACCCAGCAGGTTAGAACCCAACCCCTGAGATGAGTACAGCCCAGTTCCCTCCAAAACCAGCTGAAGAAAGGAAACGTCTCCAAAGTTTGCTTCCCTGCAAACTACAAGCTGAGTTGATGCATTAAGGATGTGTATTACTATGTTAATGCTGTTGTATTGATTGTATTTGTACTTTGATTTCAGACTAAATCATCCATAACATAAGAATAAACTGGTGGAACTCTGTTCTGAACCCGTGTTTTACTGTGTGTTTGGTGAAGCAGCCCTGATCAGACGAGATCAGTTTGTTCAGGGACTGCAGGATGACTAGTTAGGAGTAAAAATGCAACTATATATATATATATATATATATATATATATATATATATATATATTTTCCGATTTTTTGGGTGCCGATTCAAATTAAATTATGATTCTCACGATTCTTCCAATTCTTTGATATTGCTGATTTTTGTAGATTAAAAACAAAATAAATGTATAAAACTTATTTTATTTTTATTTAATGCTCAAGAACACAAGTAAAAAGATCAATAAAAACAATAAAAATGACAAAAAATTTACAATGGATTGTTTTTATCTGTTTAAAAAAAAAAATCAATTTTAAAATTGTGAAGCAAAAAAAAGTCCCAATTTTTTATATTTGATTTGATTTCCCCACCTCTAATATATATATATATATATATATATATATATGTATATATGTATATATGTATATGTATATATGTATATATGTATATATATATATATGTATATATGTATATATATATATATATATATATATATATATATATATATATATATATATATATATATATATATATATATAATATATAATTTTTTATATTGCTTTTATTTTGTATTCCATAGGCTGACTCTGTACACAGAAACGCATCACTTCAACTCTTGTTTGGAGTCTTGGTTTACTAAGTATCTCATATCCCTTATCACAATTATATCACAGTTGTTTTGTATTTTTACAATCTTTTGTGGATATTGATTGATAAACCCTTCCTATGTGCTTGTTACATTACCTTCAGAATAATATAAATAATGATTTTGCTTAATGGGTTTTATACTAATTCTAATTATCCATTTTTCTTGAATAAAAACTGGATAGAAATATTTTTCACATGTAGTTCTTCATATTTCAACATAAGTCAGATATGGAACATTGAAAGTATTTTCTATCACATGCAGCCAACCAAGATGAACTCCTCTGCCTGTTTACGTCCTAGTTTCTGTTTAGCTTTAAAACCATCTGCACTATAAAAAATATTTATTTTGTACAGTATTTACACATCCATACAGCTCTCATCAGAACAAAAAATCCTCCTGTATAAATTTATTGGGGCTGAGCATCTTGTTTAGCCGTGTTCTAGTTGTTTATTAACTCTGTTTTGAAGCAGATAAAACTGCATTTTCCCTTCAATAAATGTGTTTATGTGATAAAGAGCTGACAGAAATGTCTTCATGAATCATTCTTAAAGCTATGTCATGGTCATTAGGAGTTTGGGAACACATCAGTCTGATGGAGGATAACTCAGAAAAACCAGATGGATCTTTTCTGAAACTGGTTTATTTTTCAGACATGCTATTGCACGAGCAAAAGAAAACAAAGCGGTTCCTTAACAGCGTTGGTCAACAGTTTATTTGTTTTAAACAATAAAACATGTTTTACATAAGAAAATAAATACATCATTCAATCCCAGAAGAATCTGTGGCTTTAAAAGTTTCTACCACTGCTGGCAAGGAATTCTTCATTAAAATGAAAACTAATTTCAAGTAATCGGCTATATTTGGCACAAATGGACGTTTACGTTGATGTAGCCGTCACCGGAGACGGAACCAGGAGGAATTAACGGAAAAGTGAAAGAGTGTGTGAAGTCTGAGGTAGCTGACTTCCCTCTAAGGAGGTAAAAATGAATCTGTCAGTGTTGGAAAGTTTTAACAAGATAAAGTGCAGAAACGGCTGTGATGGACAGGCGAACGTGTCCAGGTGTACCCGCCTCTCGCTGGTGATTGCTGGGACAGACCTCAGCTTGTCTGCACTGCAAAAACTGAAATCTAAGATTAAAAATCTTAAATTGAGTACACATATGCTTTTTTTTTTTTTTTTTTTTTTTTTTAAAGGGAAGCTAATTCTTAGTTTTTATGCCAGAGAATTCCTCTTGTTTTAAGAGTATTTTTACTTGTTTTGGGAAGTCTTGACAAGCCAAATTGTCTTGTTCTGTTGGCAGATAATTTCTCTTATTTTAAGCAACATTTACTTCATTTTTGTACATTTTTTTCATGTTTTTTAAGGCTGAGTTTTTGCAGTGTGCGATGAAATGGACCAGGCGATGTGGAACATGCAAAGTGCAGAAACCTGCTGAGCCTGCTGGTTCACAGACTTTTTATTCCCAAGCTTTTTCTGCAGTTACCCTGCTGATCCTGACTAGGATCTCAGATCCTGCAGCTATCTCATCTGAACAGTTTTATTCTGACGCTGTCTCTTTTTAAAAGATGTGTTTTCTTATGATCACCTTTCACTGCTGTTTGGAAACACTGCTGGGAGTATTGATTAAAGTTTAATGTGTCTCCAGTTCCCTGTCAGATCATCACTAATCATGTTGCTGCTAAGCTGTGACAGCTACATGACGTATAACAACGTTCATGGCACGTTCTCTTAATGTCTTAATAATGTCTTGTGTGATCATTGATTATTCCCACATGCACTGTCCCAGTTCAGCCTGTCACTGACCAGTAGCTGAAATGAGATGGTCTGATGTGGCTTCATCGGCTGCGGTCGGAGTGAAGCAGGTCGAGATTAAACATACATTTAACTTTAGTTGATTTTGTAGAAACATGTAATTAAATGGTGTCGGTCATTCTGAACATGAGGTTGTCATGGTAACAGTGTTAGAAGTGTTTGTGCGTTTTGTCTGTGAAGCCCGTTTCTGGAAGTCCTGCGAGCAGGTCCGATCCGTGTGTGTGTGTGTGTGTGTGTGAGGGATGAGACGTTAGACTTCCCCTGAGAAAGCATCAAGATCAAATGCTGTGTCCAGCAAACGCTGCAGCTCTGTGAGGTGAGTGTGCTTGTTTCCCGTAGCTGGAGCAGCTGCTGGTTCCCGACCAGCATACCTACAAACACACACACACACACACACACAGAACCATTTAAAATACAGCAGCTTGCACAGTTCTTGTAAAATCTACTGTAGGAGATGCGCTGTAGAACAGGGTGTCAAATGTATGACCAGAGGTCTGCTGGGATGTTCGCAATGAATTCTGATTTATATGAAAATAACCTAGGAGATGTTAATGTGCATTTTTAAAAAAGGCGTAATTGCATTTCCTAATGAGGTTGCATTTTTTATTTTTAATGTAAAACATTTACAAGGAAAAGCAAGTTTATTTGTATAGCATATCCCATGTACAAGACTAGTCAGACTGCTTCACATAGAACACTAAAAGCATCACGCATGGGGAACAAAATGCATAAAAACATAGTACAAATAGCAAAAACTATTGTACTATGTGAAGCAGTCTGACTAGTCTTGTACATGGGATATGCTGTACAAATAAACTTGCTTTTCCTTGTAAATGTTTTACATTAAAAATAAAAATGCAACCTCATTAGGAAATGCAATTATGCTTTTTAAACATCTTTAACATCTTTAACATCTCCTAGGTTATTTTCAAATTTGAAATCAGTATATATATATATATATATATATATATATATATATATATATATATATATATATATATATAAATTTAAAGTCAAAGAAAAGGGAAACATCATGAGTTTTTTGTGTTTATTATGGGTTGTCATGCTGTTATTTTACTGATTCTCCTGTAGACAGTGTGAGCTAGTATGTAAGCACTAAACAGTAGCATGTAAACAGTAAACACTCAGTGTGTCACAAACACACCAAACAGTGTTAAGGAGCATTTTGTTGGTTAGGGCCAAACCGTTGAAATGAATCTGTTTCTAATAGGTAATAAAAAGGTAATCTGCTGTTGTCTTATCACTTTATTACATTCTTTTAATAATTTACATCATATTAATAATTTATTTTTGGCTCATTAGTTTGCTCTGATAAAGAAGGCACAGTTAAGGCAGCAGGATTTAAGGGGTTAAATCGGGAAAAGACAGAATTTAACCATTTATCCAACAAAGATTTCAAATGTCAATTAAGTCCAACTTACCAGACGGGACGAGTGCTGCCGACGGTGGTACTGATGCGGGGCTTGAGGTAGTCATAGTAACCCTGATTCTTATGCTCTTCTTGACACCAGACCAAATCGGCATCCAGGTAGCGATCGGTCTCTGCTTTCACAAGATCGAAGGGAAACGGCGAAAGCTGCAGCAACAGATACAAACGAGTCAACCCCACAGATCGGATGATTTAAAGCAACACCATAGGGGGTAGAAATGGATGACCTGTTCAATGCGGGTAATAGCGACAGCATCCTCCATGCCTCTGTTGTTGCGCTCCCGGATCAGTTCGTAGTAAATCTTCCCCGTGCAGAAGATGACTCTCTTCACCTTCTCTGGGCTGATGGCTGCAGGCCCGTCATCTGGGATGAGGCGCTTGAAATGGGTGCCTGCCGTGTCGAAAAGAAAAAACTTTTGAACTCTTTGTCTGTTTCACAGCCAAAGTGTCCTCTCCGTTAGGCGTCAGAGTTTACCCGGCAGCATGTCGTCGAAGCTGGACTTGGCTTCCGGATGGCGCAGCAGGGACTTAGGAGTAAACACCACCAGCTGCCGTTTCAGAGATAAAGACAAAACGGAGTTAGTTGAGCTGGACTGACGTGCACGCCGAGTCGTGGAAGTTTGTGTGCGTCACTCACAGGCTTCCTGAAAGGAAGCAGGATCTGTCTGCGGAGAACGTGGAAGTAGTTTGCAGGCGTAGAACAGTTGACAACGATCCAGTTACATTCGTGAAGTTGATGCATAGCAAAGTCTTCTGACAGTTTCTGGAAAAGAAGTATTAATGTGAAGAAAATGAATTTATGCTGGTGTGCTACATGAATGTCATGATGTGTGTTTTGGTTTCTTGTTTTGTTCCTTGTCTTGTTTATCCTTGTTCCTCTTCATTAGTTTCACCTGCGTCTCGTTTTGGTTCAGTGTATTTATATCCCACCTGTTGTTTTTACTTTGCAGGTTCATTGTGTTTAGTTCCCAAGTCTCCTGTTTTCCTGCAGCTACGAATAAACCTGTTAAATCCTGCATCTCCACCTGGCTACTCTGCGTTTGTTTCCACACCTCTCAGCACTCCTCACAACAATGAAGGCGCATTTCAGCTGGAGACACAACACGTCAGAATTTCCTTTCTGTCTGTCGTTTTATTTGTAAAAAGCAACTTTTATAGGTGAACCTGCTGCACACGGAGCAGATGATCGACTCATCATCAGAGAATGAACCAAGCCTGCCGTCTACTCTCTGTTTAACAAAGATCATTCAGAGAAGTTAGACTGTTGCCGTGCTGGTGAAAGAAAGGCGCCGTTTGACAGCTGAAACTGGATTACTGCTCTTTATGAGTCCATCATGTTCATATAATTTACAGATAATAATTCTGAATAAATGTAAAATAAAACACTAAATGTAGGCGGCAGCTTCCCTGCAACCCTGGACACACTGTGAAAACTGAAATCCAAGTAAGATTAAAAATCTTAAATTGAGTACACATATGCTTATTTTTTTTAAAGATAAGATAATTCTTAGTTTTTTTTGCCAGAGAATTCCTCTTGTTTTAAGAGTATTTTTACTTGTTTTGGGAAGTCTTGACACGCCAAATTTTCTTGTTCGGTTGGCAGATAATTTCTCTTATTTTAAGCAACATTTACCTCATTTTTGTACATTTTTTTCTTGTTTTTTAAGCTGAGTTTTTGCAGTGCAGGACTGAGAGTTTGGAAAATGTCTGACTGATGCTGAATGTTTCATTTATTTTTTAACATAAATGGGGGGGGGGGGTGTTCGGTTTTAAAAGCTGATTATGTGGAGAGTGTCATGCTGGAGGTGTGAACCTAAATGCAGATCAGAGAGGCAGCGATGCAGAATCTAGATGATTTATTCTATGAGACAGAGGAACACAGGAGGCATGAAGAACCACAGGAGCTAACGGAGACGAACTCAAACACAATGAAGCGGCACAGGAAACAGAAACCAGCGGGTATAAACACACAGGAACAAAACGAGACACAGGTGAGTGAACGAGCTTATGAGACAAGGTGAATCACATGAACAGGAACAACAAGGGAGGACCAGAACACACATCCTGACAGAGAGGACGGTCTGCTAGCTGATGAAGATGATATATTATTACTTTTGTTTCTCAGAAAAGGTGTAATGACTTAGGTTTAAAGTTTAGGCTTAACATTGTCACTGCTGTAAAGTTATTTACAGATAATTTTACATTTTGGTAAAACCGGCATTAACTAGTTGTGTTAATGCATCAACTGCTGGTCGATACTACAGTAGAAATAAAATCTTACAGTCCTGATATTTGATGTGACAGAACATATGGAGAAGTAGTGACACGGCTGTAGGGGGGGGTTGACTTGCTGGAGGTCAGAAGTGATCCTGGGCGTTCCACAGCATGTTTCTAGCTACAGATGCCTTTCCAGTCCTCTCTTCAAATGCTAAAAAGACGTCACAGGGACTGGTGACCTGTCCGGGATGTACCCTGCCTCTCACCCAACAACTGCTGGGAGAGGCTCCAGCTTCCTGTGACCCTGAACTGCTAAGAAACTGGACGGATTGATGTTGAGGGGTTGTGAGAAACATCCCCACCCTGCAGTCATACTGATGGTTTCATCTTTCATTCATCAGCAGCCAGCACTGCTCCTGGTTTATGTCTCCTGTTTGTATTTACATCTTTGGTTTAGATGGAGACTATTTTGCAGGCTTTTTGTTTACTTTTAGTCAGGTTATATTCTTACTTTGGCTACAAGCAGATTATGTTTACATCCAAAGTCTAAAGTAATAAAACAGTGTACAAATGTACAGTGTCATGTGTTTTTATCTGGATGCAGGGACACAAACTCACCGGGAAAACATCTTGGTCATCATTGCACATCTGTAGAAATCTTTCAGGACGGGCGGATGAATGTTCTGGACCCTGAAAGACGGAGAGGAATCAATAAAGTCAGAAGCTTACAATGTGTTTTCCACAGGAAACTGATAAATCCATTTCTACACCGCCCCCTGATGGTGAGCGTTGGTATGTGCAGTACCAGTAAGTTACAGTAAAACTATAAGTTTACAACGGCTAATTAACTTGTAATTAATAAAAATTTATGCAACTTTGTCATGAAAGTAGAATTTACTTTTAGATAAACTCCTCTTTAGAAATATATTTATACTATAAAATGTTAAAAACATTTTTGTTTTCCACATACTTTAAAGGTGGAGTATGTAAGATTTTCAATATTTTCAAAATAAATTAACTAAAAAAATAACTACAATCATAATTAGATAGTTTTTTAAACATGTAGGTTCCAGTCTGTCTATATTTGATGTGTTATTAAATTACAAGTTTAATTAATGACAAAGACCCTTCTTGAATGTTTTCTGACCAGTAAAAAAAAAGTACTTTTTTTCCACCAGTAGGGGGAGTATAAGCCCATTTATTGCAGAGCGGCTCTGAGCTACAGCTCACAAGCGATTCCTGCCCTCATTGGAGCTGGCAAGGAGGAGGGGTGAGTTTAGCTCATTACTGCCAACCTGTGGTCGTTTGTGGAGGTAGCAGTTTTGTGGTTTTGCTCACAACCTGGTGTTTGCCACCTGGTGGTGGAAAGAATCGCCTTGAACTCTTACACAACACTTAAAGGCAGAGTATGTGTTTTTCCTTGGCCATGAGGTGGTATTTGTGTGTAATGAAACATAAACAGATAAGCAGAATGTGATGGGGTGGACTGGTTTGGACTGGTTTCCTACCATCCCCTCCATGCCATGAGGAAGCAGCAGCACTATGCCGTTCTGTCTGACCCATTTGGCCTGTCCTGGACTGATAAACTGATCAATGATGCACTGGGCTGTGTTGTGAAAGTCCCCAAACTGGGCCTCCCACAGAACCAAGGCGTTGGGACTGGCCATGGCGAAGCCCAGCTCGAATCCTGCAGGAAAAGCAGAAACAAGAAGTTTAGCGGTGAGCATGAAGAGCAGAAACTCTGGAGACCAATCAGGTGTTGATCTGACTCCCAGTAAAACCATCACAGCTTCAGGAAGGAGCTTTTTACCCACAAAGAAACATGAACAGGATTAAAGTCTCCCAGTAAGACCAGTAGAAACTCATCCATGCATTCATCTCCAGTAGACTGGAGTACTGGAACGGTCTTTTAACAGGACTTCTCAGACCAGAGGCCACACCAGAGACCAGACCAGAGTCCAGACCAGAGACCAGACCAGAGACTAGAAACCAGAGACCAGAGTCTAGACCAGAGACCAGACCAGAGTCCAGACCAGAGACCAGACCAGAGACTAGAAACCAGAGACCAGAGTCTAGACCAGAGACCAGACCAGAGTCCAGACCAGAGACTAGATCAGAAACCAGAAACCAGAGACCAGACCAGAGTCCAGAGTCCAGACCAGAGACCAGAGTCCAGACCAGAGGCCAGAGTCCAGACCAGAGACCAGACCAGAAACCAGAAACCAGAGGCCAGAGTCTAGACCAGAGACCAGACCAGAGACCAGACCAGAAACCAGAAACCAGAGACCAGAGACCAGACCAGAGACCAGACCAGAAACCAGAGACCAGAGACCAGAGTCTAGACCAGAGACCAGACCAGAGTCCAGAGTTTAGACCAGACCAAAGACCAGAGTCCAGAGTCTAGACCAGAGTCTAGACCAGAGACCAGACCAGAGTCCAGACCAGAAACCAGAACCAGAAACCAGAGACCAGAGTCTAGAACAGAGTCTAGAACAGAGTCTAGACCAGAGACCAGACCAGAGTCCAGACCAGAGACTAGATCAGAGTCTAGAACAGAGTCTAGACCAGAAACCAGAGACCAGAGTCCAGACCAGAGGCCAGAGTCTAGACCATTGACCAGACCAGAGACCAGAGTCCAGACCAGAGGCCAGAGTCTAGACCAGAGACCAGACCAGAGACCAGAGTCTAGAACAGAGTCTAGACCAGAGACCAGACCAGAGTCCAGACCAGAGACTAGATCAGAAACCAGAAACCAGAGACCAGAGTCCAGACCAGAGGCCAGAGTCTAGACCAGAGACCAGACCAGAGACCAGAGTCCAGACCAGAGGCCAGAGTCTAGACCAGAGACCAGACCAGAGACCAGAGTCCAGACCAGAGTCTAGAACAGAGTCTAGACCAGAGACCAGAGTCTAGAACAGAGTCTAGACCAGAGACCAGAGACCAGAGTCTAGAACAGAGTCCAGACCAGAGACCAGAGACCAGAGTCTAGAACAGAGTCTAGACCAGAGACTAGAGACCAGAGTCTAGAACAGAGTCTAGACCAGAGACCAGCCCAGAGGAACAAACTGCAGCAGAGATAAAAATCTCCCCAAACATAGAAAACTGTAAATCCAGACTAAAGACCTTTCTTCTCTCCTACACCGGCATTAAATCTTCACAGCAAATCCCAATTAATTTAGCTTCAAATCATTTTAACATAATTTCTTATTTTATTGTCATTTTTTCTATTTGTGTAGTCTTTTATGCTTTTTTTACACCATCTATAATGCAGTTAACGTGTCATGTAAAGCACTTTGTACCTGAAAGTTTGGGTACTAATCAGGTTTATCAGAGTGAATAATCCCCGTAGCAGCAGTGTGAGTTTGCCCCTGTTTGTGTCGTTTAGGTCGCTGACTGTCTGGTACGACAGAGAGGGAAAGAGTTGCTTTTCTCTGAACGGCTTTGTGGACGTTCCCAGTCAAACCTGGAACTCCAGTGTTGTGGGAAAGGTGACGCCTTTTCCGCCACTCACCCAGAACGCCGTACTCGGAGAGGCTGCTGTTACAGACGGTGTAAGGAGCCTGATCAGGGGAGATGTAGTTCATGGGAATGCAGATCTTCTTATCAACGTTCTGGTCGTGAAGAACGTGATGTCGGTGGCTGAGAAGCAAAAAACAGAGAACAAAATGCTGAATAAATGTTGTTTTATTCAGGCTGAACTCATGGTCATAGCACATGGTCGGTTAAAAAAGTTGCCCAGGATTTCCTTTGTACATCTGTCTCTTTTAAAAACATCACATTTTGGTGCATTTAAGAGAGTTAAATGTTTTTAACATGATTTATAGGGGTGGAAAATCGAATCGAAAAATCAAATATCAGGATTTTTTGCTTCATAATTTTAAAATCGATTTTCTTTTTTTGTTGTTGTTGAAAAAAAAAACTTTTTTGTTAAAAAAAAAAAAAAAAAAAAAAAAAAAAATTGTGAATTTTTTTCCCCCCAAATAAACAAAAATAATCCATTGTAAAATTTTGGTCATTTTTTATTGTTTTTATTGGTCTTTTGACTTGTTTTCTTGGGCATTATAGCAGCAGAATGAATGTCTGGCTACTGCGCTGTTTTTTTCCTCATTAAAATTAAAACTTTTATAAAGCATCAAACCCATCTGCACTGGCTGGACTAGTGTGGTATCGGTTGTGGTATCGGGACACTTTCATTAAAACCAAGTACGAGTTGGTATTGAGACGATACTGATACTGATATTTATACTGATATCGGTATCGGTGAATCCCTCGTCTTCAGGAGATAGAGATATCATAGGGTTTTTCTGAAGGCATTGTGTTACCTGAATGTGCCCCTCTCCACATCTTGCCCACTAAGACGTACATGGATCCCCTCTTTGAGCAGAGAGCCGAAGGCCATATACTCTCCAAGAGCCCAGTCACACACGCGCTGGCTCACCATGTTGGCGCGTCCCTTTAGGATACGACTTAACCCTGCAGCACGATCACAAGGAAAGAAACAGGCAGCTCTAGTAAAGCCCAGTGCTCTCACAGGATGTTTGGAAACTAAGGAGAGGATGAAGAGTACCTCCGTGTATGGTGAAATTTTCCTCTGGGACCGAAGAGGCGACGTTTCCAATGTGGTTGAGCTCGTCTTCGCTGATGCCAGTGGAAGGACAGTTCATAGTTTTAGGCTGACCCTCCAGCGTGAAAAAACCTAAACACAAGTCCCATTACAAAAATATCTGATTTAATATCAAATTAGAGAGAAATTAAAATAAATCTCACACCTAAAAAAGCAGAACGAACAAATATTTGGCTGATAAAGTCATCAAAACAATACGGCGAACCCCTTACCGGGCCAGGGCGAGTCCAGCCAGTGCTTGATGTGCAGAATCTTCTCATCTTTAGAACGAGCGTATGCATCTTCACAGATTTTATCGTAGCTCGCTACTTCCTCCTGAGACAGACAGAAACAGCTTGGTAAACGAGAATAAAACCCTATTAGATTCTGATAGAGTCTGATTCCGCAACAGTTTTTGTCTTCCCTTTCTGTAATAGTTGTATAATTTAAAAATGCTTTATTTAAACTTTTACTCAAACGCATGTCAGTACAACCCTGGAGGAAAGCAGCACATTGCCTCTTTACTGTGTAAGTAGGATAAGTCTTCTCCATGATAATTCAGATTATATTATCACAGTAATGCATATAAATCTGCATGTAACAGAGCTGGTAAAATAAGGATAAATACACACCATCCATGCAGACACACAACTAGTGCAAATGGATGTTTAGAAATGAAAAGTTCATATTCTTTCCTCCTGTAGAAAACATTGATTTGGTGTAGAATTAGCATCCTCTGACTGGGAATATTAAACGTAAAAATGCCAGAGAAGCTTTCTGTGGTATCAAATATAGATTAAAACTATGCATTTTTCTGTACATTCTGCATGATTTGTTTTACCTCATAGTTCTGTGACGTGACCACTCCTTCAGCTATGAGTTTCTCAGCGAACGTCTGCAGGACGCCTTTTTGCTTCTTGATCTGCTTGTACATCAGCGGCTGGGTGAACATGGGCTCGTCCATCTCATTGTGGCCGTTACGTCTGTAACACACCTGAGGACAAAGGCAGGAAGCAGGAAGGCTCTTTTCATTTCACATTAGTGCCGTCAACATGACAGAGTTAGCATCTCGGTGCTAATGTCGTCAACATGACAGAGTTAGCAGCTCGGTGCTAATGTCGTCAACATGACAGAGTTAGCATCTCGGTGCTAATGTCGTCAACATGACAGAGTTAGCATCTCGGTGCTAATGTCGTCAACATGACAGAGTTAGCAGCTCGGTGCTAATGTCGTCAACATGACAGAGTTAGTATCTCGGTGCTAATGTCGTCAACATGACAGTTAGTATCTCGTTGCTAATGTCGTCAACATGACAGAGTTAGCAGCTCAGTGCTAATGTCGTCAACATGACAGAGTTAGCATCTCGGTGCTAATGTCGTCAACATGACAGAGTTAGCATCTCGGTGCTAATGTCGTCAACATGACAGAGTTAGCATCTCGGTGCTAATGTCGTCAACATGACAGAGTTAGCATCTCGGTGCTAATGTCGTCAACATGACAGAGTTAGCAGCTCGGTGCTAATGTCGTCAACATGACAGAGTTAGTATCTCGGTGCTAATGTCGTCAACATGACAGTTAGTATCTCGTTGCTAATGTCGTCAACATGACAGAGTTAGCAGCTCAGTGCTAATGTCGTCAACATGACAGAGTTAGTATCTCGGTGCTAATGTCGTCAACATGACAGAGTTAGCATCTCGTTGCTAATGTCGTCAACATGACAGAGTTAGCAGCTCGGTGCTAATGTCGTCAACATGACAGAGTTAGCATCTCGGTGCTAATGTTGTCAACATGACAGAGTTAGCATCTCGGTGCTAATGTCGTCAACATGACAAAGTTAGCAGCTCGGTGCTAATGTCGTCAACATGACAGAGTTAGTATCTCGGTGCTAATGTCGTCAACATGACAGAGTTAGCATCTTGTTGCTAATGTCGTCAACATGACAGAGTTAGCATCTCGGTGCTAATGTCGTCAACATGACAGAGTTAGCATCTCGGTGCTAATGTCGTCAACATGACAGAGTTAGCATCTCGGTGCTAATGTCATCAACATGACAGAGTTAGCAGCTCGGTGCTGACCTGCTCATCTTGGAAACTAAGAATTCTGCCAGATGTTTGCAAAAAATGCACAAAGAAGATCCTTTTCTCTTATCAACATTAGTTTTGTTTGGATACTAAATGCTGATGGGATGTTGTTAGGATGCTAAAGGCACCCCCGTCCACTTTGTGGCTTCTCCTCAGCACCAAAGATCCAAACTGATGAGTTTTTCTCTCTTAGTCTTATAATAAATCCTACACAGGAGATGAAAATGAAATGGTTTGGTTTTTTTCAGGAGGGAGAAGGACATGCTGCTTCCACCTTTTCACCAATCACTGATTACAACATTTTCTACATGAACACCTCTGTGAGCTTTCAGCGGATATTGGAGGCTTTTTATCATGGAGGGCTGAGGTTTACAACGGGCTGTAAATGCCTCATCACCACTGCTCTTCGTACTCTTGGTTACCACTATCCACACAGACTCTGCTGTTATTTCATTTGCAAATCCATCCTTGGTCTACAGCTAGAAAAGTAATCTTCCTACAAGTCTCACAGTCATGATCTTAACCTCCAGTCCTTCAGTGTTGCTTCGGTGGGCATGGAGCCGGGATGGGCAGCTTTTAACTTTGTGTTGTCTTTTAGGGTCATTTGGATTTTCTGTTCACATCTTTTAGTTTTATTTGTTTTTTAGTGTTTTTCAGGGTTTTACGGTGAACACTGGAGGAACAGACTAAGTCTGATTTTTGAAGAGATATGTCATGTTTTTCCTCCATGATCTGCTGGCTCTCATCAGAGGAAACTCTATCCACCTGTGGCTTCCTAACTGCCTCTGCTATTCATCAGTTTCATTCAGTTCACCTGCTTTTCATGTCTCACAACCGACTTAAACTCTCTCCAGTCTCTTCCCCTCTGCCAGATTATCAGCAGATTCATGTCTAGTTGTTTTCTAGCGGTCCACAGATTGGCTCCAGTTGCCGACCTACTGCTTCACGTCCCAGGATTACCCACCTTGCCTTGCCTTGCCTTGCCTTGCCTTGCCTTGCCTTGCCTTGCCTTGCCTTGCCTTGCCTTGCCTTGCCTTGCCTTGCCTTGCCTTGCCCAGCCCAGCCCAGCCCAGCCCAGCCCATGACGGACACCTCTAGTTTCTTGGATTTTCTGGTTACAGACCCTTGGTTTGTCTTTGGATCCCCGAGCTTTGTCTTTCGTCCTGGATAAGCACTTTGCCATAATCTTTACCTCCTGCCTCCATCCTGACCCTGTCTCTGGAGTCTGGACTCTAACAGCTGCTCATTCACCTGATCCTCTGCTCAGTCTCATCTCACATTCATTATTCCCAAATAAACTGGTTTGTTTACAGCTCCTTGTGTGTGGCTGAACTTCTGGGTCATCATGGTAATTCATTACAGGATGGACAGATTTTCTATTTTGATTTAATTTTAGTCAAGTTTTTTACTTCTACAGGGGTTGTCTTCTTAGTGTGATGGAGAAATCATTAATCTTGACTTAGCAAAAGGAATTTCTTGCTACGAAGGCAAACTGGACTCTAAAATTTATTCTCAATAGAAACAGCATCTTTTAAAGTTGTCTGTTTTATGTATTTTCCTTTACTTTCACTTGGTACGTTTCATTATAACTGAATTACTAAACCTCTAATGCATAAATACAAACCTACAGCATATTTTCCCACACCGACACAAGTCTGTGTTGTTTTTGTAAAAGTTGTAACATAATTTTACTTATAATTTTGTATTTCCTCAAAAATAAAATTATATTGAATCATATTGAATATTTCTACATATTATCCTGTCTATAACCGAGCTACACTTGGGAATTACTGCACCATCCGCTGTTGGTTCCACTGTTGTGGAAACAATGCACCAATGAACTGTTTGCATTTTTTTAAGCTGCATGCTTGTTTGAACCAGGTCTGTCTTGAGAATGAGACTCATTATCTCAATTTGTGTAAAGAAAGATTCAATCTAAAAAAATATTGACAAATGAAGACACTGTGCCTCTAAAGGCTGCAGTGATTTAACATCCTGTCCAGGGTTCACGCTGTCTCATGCCTGGGATAGACAGACAGCATTACACCCCTTCTCAGCTAACAGTCTGCTTTACAGCTCTTCTATATGTACCAGGTCTACGACGACATCTTTGTGGAAAGTGTTCCTCCACTCAGCTGCTACGTTGCAGACGTACATCACGGCCTCTGGGTCATCTGCGTTGACGTGAAAGATGGGGGCATTGACCACTCGAGCAACGTCCGTGGGGTAGGGAGATGATCGGGCCATGCGGGGATCTGTGGTGAAACCAATCTGTGTGGTTCAGAGAAACACATCGCATGTTGTTATTCTGCATTCGTTTGACAGCCGGAGCATTGATTATGAGTCATTTCACATTATTCACTCAACAAGATCTAAAACATAGTGATAAAAATGGAAATTAACACACAAAAAGAGCAGAAATAACAAGTTTAAGTTGGAACATAAAATATATAAAAAATCTGCAGGTTAAGCTGCTGTCACATTATTATTCACTCAGCAGTCCAGAACGTAAGCAATATGGTCAATACTTTTTAGTTAAAACCGACAGCGAGTGTTTGTAAATATGCACTGAGTCTTGTTTGGATAAACTGCAGGATTTGCAGGGTGGATCTGAACGGCAACATCTTACAGCTGGTAACATCTGGATGCTTGCTTGGCTTGTCTACCTGGTTGTTGACCACCACGTGTATGGTGCCGTGGGTGGTGTAGGACGGCAGGTCTGACAGGTGAAAGGTCTCATACACGATCCCCTGGCCCGCAAACGCAGCATCACCGTGCAGCAGAATGGACATTACCTGGAAGTATACCATGGTCTGGGTGAATACTCGATTCTGATTGGCTGCAGGTTGTCATTTAAAAACTAATATTTGACACCAGTTAAAAAAAGTTCCGTCAAATGGCCCAATAGTTAAAATAATAAATGAATAATAAATCAGTGCGCTGGCTCAAACAGCAGTCGGTAACCGTGGCAACAGAAATGTTAGCGACAAACGGGCAGAAAGAATATCTAGACTGACAACGTCAGACATCACATAAACATGATAAACATCCTCCCCAATTTCCTTCATATTGTGAAGAAATATGCATTTCAGGCAGAAAATAATCATATTTTCACTGGAATCCATTAAAAGGAGGGGGGCGGCACTTCCGTTCAACACTCTTTTATCTTTCAGACTTGATCACCTGACGGGGCGCTGTGCGCACACACACACACTCGCATTCATACCAAGCGGCAACCTCCAGCAGTTAAAAGTGAAGCCTATGTGAAAGTGCATAAAACTTCAGTTCCCCCTTCCTCTGCTAGGGGCTGGCTCCAAAACAGAGCAAATCCCCATAGACTCCCATGTTAAATAGACCAACTTCACAGCAGAAATAAACATGTTTACAGCCTGGTTCAAAAATCCATTTTCGGTTTATAGGTCAGGATTACCTTCATGACAACTGTGGGGGGAGTGAGTTTTTTTCTAACTCGCCCTTTTTGAAGTAATTTAATCTCGAAGTTCGGCTCGGTTAGCTTTTAGCTACAGAAAGCTCTGAAAGCTTACAGAAAGCTTAGCTAGTTAGCTCTAAGCTACAGGCAGCTAGGAGTTCGCTCGATGTGAATCATCTACCATGACGCTCACAGCCCCCCCTCTCAGCTCCACCTCTTTGCCCATATATCTATTTTCCGGGTGAGACGACAGGCATGCCCCTGCCAAGATGGCGATGGCAGGAACCGCCCACCGAGCTTCAGGTCAGCTCTTCAGAAACCTACGGGTGACGTCACGGAGGCTCCGTCCATCTCTTTACATGCAGTCTATGGTTCATACACACTGAGCTCCACACAATAACCCCTGGCTGCAGTGTACAGACTGAGGAGCATCACACCCGATGATGCGCTTTTAAGTGGGCGCATCATCGGGTATTTGTTGCAATAGTATCTGCTGTCGAACGCGCTGCAGGTGCTCTCAAAGCCGGTTACCTTTGAAACGCCACAACAAAAGACATTAAATAGTCCGCTCTGCCCTTTCTTATGAAAAAACATTATTTTAACAGCAAAAACAACATTAGTAAATGATCTTATTTCCTTTGTGAGTGACCATGGTATAAGCAGGATAATGCCCTCCGAGGTTTCCATTATCAGAAATTAATGGACTTCGCAGAGGCAACCGTCCGACGCCCCCGCGTCGTCCATTAATTTCTGATAATGGACACCTCGTCGGGCATTGTCCCTTACATATATTCAGGGATCTTCAGAAAATATCGCAGAAAATGTACATGTTCCCAGATTCCAGAAGACGGAGCCAGCGTACCCTCTTGCCATCAGTGTCTCCAGAGTAGAACTGCTCAGCTTTGGTCTTCCCCTGCACCACGGGATCCACAGCCTCCAGGTGGGAGGGGTTTGCCATGAGGGACATTGTGATGTGTCTGTCACTGACCCTGTTCATCCTCCTGTGATACATTCCCAGGTGGTATTTAACATCACCAGAACCCTGAAAGCAAAGTTTTAATTGTTTTAATCAGGATAAAACAGATTTTTAGCAGGTTAATAAAAAAAAAACCTAACATTTAAAAGGATTAGAAAGCATGCTTATTATATGTATTGGTGAGAGTTAAATCTCCTCTCTGTTAGATTAGCTTAGCTAACCTGGTTCTAAACTAAGTAAAGTACATCGTCGCAACAAACCAGCTTCATTAAAACAAACCCGGATCACAGTTAGTGATGTTCACACCTCATCTGCAGCCTCCAACTTGGAGTCAAACTGGCAGAAAATCTGGTCCAGATCCTTCCGGATGACATTAGCGAGCACGTTCAGCCTGCCTCTGAAGAGACGCAATGGGAGGAAGAACAGACAAAACATCAGTCTAATGGAAGTACTTTAAGTACAAGGACTCTCTCCATGTGGGGATAAGACCGCACCGATGAGGCATCCCCATGATCACGCTCTCCACTCCACTCTGACTGGACTTGTCGATGATGGTCTTGAGGGCTGGGATAAGTGATTCGCAGCCTTCCAGGCCAAATCGTTTCTCTGAGGACCACTTCCTCTGGAGGAACTCCTCAAACCTGTAAACATTTGGACGTGTAAATACTTTAGATCAAACCTCCTGAGCCGCTCCATCTGAGAAAGACAGACCTGGTGGATCGGATCATTCTGGCCAGAAGAGTCCTCTTCTCTTCCGAGTTGAATTGCATGATTCCTGGTGTTTCAAACTTCTGTCTGATCCACTGGCACTGCTCCACATCGTTAATGAACATGAACTCCACCCCGATATGCTGACAGTAGGCCGTCTGTGTGGCAGAAGGAGAGGTCAGTGTGTACTGGTTAGACTGGTCAAACAGGGCAACATGTTTACAGTCAGAGACTGATCAGGACTGTGTTGTGTTTTGAGAAATCAGATTTTTTTTTTTTCATGGAAAAATGAGCCCAAACTTGACTTTTTCTAATTAATAAGCAAGTTAGAAGCAAAGCAAAGAGAAAGATGTCATTTTTATTATTACTAGAACAGAATAGAATGCAATAGATAAAAGCAGACGTAAATATTCAGTGTGTATTCAGGAAATCAAACTGGGTTGATATTGTCACGGTGGCGGTGGGGATGTGGACCCAAATGCAGACATGAGCAAACAGGGATGCAGATTTAAGACTAATTTAATCCAACCAAAAGGAAACAGGGAACTAACACAATGATCCAGCAACTCAATACAAAAACTGAGGGTATAAATACACAGAACACGAGACACAGGTTAAACAGTTTGTTTGTTTACAAAATAAAACAGGAAACCAGGAGCAAAACATAACCTCATCACAGATATAATGTGACTGGTTTCCACAATATGACAACATCTGATACCTGATGAAATATTATGCATCTTCCATGCTTGGTAAAGGTCACTATTCTTCTTTTTTATTGTTAGTTATATGATGAAAATATGTGCAAACAACTTCAACACTGATGCCAAAGCTCTCTTTCAAGTTCCAGTTCTCTATAAGAAGCTTCATTATGAAGAAACTGACCTTATCATGAAGAGCAGGAGCACCCGATCCAGTCCTCAAGATCTGCTGTCCTGCAACTTTCAGATGCATCCTTCTCAAGCACACCTAAAAAAAATGGCTCAGTTCCCTCCTCTGCATGTCATACAGCTCTGCAGAGACATGCTCATTAGCATTTCATGTGATGGAGAAGGATGCATGTAAAAGTTGCAGGACAGAAGATCTTGAGGACCGGACTCGGACTCCCCTGATATAAAACATGTTAGTAGCAACAGGAAGGTTATACTGTAACGGATCATCTGCACATATTTTACCTCAAGGCGGCGAATAATTTCTCTGAGTGGCAACACAGTCTCATTTCCTCCGATGAAGGTAGTGGTGGGAAGCCGGAACACCTTGTCCAGGTCACTGTCAGACAGCCCATACAAACCTAAACGCAGGAAAAACATCAGCATGAGATGATGCAACACACATCTACAGACCATTTTAATCTGAAATTAGATAAATATACACAGAGGTGGGGAAATGGAACTGAGTGGGCAAAGACGTGAACTCAGACTCACACCAATAAACGGAGGACAAGTGGGGACTTCATTAAACCTAAAGGAAAAAAAACAGAATGAAGGGATTCCTGGGATTTGTGATCCCTGCTTTGTCTTCATCTTCACCACTGTAAGTCTCTGTGCAGCTGTCTAATCTGAAAGATTATGTTCACTTTAAAATACCGCAGTCACTTTCCTGACGGGAACAGAAACATCGCAGCGGTTTCTCCTGGACTCTGCAGACTATTTTCTAAATTCATCAGTAATTCTTGTTAAATGTCAATAACTGGGTTTTTATGATCACTGCTTACAAGTCAAAGCCATGCTTAAGACTTTTTGAATATGCCTTAGGGTGCATTCCTATCAGGATAGCACACTAGACTTGGTCCGGTCGGGGACTTGGCTCAGTTCTAAGGGGGTGTATCCATGTGGACTGAGATCGTGTTCACGCTGCACTTTGGTTAAACCAGCCAAACCATTAGAATAATATATCCCCATTCCCACCAAAGGTGCACCTTTTTAGCAAAAGAGAGGACAAGAATAGAATAGAACTTTATTGTCATTCTACAGTCCTTCATAGTGTGCAACAGCCAGCAGATAAGACCGACGTGAAGAAGAAAACTCTGTTTCCTCCACCTGTAAGTTAAACATGGAGACCAAACTATGGTTTTTTTGGGTTTTTATTGTGTCTTATGCAAGTATACTGCAGAAATACTCTGCAACAATGGACGCAGTATGAACACCAGACGAGGCAGAAGATCCTTAACGCCATCGCTATGGATTTACCCACAATGCAATGCTACGCCACATGCAGGAAGCGACTTTTTTTGTAGTTTCTTCTTGTATTTGGTCAGCTTGAAACAGGCTGAGATCTGCATTTGTAGGCGGATGAAGTCCGCTTCTTTGGTCCAAATCAGAATTTGTTTGGTGCGTTCACATTTCCCCAAACGAAGTGGACTTTCCGAGTAATTGGATTCAGATCAAAAAGGCTGATGTGAACGTGTCCTAAGTTGTTCCAGAGTTAGGAAGAAGACATTTTAGACAACTTTCTTTGCCTCTGCTGGTGCACGAAAAGTCTGAACTTTTGTACATATTTTATGACGAGGCGTCTGATCAGCTGCTTTTTCACCCAGTCTCTTCTCTGAGATCTCTCCAGCCAGTAAAAGTCAACCAGTATGTCTAAAATTCTCTATTTCTACATCTACTGTCCCATTGATCGATAAGTTTTTATATATATATATATATATATATATATATATATATATATATATATATATATATATATATATATATATATATATATATATATATATATATACATAGGTATATATCGATAAGGTTTTTTATATTTATATGCAGATACATACATATATATATATATATATATATATATATATATATATATATATATATATACATATACATATATATATATATATATATATATATATATATATATATTTATATATATATATATATATATATATATATATATTTATATATATATATATATATATATATATATATATATATATATATTTATATATATATATTTTTATATATATATATATATATATGTATATAAAAATATATGTATATATATATATATATATATATATATATATATATATGTGTGTGTGTGTGTATGTATATACATACATACACACAATAACTATGTACTAATCAATACTATGTCCTGATATTTTTGTCCACGCTTCACTGTAACACAAGAAGGGGGTACGTATTTAATTATACACTTTCCTGCTCTATCTGTTTTCATACAAAATGCCTGGAAGTGGCTCATGTTTGAATAAATTCAGTAAGAAGCAGCTGATGTGCGGACTACAAGCCACACACAGGACAGGACTTCTGGGCCAGATTTACTGGTAATACACTGTTAATATCCTGAGGATGAACAGTCTCAGACATCAGAAAGAAGCTTGTGTTTATCTAAAGCATGTGATGTCCTGGTTGCATGAAATGCAGATAAGGCAGAGGGTGGGTGGAGCAAGGCCTGCAGCTGTGTGTGTTTGTACATTTACAGTATGGAAGTGAATTAGTACAAGGTGGGTGCGTGCGTCCAGTGTGCTAAAGTCAGCTCTGTGTTGCGTAAGACGTCTTCAGGCTTCCCTATCTGAGAACTGCTTCATACATAAAAACAGAACTTCTCTTTGATGGAGAAAGTAATCAAGCAGAATTGGCCTGTGATCTAATCACAGTAAAAGTTTTAGTGAAGCAGTTGTAGATAAGCCTGGATAAGTCCTGTTTGACCCCGTGGTCCGCTGAGCAAAGGCTGTCACCAGCCTCTGTGGTGACAGTGAAATATTTAGCAGAGAGAAAAGCACTATTTTCCTCTCTGTCCTTCTTTTTATCTTGTTTGCTCACGTTGCTCAGAACTGAGGGGAAAACAGAACATATAGAGCAGACACAGAGCGACACTTTCACTAAAAGAAGAATGAATTTAATGTGTCCTGACGTAAGCTACTCCACCACTGTAATATAGGTTAATGATAAATCAAATCTTCACTAAAGGGCTTCGAGTCCCTCACATCAAACCTGCTAATCTAAAAGCTTTGTGGAGTTGTGGCTTTAAAAAAAACAATTAGTAAACTACATTTAGTCTCCGAGTCGTTGTTTTGTTGTCTTAAAGGCTGTTGTCTGTCTTTCACCAATTCTAACACCATATTTTTCATGTTTGATTAACTCATAACTCATAAATTTGACTTTTTTAAAAATCTCTGCAAGAAAAAAAAAATGCTACAAAAACCTTTCACAACGGTTAGAATGTGTGATAGGATGTCCTAGAACGGAGCTGTCCAAGTCTGCTCCTCGAGATCTACTATCCTGAAACTTGTGACCCGTCACCAAAACACCAGAATCAAATGGCTAAACTCCGTCTTGTGCGTGTCAGTCAGCTCTGCAGAGGCTTGGTAGCGAGCCTTTTTTTGGATTCAGGTGTGTTGGAGAAGGGACACATGTGACAAAGCTGCCTTGTCACTGACACCCACACCCCCAACCACCTACCTGACTGTGTTCCGGGTCGTCAGGCCCAGCAAATCTCTTGCAGTCCCACGTAGCCGCTTTAGTTCAGTCATGCCACCTGTCAGGTAGCAGACTAATAGGGGTGCACACCTATTGGTTTTGCCACAAATACTGGGAGCAGGTTATGGGTGGGAAAACTACTGGGGTGTCATCTTCATCTGCTGGGGGGTTGGTGAAAACTGGGTTAAGAGGTTTACCTGTGTTTTATGGCTGGAGTATGCCGCAATGCGGCAAAGACGTCATCGCCCCATGACTAACGGATTTTCAGATTAATACACCGTAGTATCATGTTTTTTTATATGTTCATCTGTGGAAATATGTACGGGGTTATGTTCATGAACTTTGTTGATATGGTTTCTTTGGGTGGTCGATATATTGTTGGGAAATTTGGGGGAAAATCCCATTTATTTGTAGTAATGGGAAGTTCATGGGAAGGGGCGGGGCATTGTGTTTTTAAGACGCTCATGCAGAGCGGACCGGGGCAGAGTGTGAGGAGTTAGTCGGAGAACTTGGTGTGAGTAATAAAAACGGAGTGTTGATGGTTTGCAGAGCGGGCAGCCATTATAAATACAAACTTGTAAATTGTGTAAATAGCTGGCTGGTCACTGTAAATATCACTGCACTGTGGAGACTGATGCGCACAATAAGAAAAGGAGCCACGACTTCGCCACATCATTGTACAGCGAACAGAACCCCGTCACAATGCATCTAAAGAGAGTAGATCTGGAGGGCGACACGTAGGCAGACCTGTCCGAGATCATGATTCTCATATCAGGTGTCCGAAATTAAGATTTTAAAAAGAAGGTCAGATCCAACGGCACCAAGAGTAACATAACATGAAGTACATACTGTATCTATTACCAATATTATTTCTTGTGCTGTATTTGGGCTGAACTGTGGTGTGGTGATTAACGCTGCCAACTAACAACAAGGAGGTTCCCGGTCCGAATCCGGGCTGGGCCTTTCTGTATGGAGCGTCATCCTGGACTCTTTCCAGGTACTCAGGCTTCCTTTCACAATCCAACGCATGCTTGTTGGTTAGCACTGCTAAATTCTCCTATGTCTGAGTGGTTATTTGGCCCTGTGATAAAATGACGTCCTGTCCAGGGTGCACGCTAGCAGCAACTAAATACATGTGTTTGTATGATTTCAGTGCTAAAACCGTAGACTGTATATAGAGATGGGTGGAGCCTCCGTGACGTCACCCGTAGGTTTCTGAAGAGCTGAATTGAAGCTCGGTGGGCGGTTCCTACCATCGCCATCTTGGCAGGGGCATGCACGTCATCTCACCCAGAAAATACAAATATAGGCAAAGAGGTGGAGCTGAGAGGGGGGCTGTGAGCGTCATGGTGGATGATTGACATCGAGTGAACTCCGAGCTTTCTGTAGCTTAGAGCTAACCGAGCTAACCTGGAGATAACAGGAGCTAACCAGCTAACGGAGGTATGCAGGCTAAAGCTAAGTCACGTTGTTAACCGGCAAAAAACCGCGGTTGTTCTACGTTCTTCTGACTTGAAGCGGCAGATCGGGTATCTGTCAAACAAAAGGACACGCCCCTAAATATGCCGAACTTCGAGATCAAATTACTTTTAAACGGGCGAGTTAGAAAAAATTCACTTCCCCCACAGTTGTCCTGAAGGTAAACCTGACCTATTAAACCTGAAATGGATTTTTGAACCAGGCTGTAAACATGTTTATTTCTGCTGTAAACATGTTTATTTCTGCTGTAAACATGTTTATTTCTGCCGTAAACATGTTTATTTCTGCTGTAAACATGTTTATTTCTACTGTAAACATGTTTATTTCAGCTTTATTCATGTTTATTTCTGCTGTAAACATGTTTATTTCTGCTGTGAAGTTGGTCTTTTTAACATGGGAGTCTATGGGGATTTGTGTTTTGCAGCCCCTAGTGGATGAAGGGGGAACTGCAGTTTTATGTACGTCCGCATAGGCTTTATATTTAACCGTCCATCTTTCTTATACGGTCTATGGCTACAACTGACAAGGCTTTGTTTCCTCTGTGTGCCATGTTTGATCTGTCATCTGTAGCTTATTGAGTAAATCAAGAGATTTCAGATTAATCCTCAAACACACAGGGGGATAGTTCAGAGATGCTCTAACTGGAGGGATTTTAAAGGATAAGCGATAGGATTTTTTACTAACTGCAGCTATGACAGAGAAGCCCAGGTAAAATCACCATCATGCTGTAAAAAAGCATTTGGACTTTGTGGGAATTTATTTTTTTGGAACAATCACTTGTTTTAAATAATAAATAATTAAAGGCAGAGTATTTGATGAATTGGTGGAATTAAATATCAGCTGAGTGAACAAGATATGTTTTTTTTTACAACGTAGAGAAATCCCCTGAAACACCCTTACAGTTTCATCCCACCTCCATCACTCAGAAAACGCTGCATGTGAGTCACAAACACACAAACTGCAGGCTGAGTGCCCACCACAGCTTCTCACATGTTCTTTTAGACAGATTCGGGTCCTCACACTGACCCATACTCCGTCCTCTTTGAACCTCTCGCTGAAACTGAACAATACTGCTGGTAACCATGGTAACACAATAGTACATGTTGCAACAATCACCTGGTTTGAACTCAGAGGCCCAACCTTTTCATCAATACAAAGAGAGTTTGCTGCAAGCATGCATAATACAGCACAGCAAAGCCACAGACACACATTTCACTTGATTCTGACACTTCAGGATCAGCTGCACGTCAGCCAACAATCAATAGAAACTGCATTAACTACGCTGCAGAGAGTGGTGTTGACAACCACAAAGCATGCTGTCTTATCTCCTCCCCTCAGAAAGCATCACTGGCCATAAAGTACGTCCTGATAAAAAATATCAGTACACACGTTTAAACGCAACTGGGACTTTATAGGGCACAAATTACTGCATGAAGAACAATAAACGGGTCAAACATGTTGAGCATTTGGTAAAAAGACATGAATGAACAGCCATGCCAGCAGCTCGGTAAGGATTCAGCACAGCTGTGCCTTGAGTAAACTGCTGACATCAGCATGCAGCGCCCTCTCTCAGCCTATCAGCAGCCAGACCAGAGCATCACAGAACAACACGTGTTGTCTTATCTCACCGGGAACATAACCCGACATGCGGTGTGTCTGCAACAGCTACTACGTCAAGCTCATCAGGACCAGAAAATATGATTAATGAGTGGATAAACATGTTGTGTTACACAAACTATAAACTATAAAATAAGAAGCTGTTTGAAAATAAAAATAAATAGATAAATAATGGATTCACTTTTTAACTAAAGTTTATCCTGCAGATTTAATCTGCCTTGTTTTTCGTTTATTACAGCTACATTCTGAAAAAGCCAAAAGTCAAGCTGTTTATTGACAAAAAAAAGACAAAAAATGTAAAAAGTCCTGCTATCTTTACGTATTTTATCTCATCCTGCTAAACTTTAAAGGTTAGCTTAAAAAGATTTACCCAGAAACATGTTAGGTACTGACATTTGGTTTTCTGAGAACAAAAAAATTTATTTAACTCCAGAACTGCACTTTCTGATAAAAGTCACTCATTTTCCAGGAAACTGAATAAACTGTACCTATCAGGCAAACTGTGAAGGTGCATAATATTTTTTTGCTCATCAACTCCAAAATATGCCGATGATCAGGTCAAATCTAGTCAGATATGGAATTAAATAATGCTTTTTCAGAGTGCACAGTGTGCGTTGATGTGTCCGCCATCTATCAGGACCGTTGCAGCAACATGCACTGACTTCATTAAGTGGTTTTAAATCTCTTTTAAAAACTCATCTTTTTATGTTTGCTTTTAACTCTGGAGAGCAGGAGCACTAGGTCTTCTCTGTCTTATTTTGTCTTTTAACTATTACTAATCTACTATGTTGTCTTTATTTTAATGCTTTTAATGTTGATTTGTTTTATTTTACCTGTACAGCACTTTGGTTACTTTGAGGTATGTGAAAATGCTCTACAAATAAAGTTTGACTGATTGATTGATTCGCTGTAGTTCCAGACCAGCGACCAGACCCTCCCACATGAGAGCCATGACCTGCGGCACTCAGTCTGAAAACAGCGTTCAACTGATGTTGACGTGTTACGCATAGAGTTAAATCATATTTTTTGCATTTTATGTACAATTTTTCCCCCAGTTTCCTCCACTTCCTTACGCCATGTCTCTGTATGTAGTGTCCTCCAGCTTATCCCAGCACAGCTTGTCTTTATCTGCTTCATACCTTTTTCTTGACCCAGCTCTGTGATCAGGACTATCAGTTGTCTGGCATCCTTCTCCATAACTGCCTAACATACTTTACAAACCGGCTTTTGCACGATAAGTAAATGTAAAAAAAAAAAATGCAATCAAGCATGTTTGTTCATAACATAATCTCTAGAGCTGTGACGATACGCTTTTGTCCCGATCCGATTCAGATTTTTTTGGGTGCCGATTCGATTTCAATTGCGATTCTCACAATTCTTCGATATTGCTGATTTTGTAAATTAAAAACATAAAAAAAGGACAAAACTTTTTTTTGCCCGTCATTTTTCTTGATTTCAGTTTGGAAAAAAACAACACAGTAGGCAGACCATCATTCTGCTGCTATAATGCTCAGGAAGACAACTAAAAAGATTAATAACAACTATAAAAATGACAACAATTTTATAATGGATTATTTCTATTTGTTTGGGGGAAAAAATCAATTATTTTTAACCAAAAAAAAAAAAAAAAAAAAAAAAAATCAAAATTGTGAAGCAAAAAAATTCGATTTGACTTTTCCACTTTTCCTAGTTATCCCAGTTAAATCTATTCCATCTGCGACTTTTTGCTCATTTTAAAGCTTGGTTAAGACTGAGTTAAAACTTATTACTCATTCACATCATCTCTAATACTTTCATTAAGCCTAAATTTCTCAAATATTCTAATCTCCCCTCACTATTGCAGAAGTAGCTCTGGTCAACAAGATGGACTATTTGGGGAAAGAGAGAGCTGGTTTCCCAAAGAGACCAGAATCAAACATTTACCAAGTATGTTCCACATTTTTAATCAATAAGCATAAAGAAATTCTGGTTCATATCACCTATCTTCTATAAGCTGAGGTTCTTCTGGAAGCAGATAAACACCTGTCAGTGCAGGTTTTTTCTGATCCGTGGCCACTAGCTTGATTATAAAACAGCAACAAATAATCCTTTTAACAATAAACTAAAACTTTTTTTTAAAAAATACCGTCTTTATATGTCTCCTGAAAGTAAAAAGTTTTAATGTGAGAATGTGTGAACTTCAGGTGGGCAGTATGATGCTAAGAGGATCCAGCAGAACCATGTGGTGGACAAAACCCACAGTAAACTCAACACAAAGCAAAGATTAGGAGGTCTGTGGTGGATGTAAGATCACCCAAATGAATATTCTGTTAGGGCAGAAGGCAGAAGGAGACACCAAAGACTAACATATGACATGCAATAAAGAATAATATGATGGAAAAGAACATAAAGCAGCAAAGAATCTGCAGAAAAGAGGAGGCAGAAAACAGCACAGAAAAGGAAAATCAATATACAGCAGGATTATTGTTCTTACCAACGTTCTGGAAACCAATGGTGCAAGGGGCATCGTCAAAGTCTACACAGCTGATACCCAGAGGGTCCAACTTGGCTATGTGATGACCTCGAACCTACAAAAAGGCAGAGAGTTTAGTGAATGTGAAAGTTTTTGTGTTTCCACGTGTGTTTAGAAAGCAGCCAAAGCATCTTCCAGTCAGGCTGAAATTGTGTTCAGAAGTTTACTAAATAACTCCATCAATCATCATCATCTCTTTCTTTTTTCCTATGAGGGGTTTTCTCTTCTTTCTCCGTCCTCTCCGGTCCGGTCCAACAGAACAAACTATACAATCCAAACAATAACGCAAAATAAATATAGAAATAGAATAAAAATCCAGAAAATCAAGGGGATCATTATATCCATAAAGCTTCTCTTGGCAAAGTAAATTTGCTCAGCAGAACACAGCATCCAGATGATCATTCTGCTTGCCTAAATGCTGGACAAGACATAAAAAAAACAACTTCATAAATTAATCTAGCTTTTTGGGGTACACCTTTTCTTTTTATACTGTTTTATATTGTTTTATATTTTTGTATTTTTACTAGTTTTTACTTGCATTTTATTTCATTGCTATCTTATTAGAAGATTTTATTGTTTAATCACCCAAAGTTTTATTTTTCTATTTTTTTTATTATACTTGAGATAATTTTATCTGTATTTTCTGTACTGTGAAGCACTTTGGTCAGCAGGAGCGGTTTTAAATGTGCTATTTGAATAAAATCAAATTGAATTGAAGTATCTGACTCCACTATAATACCTCCAGGTCTGAAGTGTTGATAGTGACACTACTGAAAAGCTCTTAACTGCTTTATTTCTGCCAAATTTACCAACAGCATTGAAGCCAGTCATTAAGCTGGGGCTGATAACTGATAGGCAGGATGGGGGGGTGAAAGAGCAGCTACTCACATCTAACCCGGCAACCCAATGCATCCGCAGCTACCAAGGCTGAAACATCAGCTGATGTTTACTTACTGTGTAACAGCTGCTGCTATGTGTTAGAGTAATACTGCAACAGCACTAAGAAAACTACATTTATACACATGAAATTGGTAATTTTAAAGGATAATAATGCCTTTCCTCTCTGTTAGGGTTGTTAGCACATAATGCAAAATGTACTTTACATCATGAAACTCAAACCATCTGTCTGCACAGTCTGAAGCCTGTGTGCATGTATGATGTTGTGCTTTATTAATGATGATCTATCCTGATGGAGAATTATGTTTTCCCACCATTAGAATGACAGGACTGCATCAGGTCAGTCTGCTATAACGTGATGTAATTGTTGCATCAGGAAATAGAATGATAAAATAAAGAATAAAGAGAGTGCAGGTGTGTTTGGAGCGTACCTGGTAGGCTCGAATCAGTGATTGCACGGCTAGGTGATCCTTCACTAGCTTCTCCACATTAGGCTGAACCCCCATCAGTGCCTGGACTCTGGTCTGTCCTTCAGAAAGCCCACTGAGTGGCGGAGGACTCTGGTAGGCCAAACCAGGTGGAGCTCCAGCGTTAGCGTTGCGAAAAAATATATCCCAGGACTGCAGGGAGAAGAAGAGATGGTTCACTCAGAACATTTAAATAAAGTACTCAAAGATTTCACCTCAGTGGTGGATCATAGGCACTAATTCTGACAGTATGAGAACCCTGAGCAAAACATCAAGGTTTTAGCGTGGTATATGCTCCTGAATATTGGTTTTCATTTGCCATCCATCCACCTATCCATCCATCCATCTATCCACCTATTCATCCATCCATCCATCCATCCGTCCGTCCGTCCAACCATCCATCCATCCATCCATCCGTCCATCCATCTGTCCGTCCATCCATCCATCCGTCCGTCCGTCCAACCATCCATCCATCCATCCATCCATCCATCCATCCATCTTCTGTCGTTTATCCGGGGTCGGGTCGTGGGGGCAGCACTCTAAGCAGGGAAGCCCAGACTTCCCTCTCCCCAGCCACATTTGCCAACTCTGCGGGGGGGTCCCGAGGCGTTCCCAGGCCAGCCGAGAGATATAATCCCTCCAGCGTGTCCTGGGTCTTCCCCGGGGTCTCCTCCCAGAGGGACGTGCCTGGAACACCTCACCAGGGAGGTCCAGGAGGCATCCTGACCAGATGCTCGAGCCACCTCAACTGGTTCCTCTCGATGCGGAGGAGCAGCGGCTCTACTCTGTTCTCCTCCCGGATGACCGAGCTCCTCACCCTATCTCTAAGGGAGAGCCCGGCCACCCTGCGGAGGAAACTCATTTCAGCCGCCTGTATACGAGATCTGGTTCTTTCGGTCACGACCCACAGCTCATGACCATAGGTGAGGGTAGGAACATAGATCGACTGGTAAATCGAGAGCTTCACCTTCTGGCTCAGCTCCTTCTTCACCACAACAAACTGGTACAGAGTCCGCATTACTGCAGACGCCGCACCGATCTGTCTGTCGATCTCACGCTCCATCCTTCCCTCACTTGTGAACAAGACCCCGAGATATTTAAACTCCTCCACTTGAGGCAGGACCTGACTCCCGACCCGGAGAGGGCAATCCACCCTATTCCGGCTGAGGACCATGGTCTCAGATTTGGAAGTGCTGATTCTCATCCCAGCCGCTCCACACTCGGCCGCGAATTGCTCAAGCGAGAGCTGGAGATCACGACCAGATGAAGCCAACAGCTTTTTAAATGACTGGCTTTAAAAAAAAAAAAACCGTATTTGGTTTAACGACGCCTTCGCCATCCACCCCCTCAGCCATCTTCGCTACTCACACAACACTCATACGCTTTTACCACACCTGTAAATAACTCCTGGTACACCTGACTTGCACACGCTCCCTGTGATTTATAAGGTTCATTCCTAAGGCACAGTACAACGAAAAATATATAAAAAATATAATAGTATATATAATAGTATATAATAGTATTCATTCAACTTTTCCACTCCATGATATACCTTGAAACTGGAGCTCATCCCTAATGGTAAGACATGAAGTCACCTGACAGGCGAGTTCTGCCAGATCATTTGCTGAGATAAAGCTCACTTTCACGCTGCTTCACCATCTGAGTTTCTACTTGAAGAGGAGAGAAATTAGCTTGGTGCTATGAGAGGCTTTCCAGATCAGTGCTATAACGTCCCCCTCTGTTGTGCTCATCAGCAATACGACATGTTTCCCACACACCTGTAAGTGTTTGTTTACAACAGGTGGAACAGTTAGAAACAACAGACGACTGATGGACATCTGCTACAACAGGCCCTTTGCTGTTCATGTAAGAAAGTGTGTTCAGTTTTGTATTTAAAAAAAGTGTGAAAGTGTGAGTCAAAGACCTCCAGGTTGATCCAGCAGCTGATGTTTATCGACAAGTGGACGTTGTTCCACTTGGCTCGCTAGAAGCTAAGTTTAAAGTTCAGGATGTTTCCAAACCTGAATTTTACACAATTTCCACAGCTGTGTTTACCTTATAAATCAGATTATATTATTAATTTTTGATGGTTTTGATGGTTGACTAAAAATGTTTAAAAAAATAAAGAAAATTTTGACTTGAATAATAAAATTATTGTTGGAACTGAGTCACTCGTGGAAATCCTACATGAGGTTGATTAAAGGCAGAAAAACAGTAGAAAATACAGAGAAAAAGCAGTGATCTAATCACCTAATCTGACTGCTCATAGCGTTTAACTGTTTCTATCATGTACTTTTACTATTTATAAGGATTCTTTAAATCCTTAAAACTTCAAGCATTTTTTGTTTTTGTTTGCGCCACCTCCTTTTATAATGCAAAAACGCATGTAGAGTCTAAACTCTTGTGATCCCAGTCACCATAATATTTTTTAGGACAGCCTCAGTTATGATGAGGATAAAATTATGTCAAATAAATGTATCAATAGATAAAGCATCATAAAGGCCGACCAAAACAACAAAATAGGATCTATTACTAACTAAGGCTTGAAGAAAAAACACACATATCGACATTGACCAATCCTTTTCTCATCTGCACGTCTTGGAAAAATAAATATTGGCACTAAAAAAAAACAAACAAAGGAATTATTTATATAGAAACTTTTCCTCCAACCATGTTTAGCTATTATTAATGCCACTATTTACGTACAATACTCATAAATCCAGCTCCAACCCGGCTCTTTTTCTGAACCAAAAAGGTTTTCTTGGCTTTGTTTTGCCAACAAGGACCTTTATGTTTCTCCCTTTTTGTCATCAGGTCCGCTCCATTTCCATCAGCTGGGGGATGACGCGAGGAGAAGTGATGAGGAGCTGAGGAAGAGAAGGGGAAAGTGCTTTTCCAGTGGAGAGAGGGTTTACCACAACAAAGGAGGCACAGACTTTTCTGGAGCAAAGTTGATAATAAAAATATTAAAAAGTTGATGAGACAGAACTTTAGTCAAACTCAATACGGACAGAAGTTGTTTGAAGAATCATTTTAATGCACGGTTCTGGTAAATGATGCAGACCTGCTTGTTCAATGCTCCTGATTGAATATTACTTCCATTTTAAACCATCTAACTAGTCCAAAGTTTGAATGGTGATGATTTTTTTATTGTGAATATATGATAAATAATACTTTTCTCATGGATTTCTTACTGTGGATTTACTATAGAGTTTATGAATAAACATTACATTTTGCAGCTTATTGTAAAACTCTTTGACAGGATAAAAATGGGTAAAAAAAAAAAAAAAAAAAAAAAAGGCCATCCAAGGAGGTAAAGTTTCATCCTCATATGCTGCCAAATAAATGATCAACGTAAGAAAAGTGGCCCAGAACGAGGCAGATTTGTGTGAGATGTGTCTTAAACTGGTTCCTGCATACTTGTCATAATCTAAAAGAGACCAAAGTTCAAATGGATATTATGTGAGCTCATGACATTATGCAGAAAGTTGTACCAATGCAGTTTATGCTGTTATAACAGAGTGCAACGTTTTACTAGATCAGCATCAGAAATGAAAGCGTACATGTTTCATACATGCACTGGACTGATTAAATCCGTGGATTCATCCCAACTAACTGTCAGGAACACAGTTGTATTCTGAAGTTTTGTGCACTTCCATGTAGTGCTATTTGCAAGGCTCAGCACCAAGCGTGTGTACTCTTACTTGGTATTAATAAAAGCGTACCAATACCACACTAGTCAAGCCAGCGCAGATGTGTTTGATGACATGCTTCGGACATGTTTTAAAAGAAATAAATGCCTTGAATATTTAAATGTGACATTTTTTTGTTCCACTAAAAGCGAGATCTTTGTTTCAAAACCACACATTTATAGTTGTATTTAGGTAAAATGTTCCAAATCAAACTAAAACGTGTTGAAATGGTTCGACCTGTAATGTTATTATATTTGTATTGGTGAGGTAATTTCAGAAAGGATGGGTCATTTATTACAACCTAATGAAATCTTACACAGTTATAACAGCAATAATAACCATAGTCACAATAATGTTCACATAAACACATCTGGTATCAGCAAATATCGGTATCTGCAGATATTCCAGTTTCAGATCAGAACTCCTAAAAAAGTGTATCATGCATCCCTAGTTGCAAACATACAAGATATAATAGTAGCAGAAACGTTGATGATTCAGGACTCGAACCTTTAGATGAAAAAAAAAAACAGATTAATATGTTCTAATTTCCCTTCAGAGAATTAAAAAGCACTTTTACATTAAATGAATTGAAATGCTTTATTGGCATAAATATTTTCTTAATCCCAGATGGAATTTTCAATGTCATAGTAGTTTTTTTTAATAAATAACTTTGATTTATTTTAATAAATCAAATTTGTAAATGAGAAAGGAAGTGAGGAATCATTCAACAAACCTTAAGTACAATGCGTTTTTTTGTGTGTAGCGCTAAATGTAAATATAAATTGTGTTAATGCAAATGGTGCGCTACAAAGTCAGACTGTAATCTGTAATATGTTGTATTTTTCATTAGTTCAGTCATGTTTGTTAGCAGAAGACCAGAGAGGTTTGTTCCAATGTTCTTCACCTGGTGCAACCGCCTGGCTTTGGCCTGGTTATCGCTAACGTACTCTCTGCTCCATGGCTTCCTGCTACTGCTTTACAACTGAAACATGCAAAAAACAAAAAAGCCAAGCAGATGGATGAGAGGGACTATTTGTGTAAACTTTACCCCATTAGATTTTGGGCCTGGTAGCTGTCACCGCTTACATCGCGTTTTGATCTTTTCTGAACCTACAGGAAGTGGGTGAAGGGTACACAGGAGTACACAACGTGCAGAGTACACAATGCAAACATTGAGACCGATGTGACATGAAATGTTCAGAGGTGAGCAGAGGTGAACAGCTGCAGGAAAACAGACTTCGGACGTAAGACAGAGTCTGACTGGAACATGAGATTTCCTTCTAGGTACGGCTTCCTTCCAGGAAACACAGACTAATCTAGTTAAATGTTCAGGGTACAATGTTTTCCAGGCGTTGCACAAATTTCATCTTACACAGCAAACATGTCAGTACATGTTTAATGTTTATAATCAATCAATAAAAAAAAACTCTGCAAGACAATGCGAAGGAAATAAAGCCGCATTACAGAAAGTTTTAACTTGCCAGATGAGCAAGTGATGAACTGGCGATAAGACCAGGGTGCTCTCTGCCTCTCGCCCAAGCGGCAACCTCCGGCGGTTAAAAGTGAAGCCTACGTAGAAGTGCATGAAACTGCAGTTCCCCCTTCATCCACTAGGGGCTCCAAAACAGAGCAAATCCCCATAGACTCCCATGTTAAAAAGACCAACTTCACAGCAGAAATAAACATGTTTACAGCACAAATAAACATGTTTACAGCAGAAATAAACATGTTTACAGCCTGGAACCAAAATCCATTTTAGGTTTAATAGGTCAGGTTTACCTTCATGACAACTGTGGGGGAGTGAATCTTTTTCTAACTCGCCCGTTTTAAAGTAATTTAATCTCGAAGTTCGGCATATTTAGGGGCGTGTCCTTTTAATTGACAGGTACCCGATTTCCCGCTTCAAGTCAGAAGAACGTAGAACAACCACGGTTTTTAGCCGGTTAACAACGTGACTTAGCTTTAGCCCGCTTACCTCCGTTAGCTGGTTAGCTCCTGTTATCGCCGTGTTAGCTAGTTAGCTCTAAGCTACAGGCAGCTAGGAGTTCGCTCGATGTCAATCATCCACCATGACGCTCACAGCCCCCCTCTCAGCTCCACCTCTTTGCCCATATTTGTATTTTCTGGGCGAGACGACGCGCATGACGCTGCCAACATGGTGATGGTAGGAACCGCCCACCGAGCTTCAATTCAGCTCTTCAGAGACCTACAGGTGACGTCACGGAGGTTCCGCCCATCTCTTTATATACAGTCTATGCTCTCGCCCAATGCTTACTGGGATATTCTCCAGTTTCCCTGCAACCCTGAACTGGACTATAAGCAGTAAGAAAATAATTAATTAGCCATAACTAATGGCTTAATTATGAGTAGATGAAGAAATCTGTGAACGCTTCACTTTATCAACCAGTTACTACTAATATGGGCGCGGCATCTTATAACAACAGCTTGACTAGTTGCAGTTTTCTCACGTGGACATGAGTGTTCTCATGAAGATCAAATTCAACACTTTCTGCAAACATCACTCATCCACAACATCAGACATCGGCTTACTGTACCTTGTGCACATTCCTTGGATTTTCCAGCCAGGCGTAGTACATCTCTTCAACATAATTAGAGCTGGTGCCATTAAGGAAGGGCTCAGCAGCCACAGAGGCATTCAGGTGCCTCGCAGGCGGAAACGTCCTTCTGCGCCCATCCAGCCCTGTCAGTCTGGTCTGCGACAGACTCTGGGCTGTCTGTGCAGCTGTTAAAGGCCGCAGCCTTGCAACTGTAGTCCTTAAGCGGTGCATTCCTGCAGCTCAGCCACTGCTCCTTACCCTGCACTTTCCTACTGGGAGAAGATGGATGCAGTAGATGTATCCTGAATGAGGGGATCCTCCAGCTCCTCTGGGCTGTACTAGTGAAGTTTTTCCCAGGAATCCCACTTCTTCCCTTTCGCCTCGCCTCCTCTGGTTCCTCTTTAGTCTAGATGGAACGTATACATAAAAGGGAAAAAGTAATCTATTAATGAATAAAATATAACTATAGATAAAACTGTACGATAAACAGTAGGGCTGTGACGACATGCTTTTGTCCCAATTCGATTCAGATTTCTTTGGGTGCCAATTCAATTTAAATTGCGATTCTCACAATTCTTTGATATTGCTGATTTTTGTAGATAAAAAACAAAAAATATGTTTAAAACTTTTTTTTGCTTGTCAGTTTTCCTGATTTCAATGAGGAAAAAAACAACAACACAGCAGCCAGACCATCATTCTGCTGCTATAATGCCCAAGAAGACAAGTTAAAAGATCAATAAAAGCAATAAAAATGACAAAAAACTTATAATGGATTATTTTTGTTTATTTGGGGAAAAATGATTTTTTTTTTTTTTTTTTTGTTACAAAATTGATTTTAAAATTGTGAAGCCAAAAAAAATCCCGGTTTTCGATTTTTCTAGTAGATTTTCCTACCCCTAATAAACTGTGTTGACAACCCTGAAGGACTTTGATTATTTAATTGCAGAATTACAGGTTCAGATTCACATTAAGAAGAGAATTTAAATCATTTAGTTTTAATATATATATATAATATATCTTACATTTCAACAAGGTGTGCAGACTTTAAGCATGGGATGGGAAATGATTTAATATAACAAGCATGAAAATCTGTAGAACAAATTCCACTCTTAAAGCCATTTCACCACTGAAGGAACATTTTCATTAAGGCTGCAACCATAAAGTCTTGTTTTCATTACTGATTAATCCCCTGATCAATCCACAGTCCATGTTAATAATCTCTTTAACTCCAACAACTCACGTTCATGCACCTCAAAGAGCAAAATGTTACTTTTCCATGTCTGATTTGGTGCAAATCGCTTCAGTTTAAACTAGAGAAACATCTAGTTTCTATATTATATATACAGTAATATGGCAGAAGGAGCGCGAGCCCCCGGAACGCGACTCAGGTACAGTGAACAGGAGCGCTTACGAAGCAAACTGAGGGTCACGTGACCCACTCCCATTTACAAACTGGACAGAAAAGTTAGTTTTCCTCTGCGAAGAGACGCGCGAGCTCAAACACGTCATTTCCATCAGGTTTCTTACCTTTTCTCTGCAGGTACGCGCGCGGCTTCTCCCTCTGCGACCTCCGGTGTTGCGAGCTCAGCGCGTGAGCAACCTGCGTCTGTTTGCGCGTGTGTGCGCAGGCATGAGCTGCGGGTGCGCGCCTTGGCTCTGGTCCTGATGTGCGTCACGCCGGCGGTGACGTCAGCTGAACGGGACGTACTAAGAAATCATTTTCTGTTTTGGGAGAAAGTCTGGTCCTTACCTCAGAGGTTTTTATTAACAAACTAAGTGGAAAAAAGTCTCCTTTAAGTTACTCCACAGATTTTATCCCACAAATATCCGTATAAATAAGTTTCAGATGAATGTGGATGTGAAAAGCTGTGTTTGTGGTCTACATCCTGAGACCGTTTCATTTGTTTTGGTCCTGTCAGGTCACATATAATCTCTGGAGAGATGTTCATTCATTTATTATTGCTAATATTCTTCCTGATTTCTCCTTGTACTACAACGATGTTATACTTGTTTGTTTTTGTTTTGTTTTTTTTGTTGTTGTTGTTTTTTTTTAATAGTAATGCACTTTTTCTTGTAAATCTAATTTTATTTGTGGCCAAACATCACATTCATAAATGCAAGTTTACAAGAAAAACTCCACTTTTTTGGTGCTAAAGGCTGAAACTGGAGAAGTTTGTCTCAACTTGTATTCCAATACAAAACATAAGGCTGTTAAAATAGTCAATATTTGCTCTGAGTTTAAGGTATTTGTTTGAATGACAATATGAATAATTATGAATAGTAAAAAAAAAAAAAAAAGTATACCAATAATAATATGAATAATATTGGGGTTTTTTTTTTCTTTCTTTTTCTTTTATTTATTTATTTTTTCTATTTCTCTTAATATGTTTTCATATTCTCTCAGTTTGCTGCTCTCACTATATGCATCACTACGTTCTTGTGGATGTATTCTTGAATTGATAATTCTCAGTAAAGCTTTGAAATAATAATAATAATAATAATAATAATATAATAATAATTTTCTATTGTTTTTATTGTATAAAAATGAAAGATATTAATAAATAATTGGTAAATTAAACAAAACAAATTTTTATTTCTTTTTTTTTACAGTTGCCAGTCTTGTGAACAACAAGGATGTTACAGTCATCACATGTATAAAATGAGTATTTAAGTATTAACCTTATAATATTATTATCCATCAGAAGTTTCCAACCTATTTTCTCTCAGGACCTCCTTAATACAACTGCCAAAAAAGCTGCAGCAGTGACATAAAAGAAATAGATAAACCTTAAACTGACCAAAAATTGGATAAAATAGAAAAGCAGCACTGACATATTAAAGTGTCATTTAATAAAAATTTAATGTTAATATTTAGACCAAACAAACTGTTAATAAAGTAGAGCAGATAAACTCACAGAAAGCACACATACATGATGAATTTAGTTTAAAAATTTATATGATTTACCAGCAAAATCATTAAAAATACAATTATAAGCACATCAGCTAAAAGCAACAAGTGTAGAGTCTGCTGATCTCATGCAGAGGTAAGAATGTGGTGGATGATCAGAACATCCGAGCGCCTGAGGCGACACCTGGCATGACATGAAGTTAATTAACAATCTGCAAACAGTGAACATGTTTGTTTAGCTACAGGGAGAAAACAGCGCCAGTATGATGATATGAAAACATGTTTTCTACATTTGCACTTGGTATGTACTTCACATGATCTTGTGTTTATTCACACACAGACAGGTGTGTGTCTGTTTACGGAGCTAAGTTATGGAAATCCTGAAACAAAGAGCCACAATGTTGCACAATGTTTTCATATTAAAAAATGTACAAGGATAGAATTATGAGATGGTTTTTTTTTGTTTGTTTGTTTTTCTCTCTTATTTTTTGCTGAGGTAGTGTGTGGTGACCTGGTTAGGGTGGGGGTTAATTTAATTTAGTTAAGTCAACTCAACATATTATTATTATTCGAAAGGTGCTTTATGGGGCAGATTATATAAGATTTAATCTTCTATCTGTGCCTATTTGTTCATGTATAACAATGTAAAGTTAAAGTGAACATGAAATGAACAAATAAAGAAATTCCTCATCATATTCATTTATTGGCCAGAAAGTGCCCCGTATGAATGAATGATACACTTTATCTGGGTGACGTATAAGTTTCATGAACTTATCTGAAAATCCACTCACATAAATTTCACCTCATTTAAAGCCAATAACATCCATTATTAATGACTTATTGTGTTAATAGAACACAACTGTTATAAATGTACCTGTCTGAATCATATTTAATTACAGTATACACTTATTTAATATATACTGTGTATTTAATAGATTTTTATGTACAATAATGTACAACGGAAACAGAAAAACTAGTGTACACTGTTGCTCTACATACTTTTACTATTTACCTGTGTAATAAGTAGTGTGTGTAAACTGTTTTTACAGCCTGGTGACATGATACATAATGACAAAGCAAAGTGAGAGGAAATCAGTCCAACTCAAATACGCCATGAAGACCAGACGACCTCACCGTTTAGATAAAACATGATTTGTGACCTGTTGTACTTTTACAAGTACATCTGTACACTCTGGTTCAGTGCAAAATATACTTCATTCATTGCTCCACCCAGAACAAAGCCATTCATTTCAACCTTTGTACTCCTGACACTGATTACATAAAGAGCGAGTTGACCGAGCTGTCATCCACGCAGCATTAAAGTCACTAATGACTAATGACGGATCTTTGTTGATAGAGGTATTTAGATCCTTCATTTAACAAAAGTACCAACACAACAAAGTAGAAATATTCCATGACAAGTAAAATCCTTCTCAGCTCTTTTCTGAGAAGTGACTGAAGCTTCTCATTGTGTTATTGAAAGGATGTGAAGAATTTTCCATTATGCTCAGCTGCTGATGCAGCAATCAGCTCCAGTAGCTCCAGTTTCCCCCAGCACTGAACCAGTACAGATCAGTTCCTTTAACACTAGAAGTATGGCATGGTAGCAGGAGAGGAAAACTCCTGGTTTTCAGGTGTTAGCACAGCTGTGGGAACATGCAGGACTGTAATTCACTGCTATCTTCGGTGTGCATGTGACAAGTAAACAACTTTAAACTTGGAGGAACAAGAGAGAACAGAGCAATTTCTACTTAAGACGGCAGCTCAGATCTTTCAGTGCCTGCATCAACATGTTGTGGATCTTCCATCGCAGCATCAGTGACTTAACGCCAGTAAAACAGGATCCATCCATCCATTTTTCACCGCCTAGCCGGGGTTGAGAAGCAGGGACAACACAGGATGTAAACTAAAAAGACAAAAAAAGTTATTTATACACATTTATAATATTTACAGTGAACACACAGTGCATTATATAAACATTTGAGTGCAGTTATAGAGACATGATGATGATTGGATTTTGTCTTGAGTTTCCAGTTAAGTCTGTTGTCCAGCTGATCCTTAAGGTATATTCAATTTCTGTTCAGCTTTATTTGTACAGCGCCACTTCACAGCAATGTTGTCTCAGGGCACTTATCAGACACATCAGTTCAAGCCAATTCATAGACAGAATAGCTAATAGAAACCAACTGATGGCATCGAGTCATGACTTCAATCCAATCCCCCATCCTGAGCTGCACGCGGCGACAGTGGGAAGGAAAAAACTCAATTTTAACAAGAAGAAAACCAGAACCCGACTCAGGGAGGGCAGCCATCTGCCTCGACTGGTTGGGGTGGGGAGGACAGGAAAGACAGAACAACATGTACAACTGCACTTATTCAGGAAGACCTGCGGAAAAAGGAGAAATATGTAATGGCAATGCTGCATAGACTGTGTATAAAGAGACAGGCGGAGCCTCCGTGACGTCACCCGTAGGTTTCTGAAGAGCTGAATTGAAGCTCGGTGGGCGGTACCTGCCGTCGCCATGTTGGCAGCGTCATGCACGTCATCTCACCCGGAAAATACAAATATGGGCAAAGAGGTGGAGCTGAGAGGGGGGCTGTGAGCGTCATGGAGGATGATTGACATCGTGCGAACTCTGAGCTTTCTGTAGCTAAGAGCTAACTGACTAACCCGAAGATAACAGGAGCTAACCAGCTAATGGAGGTAAGTGGGCTAAAGCTAAGTCACGTTGTTAACCGGCTAAAAATCGCGGTTGTTCTACATTCTTCTGACTTGAAGTGGGAAAATGGTACCTGTCAATCAAAAGGACACGCCCCTAAATATGCCGAACTTCAAGATTTAATTACTTTTAAACAGGCGAGTTAGAAAAAAAATTCACTCCCCCCACAGTTGTCATGAAGGTAAACCTGACCTATAAACCTAAAATGGATTTTTGAACCAGGCTGTAAACATGTTTATTTCTGCTGTGAAGTTGGTCTTTTTAACATGGGAGTCTATGGGGATTTGCTCTGTTTTGCAGCCCCTAGTGGATGAAGGGGGAACTGCAGTTTCATGCACTTCCGCATAGATTTCACTTTTTACCGCCAGAGGTTGCCGCTTGCAATGTAGAAAAGCTTTGTTTTAAAAATGCCCAGTCAGCGTTTCTCAGTCACGTCCTTATCGCTCACCTGAACAGAGGGAAAGAAATCAGGAGGCTCTTTCACACCAGTTTAAACAGCTTAAACGTTACAACACAGCCCAGCACTCATTAATGGAAGAAGGAGCAACTTCCTCATTGATCTGATTAAAGTACTAATACTGTCACAGCGTGTCCTGAATGGGAAGGAAGAGGCACACTTTTAACATCACTTCACTTTCTGCAGCAACTGAGAAGGAGAAGAAAGATAGACCACCGAACACGGGAGGTAAAACAACACACGTCATCGGGACAGGACGAGGTAACGAGCATGCTCAGAACGACCGGAATTAACTTAGAGCGGAACGAAGGTTTACATGACAGAGGAATTAAATAGTTCGGGATTAAAATGTGAATAAACTAGAAACTAACATCGGAATTAAGTTTAATTCTGAATAGAAATTTGCATTAGGAATTAAGTGTTTACATGGTCGTTTTTCATCAGTTTAAAGCGGAATAAACTTTTATTCTGGATTAAACAGGAATTAAAACTCCCATGTAAACGTATGGAGTGGTTGGTGGAGGTTTGAGCTCTGCAAGTTCTTTAGTCGCTCTTTTGTTCTGTATTTTTAACCTTGGCCTGTCTTCTTCTTATTCTTTCTTTACTGTGGAGGACTTTGGTCATTGCTGTTAAGTAGTTTATAAATAAATATGGATAATAAAAAATAAACAAAGCAAAATGTACAAATTTATCAGCTCTTTTTCTGTCTGAATTATAGGAAAGGAATCATTAATCGCGTAACCTAATTTTTTTTCTCTCTCTTTGACATGTAGTTCATAATTAGCTGCTCTAATGTTAAAGTTTACCTAATTTTTTTTAACACTTTTAATCTGTATTTGGGAAGACATGGAGACATTTTTCCTTTTGGAAGTGAGGAGAAACGTTTTCAGTTCTTATTACTAATAAGTTTGTCTTTGTGTCCTAAATTTTAAATATTTAGAAGTAACTTTAAATGCTTTAGATGGCTGTGCAAGTCAAACCCTGCATTGTCAGGCTTATTAAACAATTATGATCTTATTCATATCTTTAAATCAGGGATATTAAAGCCAGGGAAGCACTAACTCTGGACCTCTTGGGCCAGTGTGCTGCAGGTTTTTCTCACTTGATTCAAATAAAATAATTCTACCTGTTAATGCACAATTAATTTAAATCAGGTGTTGCAGCAGGGAAACATCTAAAACCTGCAGGACTCTGTGACCCCAGAGGACAGGAGTTCCTCAGATCCAAGACTGGGAAACAGTTTTAGATGATAACCCTTTGGATTGTGTAAATACATACCTTGTCTCAATGTCATGTCATTCTTCGTTTTAGCCACTAACCTTACATTTCTAAAGTGAACTTTCAGTTTTGCTCTATCTTTATTAGAAACATGAGCCTTTTTTGGTTTAAATGTTTGACCTTATAAGCTGAATGTCCCATGAACAATACAACATATTTACAGTACTATAAACTCTTCACTTAGAAGACAGCTTTCTTAATAAGTTGGGATTTGCCGTGCGTTACCTCAAGTACTGATTTCTAAATAAAGTGTATATTTATAATTTGTAAAATATTGAGCACGGGAGCAATATAGGCTCTGTTTTAATAGTTTGGAGATACTTTTGGCATTTTAACCGCTATAATAGTAAAATATTATAGGATAAAACAGGTGAGGTACAGCAATAAACCATGATAATTACAGTTTTAACAAGTTATTATTATAATTATAGTTTTAACAAGTATATTACTATTTTCTTTTCTTTTAATCAGAAAATAATGAAAACAATTACCAATAAGCAGCATTTTTTCCAATATCTTTCCCTGTTATGTTTTTGAAAAACGGCTGACAAAGTTGTAGTTTTCTCTTCTTATATACTAAAGGCAAAACCACAGACTCTGATACAAGTTGTATATGTATTAAACCCCGTGGTTTACATATGACATTAGCTTCTGTACTCTTAGAAGAGAGGAAACTGAATAACCAGCTAACTGTGCTGCTTCAACCCAACAACTATGCTTTCCTAGCTGATAAATAACTTCAATCCAAAGTTTAAGTCATGTGAATGTTGACACTGGGTTAACAGGCAAACACTCCATAAAGCATTACCTGTGCTTTCTGCCATCATTTAATAAACATTTATTGGATTTGAGAGGATTTTGGACTGCTAGTAGATTTATATCTGGTTTCTGAAAACAGCACTATGAACGCAGACTCACTGTGAAGCTACAAGTCTAAGAAGATCAACTTTGTCAGAAACATCTTTTACACTGAAGAACAAAAAATGTCCTCAGTAACATTAACACCTCAACACACAACACTGTCAAATGGTTTTTAAAAAAATCCAAATAAACATAAAAAAAAATCACAGGCTTCAATTATCAGTTTAAATGCATCAGATTTATTTACTCAGTGCAAGCTCTTGGCCTCATATTCCTCATAGAAATGCCTTGTTTCACTTGAACATATTTAGCATGGTAAAGTCTTTAAGGAGCCATAATGTGCATATAGAGGTTTATAAATTTATTTCAGGGATCTATTACAGCAGGTTTAAGTGCTTAAACGTACACATCTTTTCAGTCTGTACATTGCTAAGACAACCGTTACCTTCGGTCTAAAATGCTGTTTTAGCTCCTGTTGCTTTAAGGCTCCGCCCACAAACAATCCAGTCTGCCCTGATTGGTCAGCCTCTTGATTCAAAACAGTGGGCTGAAAATTAGTGTTTTTATTTCTGTTTGCAAGCTAAACAAGCCACCAGGTAGGTGTTACACAAATGTCTTTCAATGTGATGGAGCTAAGTAAGTCAGGATAAAACCTGTGCAACAAACCAGGCATTTCATGCTGATGAAAACAGTAAATGGAGCCATTTTAAATCTGAACTTGAGGCAGCGATCTGTCAAAAGGCTGTCATTATCCTCACCAACAACACATTTTTATAAACAAATGAACAGTTTGCATTTTCAACAGTTTAGGCAACATTTTAAAGTTCACCAGCAGTTCAGTTCAAAAAGAAAAAACGACCAATTAAAATGTACGTTAACATCCAACTTAGTAATGCTTTAACTTGGAATATCATGCAAGTAAATACCACCACAAGGAAACTGGAAGCGTACATAAACAGCAGGATACTATTATTTTTAACCACTGTCATAGTTTCAGTAGATCATTTGCAATGTTCGGCACACAGAGAATCTTAAATAATGACAGAAATATCTTAGCATGCTGCATGGTTTTCACTGTCTCACAGAGCGGCTCTGAAGGGTCCGGTGCACACACAGAGGTGTCGGGTCAAGGGTAGTTACACTCCAGAGAAAAAGGTAAAAACAACAAGAGGCAACAAAAAAGAAAAAACAACAAAAGAACTGTATAATTAAAAACACCCACTGGTCTCTCACGGCGAGACTCGTGATTCTGTTTGTTCATTTCACACAGGCGGTCTTAGTCGTGCAGAGAAACAGCCACAGGTAATATTAAGAGTACATGTAGGAGTCATGCTCATCATAAAAAAAAAAAAACAAAGGAGAGATTCAAATGGCTAATAATAATAATACTGAACAGTTGTAAGAGCACAATGATAGGCTGCAGCCATAATAACACGAGGATTAATAACTTCATGTTGGAAACGAGGAGAGAGCCTCACGTGAGGCCGACAGGATAAAGGACAGGTGTTCTCCAGGAGACGCAGGCTAAAGGAGTCTCTTTGTTGCAGCTGATTTGCTCTGTGATGTCATGTAGGTTGAGCTTTAACTGTCCGCCGTGGTCATCGAGAGAGTGTGTGCAGAGTGCAGGAGGACGACTCCAACCCCAGAATCCTCAACCCCCCCCTCTACATGCACCTGCACCTCTCTCTCAGCCCCGATTCCTCCTCTTGGATCATCCACTTCGGCTCTGCTCCACCTCCTCATGCTACCTGGGAAAAAAACCAGTGAATACATCAGAAGCCATGTCTGTGTCCATGCGATGAATGTACAGACAAGTGCCTCCAGTTTTTACAGATTTAAATGTGACATCAGCTCTTGCTAGTTATGTTTCATCAGTCTAATCTCAAGAGTTTATGGAAAAAAAAAGTTCAAACATGTTTCTTGGTAATTTGAATTTACTGATTCTGATATTTATGCTTTGGGACTCGGTTATGAGCAAACCTTTTGGGTTCTTATTTAAGCGTGTTTATATCCACACTGCGTGAAGAGAGAGAAATTAAAGCTCTTTCATGTAAAAATTGCAAATAATTGCCCCTAATTCCCTTCAGAAACAGGAGCATTTTTAAATAGCTTGAAGTAAGGAAATGAAACAAACTAGTGGAGCGGTGAAGGTTTTCTCTTCTTCATCAGAGTAGCAGGTCGAAGATCTGGAACAGATACCAATTCTCTTGTCTTTGGAATATGTTTAAAACCTATTTAAATCCACTATGGAGGGAACTATTAGAGCAACCGAGTCAACATGTAGCACTAGGAAGCATCATTACAAGTTCTGAACTTTCACAACAATAATGGACAGAGATTCCTTACACACCAAGAGTAGTGTGTTTAAACTGTTGTATAACTGCTACAATAAGCTAAAGCCTTTCCACTGCATGCAACTCTCTGACGGCAGGTAAACATGATGTGTTTCTCAAATCTGACATCAGGCTGAACATCACTGGGATGGATGGAACAAACTTCCAGCTGTCTGGACAGCAGGTTAAAACACTCTGATCTCTTTTTGTCCACAAGCTGTGTCTGTTCAGAACCTACACGTAAGAAAAGAAATGCGATTATGTAACGAAAGAGCGAGCTGTGTGCATTGTTGTAGCTCCAACTGTAGCATTCTGACAAAAGAGAAATTAAAAATGAATATATAAATGAAAATCAGTTTGTACATCCGGGTTTTGTCTTCCCACTTTTCTCAAGCTTCCTGAAAGCAGATTACACACTTCAAACGGAGCTAAACAGCCAGTTGTTCGCAGATTTTAGCAGGTTATTTAGCATGTGGAAAAAAAGGCTCAAGAGGAAGACATCGCTCTCGATGTCATTAATATAAAACAAACACTCAACATGCACTCAAAATAAGAAACTAGGTGGGGTTTTATAAGTTTCCAAGTAATGAAATAATGTATGATCTACATGAGCTCCAACACTTGTTGAGACAACATGATTTAAAAGGTCAAGTATTCAATTTAAATAAAGTAAATTAAAGGAAAAAACTCAATTGAACCAATACATTTTTAATTGGACTAGTTTAACCCAACTAAACTGATTAAGCAAATTAGTTAAATCATCACCATTAATGAACTTTAAGAACAGGAGGACCAAATTAGACTTTGGCAAAAGATTACATTTACAAAGCTGAAGCGATACTGAAACAGCATTGTTTGGGGGAAGGAAGCTGTAGCAGAGAAAAGCAGGAAGGAGATGTGAGGGTTTGTAGAAGACTCATGGCATGTTAGCACCTGGAACAAGGGTTTACTGGAACATACTGTATGGTCGGACTGGACGGAGCTTCACAATGATCTAAAAACAAACTGCAAGAACAACCCAGGACATGTTTAGGTGAAGAAGATGCAAATTAATTTACAGTATCTAATGTTTCTCGTGTTGAAGCCACGTTAAAGGCAGGAAAACCCACAAACCACTGCAATCAAGCCTGAAGAAAACATGTTAGAAATGGTTTTTAAATGATAAGAAATCCATATTTTATTTCTGGCTAACTGGTCTGATTAGCTCTTGCTCCAGACAAAGACATGGATGTTTGGTTAATTAGTTATTAATCACTTTTCACATGTTTGGATTAAATATCTGCCAAACGGCCTTTATGGTTCCTAAACCTTTCTTCCCTTTTATATATGAATTCCCTTCAAATAAGCCCATATTTATTATTTAACAAGAACTGAAACAACTTTCTAATCAGTACCTAGAATAAAAATGGTGCAAGTGTCCAAATTTGCAGATGAAACTGAAAATGCATCTCTAAATCTGTCCTGTCTTGCTGCTCCCTCCAGTCCTAACATGCCGTGTGAGAGTCATACCTCATCCCTGCAGCGGCGCAGCAGGAGCTCCTGAGCAGTGAAAGTGGACGTTTTGCCACCGGCTGTCCCTGCGGTGCCATACCCTCGTCTCTTCTGATTGGCTGGAGCGGGGACGGCCCTGGTTGTCCACAAACTGCGTCAGTCGGATGTATGCGATGCAGGCTGCGTCCTCTCCGATCATGTGCACGTGAGGGTTGAGGATAGTGGTGTGGATGGGTTTGCTGTTCTTGGAAAGGACTGAGAACAGAGAGGAAACCACTTCAGGATGTTGAAACGTTGAAACGTTACCAGTAAAAATCGGTGAAGCAGCAGCCTTACGATTGTCAAAGTAAAACCTATGGAAGTCCATGCCCTCCACCAGATTCCCCAGCCCCTCAGGCTCAAAGGAGGTAAGACCAGGGTCACAGATCTTCCTGCAAAAAACCAGACAATATATGCTTTTGAATAACGTTGTTATTTGTTGTCAATTCTTTTACATATTATACAGCATTAAACAACAAGTTTCTTTACTCTTTCAGGCCTCTGTTTTTAGAATTGTATAATAAACTGATTAAATCTCTGCAACCACAAAGTCTAAATGAATCTTTTAGGAGTCGCAGTAAAGGGAACAATTTAGAAATTATGTAAGACTTCAGGATATGTGTTAGAATAAATAAAGATGGCACATAGTAGACATGAAAAAGTCCCAACATGGTCATTTTATTCCAGTTTGGTAACATCTTCTCTCAGCATCCCCTAAGCGGGGAACCACAGATTTTAATCAGTTAAGTATATTATTTTTAACTATATCATTATTCATTTACTGCGATGGACTGGCGAGCTGTCCAGGGTGTACCCTGCCTGTCGCCCAAAGCCAGCTGGGATAGGCTCCAGCTTCCCCGCGACCCTGAATTGGAATAAGCGGTTTGGAAAATGAATGAATGAATGAATTATTCATTTATTTACCTATTTATTTACTTACTTATTTTTATTTATTTACTTATTTATTTACCTATTTATTTACTTACTTATTTTTATTTATTTACTTCTTTATTAACTTACTTACTTATTTTTATTTATTTACCTATTTATTTACTTACTTATTTTTTATTTGTGTTTTTTAATTGCTGATGTGGACCGGTGGGTCAGGAATAAAGATGGATGATGATAAAAAAGAAGTGAAACTTATTTGCCTACTTATTGAATTAATTACCTCCATGAGGAAAATAAAAACTTAGTTAAAATGTCAGCAGAACAAATTCTTTAAGCTGCTTAAACCTTTTGGATCGGTTTCATTTTCAACAATCTGATTTATTATTTTGTTGGTTTGATTCAGTGCCTGCACATTTTTTATGATAAATTAAAAGGCTTTTTGTTTTAAAAGACTCGTTGTGCTGCCGGTAAGTTGGTGTTATACCTGAATGAGCAGCCTGGAGCTAAGAAGATACTATTATAACAACAATCTGTATGTAATTTTTTTCATTCAAACAAATGTGAAGTCACACTAGCCTCTAGATAAAACACTGGTCGGTGTAAATCTGACATGCATGAAGATGATGTCTGATAATGAAATAAAAGATGACATCTTTCCTCAGAAATAACAACGCTCTTAACTTTAAACAGTAAGAAGTTATTTATAATCCAACTTTTATGATAAACTTAAACATTTATAAAAAAAAAAAAGATATTTATGGTTTTGTCCATCCGACACCACAACGTTTTAATCACAGTACCGTTTAGACTAACGGGAACTTTACTATTTGTTGCTGTATTTAAACACTGACTTTGTAACAGGACCTACTGTGCACGCAGCTATGTGGCTCTCGCATTCACATTTGAATCAGTTTCTGGTTATTACAACTTTCTGAGTCAATTAAGTAAGTTTTTCTCATTTTTGACACATCAGCACAGATGGTGATTTCCTAGCTAACTTGTGGGTAAGTTGTTACAGTTTCAGAGCCTTGATTTTAGATAATATGGTCACTAAATGTGTGTTTATGGAACGTAGTTGCTAAAATAAACCAAAACTATTAAAAATCAATGACAAAATAAAGAGAAAAACTCCAAACATGTCTGAGAATCTTACGGAAGCGTAGAGCTGTCATCCTCATGTAAAAAAAAAGTTTGGGCCTTATTACGTTATAACCTGATATGTTTTATTGTAAAAACGTATAACCACTTTAACGCTGGAGGGATTACATCTCTCAGCTGGCCCGGGAGCGCCTTGGGACCCTCCGCAGAGTTGGCGAATGTGGCTGGGGAGGGGGGCTTCCCTGGTTATGCTGCTGCCCCCGCGATCAGAACCCCGATAAGCGGTAGAGGAGGGATGGATAGATGACACTTGGATGCACCGATGATGTTTGCATTTACAGCGATTCTCGTGTCACTCAAGTTTCAATGAGAAATGATGCCACGTCATGGGGATTGGACTCATTTTTCCTTCTGTACAGACCCATGCCTTTTAAAACTGTCCTTAAACTACGCATATTTATTATAATGTTATCCAAAGTGTTCTATTCATTCATTCATTCATTTTCTGAACCGCTTAATCCAATTCAGGGTCGCGGGGAAGCTGGAGCCTATCCCAGCTGGCTTTGGGCGACAGGCAGGGTACACCCTGGACAGCTCGCCAGTCCATCGCAGGGCCCAAAGTGTTCCAAAGCACCATAATTTCACAATGTCTCAACCCAAGTAGGAAGAAAAACTCTATCAAGTCCTGTAAATGAGCCATTTGTGATCTCCTATCCACCCCGCACACAATTTCCTCATCTAAAGTCGAAAATGACCAAGTTCACGTTTTCAGATACGTGATATGTTTCACTTTTTACAATAAACTTATCACATTATAACGTAATAAGGCCCAAACTTTTTTTATGAGGATGACAGCGCTATGCTTTCGTAGAATCTAATATATCCTGCTTGCATTTGTTCATTTCCAACGAGGGTGTTGGGTGTTCATGTCAGTGCCGACTGGAACAGGAAAAAAAACCTGTTTGGGACGTTTTGACACAGAACTGCTTGCTGATTAAACTCTTAATGCGCGTTAATCTTGTTTCCTGTTTTTTGTATGTAAAACATATTTTATGCATAAATGAAGTGACTGTATTTCAAACTCTTTACATGTCCATGTTAATGTTCTTTTCTTTGACTTTATCTTCAAATTTACAAGAGTTTATAAATAAAGTTTGATTTGATATGTTTAAAAATTAAACATTTTGATTTTGATTTTGCATAAATGAAATAATCTTTTAATGATCAAATTTATTCCACATCATCTGTGAACATTGAAGGAAGTAAAAACCTTCTCACCATGGCTGCAGTTTATTAGATGTGTTTTCTGACTGGAGTTGACTTCAGCTCCATTTAATCCTCATTTTTTTAAAAGTACATTAAAATAAGAATTTATAGTAATTTGTGTGCATTTAAATGCTGTGAAATGATTTTATTCTACACAGCAAATGTAAACTTAGGCTAACTTTGGCTTGGATTTCCACTTGATTCCCTTAAACTGTGTGTATTTTTATCATGCATAATCTTTCATCTGCTTCCGTCATGTCTATGTGGAAATGGATTTCCACTGTGGACACACTTTACCCTTCCCTCCCCCTCCTCTCGCTTAGTCTGCCAAGCATTATTCTTAATTATATGTTGAGTAGAGAGGGGGAGAGCGGATAAAACAATAGACTGTAATTACTCTTTAATCTTTTAATACAACACATTTGTACGTCAATCAGATTAAAGGTTCTTTTATGGGTGATGGAGAGCTTAAACGTCCACTTCACAAGCTGAATTTGTACATTTTCCTGCTGCTGCTTGAAGTTTTATATGCAGTAAGAATGAAGAGAAGACTCACGCGTAGGCCTCAAAGTCTCCATTGTTGACCGCTTCGATGAGCTGCTCTGTGATCTTTATGATCTCTTGCTTGCGAGCTGTGAAGACAAAGATATTGTGATTAAAACTGAAGTTACAGACACCTTCACCATCCTCATCAACACACGTAAAACTCAGTTCCTGAAGCTAAAACTGAACGCAGCTCAGCCGAGAGGCTGATCAGTGATTACTTCTGCTCTGATCTTCATGGTTCTGCACATACACAGACTGCTACACAGCTTACGTACACCCCATCTTGTCTAGGTGCTGCGTGACTTTCTACCTCCATCCATCATCCATCATATCTTCCGTGTATTTGTGAGGCTGCTTGAGCTCATGGCGCTATTCTTGTCCCAGCCCATCGGATGAGATTTACTGTCCTTCTCCTGTCGCTTCCTCCCTACACTGAACGGACGGCTTAACTCGCTCGGATTGTCTCTCACCGTCCCTCCCTCCCTTCCTCCCTTCCTCTCTCTCTCTCATCGGATATTTTATTTTGTGCATTTTTCTGTAATGAAACAACTTTCATGCCACTTATTTATCTTCTTTATCATCTTAAAGCTTCATATTCTGTTTTACCAGAAGCGGAAACACAGCAGTGTTTAAACTCTTTAATGTGATTAAAAGGACAGTTCAGTTTATTTACATTAGACTCTCTAACTAAACTCCAGTTTTATTTACTTCGCCCAATTCTTAAGATCCAAGATCTACTATGCTGTAACTTTAGTATACCAAATACACCTGAGTCGAATGGTAGAATTCCTTCATGCAACTGCAAAAACTGAAATCTAAGATTAAAAATCTTAAATTGATATAAGATATATGTATGCCTATTTTTTCTAAAGGTAAGATAATTCTTAGTTTTTATTCCAGAGAATTCCTCTTGTTTTATGAGTATTTTTACTTGTTTTGGGAAGTCTTAACAAGCCAAACTTTCTTGTTCTGTTGGCAGATAATTTATCTTATTTTAAGCAACATTTACCTAATTTTTGTATATTTCTTTTTTTGTTTCTTAAGGCTGAGTTTTTGCAGTGTACATGTCTTTCAGCTCTGCAGAAGCCTGGTAACAAACCAGGTTCTGGTTCAGGTGTGTTTGGAGAAGAAGGGATGCCTCTAAAAGTTGCAGAACAGTAGCTCTGGAAGACTGTGATCTAAAATGTTTCACTATGGTGGAAACAGTTTTGGTAATACTGTGTCAGAAGTGTCTCTGTCGAGGTGCCGGCCAGGTAAAAGCCTGTAAATGTGAAGATGGAGCCCTTTGGTCAAGTGTTCCTGACCAAGAATCAGTCTGAGCTGAGAGTTAGAAGAGCTTTTCTCTGCGGCTCTTCTTTTCCTACCTCTAAATATGAACAACAAGGTGTGTATAAAGGTATGGTACTTCTCATATCAAGGTACTTTTTAGTTTGTGTGATTTGTGAAATGTCATTTTCAGGACACGGCTTCGACAAGATATGTTGTAATCACGATGCATAAGACAGTCCTTTTTTTTACAGTTTTGTTGATGCTAAGCTGAACCTCTCCTGTTTTAATAATAATAAAAACAAGGAATATTTCCAGGGAATGCAAAGTTTTCTGTTTGCACAGCATCTGAGTTGGACAAACCAATAAAACCCGTTACAGAAAGTAGCACGACACTCGGCTCAACATGACTCTGATGCTACTGCTTCATCTGAGTCTGAGCTGGGAAATACATCAAGTATGATGAAGAAAAAGTTCTCATTAAAGCATAAAAGTTTCTTCTGAAAAATGTCCTGTAAAAAAAACACTACATAGTCTTATCTAATTAGATATTTCCATCCTTTTCTTTACATTTCAGGAATTATTTTATAGCAATATAAATTCATCTGATAGGAATTTGTGCCATAAAAGCAGATAAAAAGTGTAATATTGACATATTTATTATTTTTTAGCTCCATGTCCTCTAAACAGCAGTTAAACATTTCATGTGACGTGAAGTTAGCTTTAATGCCATCCCAATAAAATGCATCTAAAAAGGTAAATTAAAGCGAAGTCCCTCAGAATTACTGACAGACATTAAAACCCATCTTGCCTTGTCTACATCACCAGCTATTCACGCCCCTGTCTGCAGCGATGCAGTGCATGTTTGTTGCTTATCGAGCATCTCATCAGGATATGAAGGGGTGGAGCTCTTTTCAGCTGATTTAAAAGAGTCATTTTGATTATAATTTCCTCTTGAGCAGGTTATGGGTTCATCATCAGTTACCATGGCGATCCATCAAGGTTAAAAGAGAGCTACATTCATTGAAACTCGGACTTTCTCCAGAGAGACCAGAGCTTAAACTGCTGTTAAATTCATCTGCAGTGAAAATCTTCAGTGCTTCTGAGGTAAGTAAAAGATTTAAAAGAGCACTTAAAAATTTTTTTTTTTTTTTAAAAATCATTCCACATTTAATTCTCTAAATTAAAAAATGTACTAATACCAGTAAATTAAATGAGTCCCTGAAGATGTTCCAGACCAGCAGGTGACACCAGTCTAGACAAGGTAAGGTAACTTTATTAATACTCTGAGGTGGAATTCAGTACAACAGGAGAGGCCATCCGTTGAATGAAAGAACAAAACAGAAACACTGAACAGACACAGAAGGATGGTACAAAATGCACAAACATGCACTGTGAGTTCCTCTGAGGCTTGGAAATAAATGCATTTATATTAAACTCTAAAAAAAAACATGAAAGAACATTAAAAAGATAAGAATCCAGGAGAGATAAGAGATAAGGATGATTCAGTCGCATCTAAAATCCCAACTAACATTCCAGATGTCTCCTCCTTCATCCACAGCCCCCACAGTTTACTACAGTTTTACTTAGGGGTGTTCAAAGTTGGTCCTCGAGGGCCACCGTCCTGCAGGTTTTCAATGTATCCCTGCTCCAACACACCTGGCTTCCATTAAATGGCTCCAACAGCCGATGAAGTTCTGCACAATTCCTGAATCATCCGAATCTGGAGCTGCTGAAACATGAATGCATAGAAAACCTGCAGGATGGTGGCCCTTCAGGACCGGAGCTGGTGCAGCTTTGCAGACTTCCCTGCCTTTGGTGTCAGAAAGAACAGTAAGAATTTAGCAAATGGACCAATCAGAGCCTGGAAGCGAATATTTCCACGTCTGTTGGTGTGTGGTCTGGTTGTTGCAGATTCCTGGGTAAACTGGCAACATATAACCCAACACTGCATGAATAATTGGATTGTTTACCAAATTTTGAAAATTAATATTTAATTGATCAACTATTTAATGTGATTTTAAGTGTTTTAGATAAATCTCACCCCACTGAGGTCAGACACTGCAGCTAAAACTTTATTTATAACTTAAAACAAAAAAGTTGACCAAAGTGCAACAATTGCAATTTATGTGCAATTTAAATGTGCAATTTAAAACAAACTAAAATAAAATAAGATCAAATAAAATAAAATTAGATAAAATAAAATAAAATTAGATTAAATTAAATTAAATTAAATTAGATAAAATGCAATAAAACAAAATTAAATAAAGTAAAGTAAAATAAAACAAAATAAAATGTAAACTGCTGTTAAATAACTTCATTATTACTGGTACTTTATGCTGCATGCTTTGATGTTTATTTGCTCTTTTCCACATTATAATGTAGAGAATACTGAAAAGTTCATTTGTTAATATTTTGAGGGATTAAGAAAAAGGCGAGTTTGCTGCAGTTACATGCAGAGAACGACATGCTTTAGTTCTCAGCAGCAAGCCTTAGTGTTCTGTTTGTGCATTTTCCATGAATAATAATAGAATTCCAATGGATCGGGGATGTTGTCGAAAATGTAAATTAAACAGAATAAAGTCATTTGCAAACCTGTATTTAACTGGCTACACTACAAAGACGAGATATTTAATGTTAAAACTGATGAAATTAATTGTCTTTTTGCAAATATTCTCTCATTTAATATGACGTAACATGTCCCAAATAATGTGGAGAGAGGCATTGAACATATAGTAAATTAAAAAGGATTTTCAAACCATTGTACTCTGTTTTATTTATGCTTTGCGCAGCGTCCAGATTTACTGGAATTTGGTTCATAATTCTGTTGTAGTTTGTTCTGCAAGAGTTCAACTTTCCTCCTGTGTTTTGATGCTTCTCAGTCCTGTTTTTGAGCAGGTTGTAGTTTCCTTTGCATGTTTTGACCCTTGAACTGCATCCTGTAATACTTTAGATTTATTTCATTAAAGGTTTTCTACAATCTTTAGAGAAGGATCAGCTTTAACCCTCTGACGAATTAATAAAAATAGATTAAAACACACATTTTTTTTCCCCACATTTTACTCTTACAGACATGTACAAAGACACATTTCTTTGTCTTTAATATTGTTTGGCTTTTTAATTGGTTTATTTATTTTATCTATTCTATAGAAATAGTTATAAAATAATACATTATAATGTTTATAAAAGAAATATTCTATAAAAATTGATTAGTATAATTTTCTTGTCTTATTTATCTCTGAGGTAAAGTTGGTAATTACATGTACGTGTATTTATGAAATTTTATACTATATTAGTTTATTCCTCAGTGAGTGGAGGTGTGCTGGGTGATTCTCCTAATGTCTACTGAAGTGGCAAAGTTGCAAACAGACCATCCTAACTTATGAATATACTAGAAAACAGCCTTTAAATAGTTTTCCACTGTAACTCATTCTTTAGACTGTGTTTTCTAAAAATATGATGTTGCTTTTGAATAAAATTAATAAATATATTTGAATATTTGAGCCTTAAAATAAGGTGATATTGTGCTTGTGAGATACCTTTTACATCTTCATCCTCAATAGTGGTGTTGCTGCTGTCAGACGACTCCTGCAAAGGACATAAAAACAACTAGTTACTCATTAGAATAATAATAATAATGATAATAAATCTAAACACACCCAAATATACCCACAAAAGCATGCACACATATGCACAACAAAGTCAAATTTCTGCCACCAAATCTGCAACACTGCTTCTATCTTTACGTGACAGTTTTGTAAAAAGAAAAAACACAAGAGATGAAGTTCTAACTCTGCAGCTCTTCTGCACAACCCTGGTTTTGCTCAGTGTGGACAGAAACAGACACATATTTAGCCACTGTTGCACTCAACAGTGAAATGAAGGTTAATCTGGTGGTAATTTTTACTGACATACATCGATTTGTCAACTAGCGACCGGACCACTGAGCACCATTCATCTGAACACTGAGGGGCAGCATAAGCCAACAAAACTCTCACAGCTCCACAGATTCACACTCACCATCTCTTTCATGCATAAATACACAAAGAGATGCACACAGATATTCAGAAGAATACAAAAACCCTCCGTTGTGAGCAGCTGAGCCCACACAGTTAGAGAAACGGAGTGAAGACGAGGATGTAAAACTATGTTCAAGGAATGAAGAGATGGAGGGAGGGGGAGGAGGATATACCTTGATCCCATCTACTGGATTATGGATAACAGTAGTCTGTGGCTCCTGGAGGAAGAATGGAGAGAAACAAAGGGGAGAAAAGGGAGAGTGGGAGTGAAAGGAGGTAAAGAGGAGGGTGATTTGTCATGACAAAATGAGAGTGAGAGAGAAAGAGCAGCAGAAAGATGTGATTAATAAATGGAAAGAGGGGGGATTTTCTAAACAGGATAAAGAGCAGATAGACATCATGGTCAGGATGACAGCAAAATGAACCCATCAGTGTGAATGATTAGTACAGCCTTTCTTTTCCAAGTCAATCAATCACATAATCCAATTCTTTCCAATCCTATATCACAGATTATCAAGTTATTAATGATTAAAACAAGAATATAGTATCTACTGGTAAATGTGCTTAAGAAAAAACACAACCAACAATTCAGGTTTTATGCGACAATTCGGACCAAATTGCAAAATTTAATGACATCACATCATCACAGCCCACACGTCCCCTTATTTCCATAAACCCACTCAGTCCCACATACTCTGTCCTGCTGGCCCATGTACTGGAGAGACCACCAACTTTCTTACCAGTGAACAAATAATATGAATGTCTTCTTGTACTTTGGCTACAAATTAAAACAATTAGCTCCTTTTGACCTTAAAAAACAAAAATCTATATCTGAAAGGTATTTTCTAAGGTTAAGCAAAGGGCTTGGAGTTAACAGAGAGTGGAGAAAATAAGCAAACATGCTGTTTATAGTCTTTTCCGGGGATTTGTTCACAGTAATAACAACAAAAAGAAAGAACCCAAATACCACAGGGATTATCCTCTAACTAGAATATGAGAAGACATCCTAAATAGCTCAATCATATCCAGCTTATAAAACCATAAAACTACAACATTTTTGGGTCTTTTTCTAAAGGCAGCATATTGATTACTGTTATTTCATCAGGACCTCCGGTGCCTCCTAACACAGAAAGTAGCCGTTAGCATCTGCTAACAGCTTCTGACAGCCTGGTTAACAGTGAAACGGTGTATTTTCACCATAGACTGTATATAAAAGATGGACGGAGCCTCCTTGACGTCACCCATAGGTTTTTGAAGAGCTGAATCGAAGCTCGGTGGGCGGTTCCTACCGTCGCCATCTTGGCAGGTGTATGTGTGTCGTCTCGCACAGAAAATAGAAATATGGGTAAAGAGGTGAAGCTGAGAGGGGGGCTGTGAGTGTCATGGTGGACGATTGACATCGAGCGAACTCCGAGCTTTCTGTAGCTAAAAGCTAACGGAGCTAACCTGGAGATAACAGGAGCTAACCAGCTAACAGAGGTAAGCGGGCGAAAGCTAAGTCATGCCGTCAGCCGGCTAAAAACAGCTGTTGTTCTACATTCTTCCTTCTTGAAGCGGGATATCGGGTACCTGTCAATCAAAAGGACACGCCCCTAAACATGCCGAACTTCGAGATAAAATTACTTTTAAACGAGCAAGTTAGAAAAAGATTCACTCCCCCAACAGTTGTCATAAAGGTAAACCTGACCTATTAAACCTAAAATGGATTTTTGTACCAGGCTGTAAGCATGTTTATTTCTGCTGTAAACATGTTTATTTCTGCTGTAAACATGTTTATTTCTGCTGTGAAGTTGGTCTTTTTAACATGGGAGTCTATGGGGATTCGCTCTGTTTTCCAACCCCTAGTGGATGAAGGGGGAACTGCAGTTTTATGTACTTCTGCATCGGCTTCACTTTTAACTGCTGAAGGCTCTGTCCCTCTTTCATATTATTCAATATGTCGAGCAGCACTTGAAGCTTTCTTCCTGGTATATTCAGCTCCAGGGAGCTTCACAGACAAGTTCTCAGCTCAAAACCAGCCTTCGTTACCAGGCTGATCCGCTTCTTTAGGTCTTTAACCCCTGATGCTGCTGCCTAAACAGACAGCCGCAAAAACATTTCCAACACAGACTTATAGGAGATACGCAGGATCTTTCTGCAGATTTGAAGAACCAAAGCTTCTTCGAGACTTGGTGTCCTCTGTCTCTTCTGTGAACGGCTAGAAATATGTAGTCCTCTATCATCTCTTCTTCTTCTCCCAGGACAAAAATGGTGTTTGGCTACTGTCTGGTCCTCCCAACATGGAGTTATTTTTTGATGTTCACATTTAAGATGAGGTCTGACAAAATGCCACAAAGCAGCGGAACAGTTTCTGGTCCAACACCATCACTGATACACCCCATAAACGTTTCTACTGATGACAGAGTTGTACTGGAGGTCTACACGTTGGAGAAAAACATCTCAGTATGCGGTTCCTGTGTTGCCAAAAGGCTCTTTAGACTCACAAGTCCTGTCTGTTTCACCAACTTTGTGAGTAAATTTATACCAAAAGCCACTCTGTATGCGTCCACCTCTGCCTTCTACTCGATGCTCCGATAATATTATGTGTGCATTACAAGGAAATAGTGACAAATTACATAACTATTTACTCTCTTGAGAGGTGGGACTTTAAGGGTTTATTTACAATTAATTAGAGCTAAGCTAGTAAATTAGCAGCTTTGGCGAGATAATATTTGGCGTGTTTTCAGAGCGCTCTGGTGGTTTTATTGTAGAAAAGTGGCTTGCCACAAATCTAGCAGCTTTTCTGGCGTTATTGGAGAATTTTCATGCCTGACATGAAAGCAAGTTTTGTTAACTCTTCACAATGAAGAGCATTGCAGCAGGCTCCGCCCCCTTCCAAAAACACTTAGCACCAAAGCTAATGGTGAGTTCCCGTTTTTCTCGGAATAATGAAGGTATACCAGGTAGTTGCCGTTCCAGCAACGATGGGCTACAATTTAATTAGGCTGTTCAATAAATTTAATTTCATCATTTCAAGCCAAATCATACATATCCTATAATAGAAACCAACTGATTGCATCGAGTCATGACTTGGATCCAATCCCCCATCCTGAGCTGCACGCGGCGACAGTGGGAAGGAAAAAACTCCCCTTTAACAGGAAGAAAACCTCCAGCAGAACCCGGCTACAAATCATCTTACAAATCATCTAATTAATTTGATTCAGTTTTCAATCTCATCCCACCTCTAATAAAATTATTTGGCTTCTTCCCAGGAGTTTTGATAGGATCATTAATTCCACTTGCTTATGATAACGACCTCTAATCTCATAGCTATAGTTTTTTTTAGCTTTTAGACATGACAAGCTTTATTTGTTGGAGTTTTATAAATCTTTGTGAAACTGTTCAGTGAAACTTGGTGAAATGTGAGGAAGTTATGGCCCACACAAGACTCACAAACCTACATCTGACTGTGGTGGGCAGGATGGAGGTGCAGAGAAGTTAAGGCAGGACAGCATGCTAACAATACAAGGGACTTCATAATAATTTTTATAGGAAAAACATAAACTGTATCTTGTATATAAGCAGTTGATCATGGGAATTAATTATTCTTACAATTTGAAGACAAATACTCTTATAACTGAACTGTTGTAAAAAAAAAAAAAAAACCTTTTAACACAGAAAGTCTTAGAAATGAATAAAATAATCCCATATCTACATTTTGGTCTGTCATCCTGTTTGTCCACACAGCACATCTTTCTTAGAATTAATGGAAATCAATGAAGTTTAGATTCAGTGAGATGCTGTAAATAAGATTCGGGCAGTGGCCCCTGGGCCCCCCCTCTTCCTGTGCCCTTGGTTCAGGTCCCTCTGCACTAGATCCTGGGAATGCATCTTTCGCTTGTGAACAGAGGGAATGATTACAATGATTGTTACAAAAGTCTGAGTATTTTCTCCCATTTCTTTTAAAGCTGCAATTTTAAACATTTATTATAATTGGCAAAAACTGTACACACAACCCTTCCTTTCTTTTCTACACACACACACAGGTCCACACACTGGACATACAGAGACAGACAGACAAACATGGAGCTGCATACCAGTGCAGCAGAGGGGATGTTGCCTTTGGGACTGGTTACTATGCTGTTTCTCGTGCTGTTTGTCTGCGGCTGTGCAGGAAAAACAAAGTGTGTATTAGTGCTCAGCGACAATAGAAAGAGGTGCCAACTGCTGGTTGTGAAGTGGGTGGTTGGTGTGTTAAATTAAATAACCAAAAAAAAAAAAAAAAAAAAAAAAAAAAAAAAAAAAAAAAACATTGCTTTTGGTAAAAAAAAATAAATAAAAAAGACTGCTCCAGATAAGCACAGGGAAGATTAAATGTGGTCATTCAGCAATGGAGCAACATTTCACATTTCTGGCTTCAGTTTTAATCAGATAGAAAGGCTCTCTGTAGCTCATCATCTCAGTTGATTACTATATGCGATAACATCAGAATCGACTCCAGTTAGAGCTTATACTTCTCCAGAGTTTTTCCATTTTCATTAACGCTCCCTGGCTATGGATACTATTTGACAGATGGCAACACATCTGCAACATCTGCCAGAAATGAAGGCACAAGCAAACTTTTTAACTCCATTAAAATCCACCCTGGTTAAGCAACAACATTCAACTGCTTCTTTCTGTGGAAGAAAACACAGTCAAAAAATAGGTTGTAAAATAGGTTTTTTATGCACAAACACACACACAACAAGGCAAACATTAAGCTAAATATATTGCATCTCTGTTTCATAAGGAAGCACACAGGTGTGACTGCATGCAGAAATACACAAATGCAGGCATGACTCACAGACTTCATGCAAGAACTTTCAGTTTATTATTAAACTAAGTGTGATTTCCTGCAGTCCAGCTGAAGAAAGAACATTTCTGTTCACTTTAGGCTAAAAATAATGGTACGATGGATACACAGCTTCATGGGAGATGAGAGAAAAAGTCTCATATAACCATACATTTAAACAGTGTTTAATATTTCAGTGAATGCACAGAAATGTCAAGTTAATCTTAGAGGAACAGAAGGTCATTGGGGAGTTTTCAAGTACCTGTAATCAAACAAAACACTCTGAAGTGAGTCAACGGCTGCTACTCAGCACTCACCCAGAAAACCCATAAACTATTTAAGGAGCTGCTGTGATTATAAAAGCAGCACATCAGCAGAACACGCTGAGATTAAACTTGTAGTTACACCAAGAATCTGTCCATGAAAAAATGTTGGGACGAAACATTGAGGCAGATTTCCAGCAGCTTTAACGCTACAGTACATCCTATTCTATTATAATCTTATTACCTGTTAGGGCTGTGACGATACGCTTTTGTCCCGATTCAATTCAATCCCAATTTTTTTGGGTGCCGATTTGACTTAAATTGCGATTCTTCTATATCAATGACTTTTGTAGATCAAAAACAAAATAAATGTATAAAACCTTTTTTTTACGCTTCATTTTCCTTGATTTCAATGAGGAAAAACAACGCAGTAGCCAGACCATCATTCTGCTGCTATAATGCCCAAGAAGACGAGTAAAAAGATCAATAAAAATAATAAAAATAACAAAAAATTTCATCATGGGGTATTTTTATTTGATTGAAAATAAAATTGTGAAGCAAAACAAATCCCAATTTTTCTATTCGATTTTTCCACCCCTTTTACCTGTCATCAAATTATAATTCATTTTAACCCAAATAATGTAAACCTAAAGTTCATAAAGTTCATATAATACCTATTTATAAAATGTTGTCCTAAAAAACTTTTACAGAGCAATCAAATTTTGGACAAGATGCGTGCTTAACATACGCTGGTCATGTCAACGTGCTTCAGGTTTATCTGCTAAGCTTTCTTATTGTTTACACATTACATGGAAAAACACAGTTTTGGAAGCACAAACGTGTGTAAAGTTTAAAAAAACAACAACCTGAACACAACAGTATTTTGTTGTCTTGTTTGGAGAATTTTGTGGGACTAATGGGATGAATGAAGTATTATTATAGTAGTATTATATTATATGCAACTCAATGATTATGTAGCCACACTCTCAAAAATAGAGGTACAAGATAAGGACATTTCTGTACCTATAGGTACATTTTAAAGAAATGTTCTCTCAAAAGTACAATACTGGTCTTTAACAGACCAGTAGCACACCTTCAGAGTACGAAAAAGGGTTCAAAGTGACATAAAGTACAAATTTGTACCATTTCGACCATAAGGGTACCTGCAGCATTGAAAAATGTAATGTTAATGGCTGTAATGTTACAAACTAGAGCAGACAATTTACTACACCAGACAATGAAGGTCAGATGCTGCAAACTAAGTGTATGTCTGGTCAGTATTTTGAGTTTTTGAAGATTATTTCTAGATTAAAGATAAGATAATATTGCTAAGTTGCATGGACCAGGCCTAATCCTGTGAAAACATAAAAAAACATAACTTGATAAGGTACAAAAATAGACCAGAACTGAAGGGTACAGAAATGTCTCTCAAAAGAGTACACCCCCAGCGACAAGCATTTGTACCTTTTTAGGTACAAACTGGTACCTCTACTTTTGAGTGTGACAGAAAAGTCACTCAGATTAGTGCATATGGAACCAGTAAGCAGGGTGGAGGGCTGGTAAAAATGTTACTGACATGTAAATATAGATTATAAATCAGCATATCCTCATGAGTTAGGTGGCCTAATCCTTGTTGTAGCATCTGTTTAAACTTTTCTTGGACCTATCTTTACAACTAAAAGACATTAACATTAAAAGCTTGAAGGTATTTTCATGCATTAGATAACCGTGTTGCACCCTCTGATGCAAGTTTTATAAAAAGCACATTTCAGAAACTGCTGGAAACTCATACTAAAGTAGTTCCAAGGTTGTGTGCCTTCTTCTGGCATCAGGGTGCAGCGAAGGCAAGCCTGTGATTATGTAATGACAGATTAATCATCTGGTAGGAAATAATCTGAGATTATCATGAGGCTGCCTGAGGAGAGAGGGGAGGGGGGTGTGAGGATGAGGAGGAGGGGCTGAAAGAGGAAGAGATGCAGGTTAGGTTGTCACACAGAAACAGGTGAAGCTCTGAGGAAGAGGAGGGAGAAGAAAGTGTTGCACGTGTTGGAACAGAAACGGGTTGAGACATAAAGCACTGAACATTTTTCCCTCTAACATAATAAACAGATCAATATGTTTTAAATATTGGTTTTCTTATAAATAAAGGATTTTGTTTTTATTTGTTTCATTTTTTATTATTGTTTCAGTGTTTGTTTCTTCCAGCTGTTTAACTGAACTCCACAGAGCTCGAATGATGATCCATCCATTCATTTCCACCTGTCTTCATGATTAAAGATTCGCTTTTATCCGCCTTCCCAGAACGGCTTAGAGACACTCCAGCTGACCGCCGTCACGTAAAAATTAACCTAAGATATTTTTCAGAGCACATTCAGGACCTTGCATGGTTAAGGTCTTTTTCTTCTGCCTCATTCCTGAGCGGAAAAAGATCCATTCTGAGCGCAGAATCTACGTTCAGCACAAACATCAGGTAAACTTTGAGCAAAATCTTTTCCCACTGTGAGCAACGTCTAATCTGAGCAAACAAATGTTAATTAAACACTCAATTTGTTTTTGCTTTTATCTGTGCAGACACACAAACACACTCGCAATGCAGCGTCTGTGCTACAATTCCAACCAATCACAGGCCTCGGATTGACTCCTTCTGATTGGCTGCTTTGCAGCGTCTCAGCTACGCGGTAAAAGGCGTCATCCTGTGCTGATGGTGGGAGTTCTAGTTTGCTGTGTCAGCCCAGAGTAAACGGCACTGTGTCATCCAACATGAATCACTGACATGTTCTCTATATAGCGTAGATAAACATACACTTAATAAAATGATATAAAAAACATAAAAATAATCGACCAACTTGTCTTGACTCAGAGAGTCTTCAGACTCAAGTTTATCACCTTTTGTTGTTGTCTGAATGCTTTTTTTTCTTGTTTTATTCTATTTATTAACAAATATTTAACACTTAAATTCTAATAATTTAATAAAGCTTCGTATCCTTTATCATGATCACATAGTTTCCACTTAAGGAATAAATGTGTACACTGCAAAAACTCAGCCTTAAAAAACAAGAAAAAAATATACAAAAATGACGTAAATGTTGCTTAAAATAAGATAAATTATCTGCCAACAGAACAAGAAAATTTGGCTTGTCAAGACTTCCCAAAACAAGTAAAAATACTCTTAAAACAAGAGGAATTCTCTGGCATAAAAACTAAGAATTATCTCACCTTTAAAAAAATAAGCATTTGTGTACTCAATTTAAGATTTTTATTCTTACTTAGATTTTAGTTTTTGCAGTGTAAGTCATGCTAAGTTCAAGAGTTTGGCACCAAAACTGACGGTTACACAAGATAAAAACTTCTTTTAATGGATGCAGGAACATCTTGATCTTATAAGACGAAACAAATTTCATCTCTCACAATAATCAACAACTAGCTATTGGCCTGATCACCCAGAGTTTACACACATGCATCACACGGACACATGCAAACACAACATGCATGACGACACAAACACTAACATACATCTGCAACAGAAATTTCTTGCAAACTGCACACAAACATTTGCAGAAATGTACGAAGAGAAGGAAACTTCCAACGTTTCTGAGACAAGATGAGAAACAAGCTGATAACGTCACATTACTGCAGATTCAGCGTCTGGGAACTCTCTTCCCAGAATGAAACAGTGCAGAGAGCATTTCTTTAATGAGCTTTGCTTTGGCACAGAAGAAATATTTGCTATGAGAAACGTCCTGGGCAGCGCGGTGCCAAGCAGAAGCATGTGAGTGGAGATAAGGTGAAGCAGCTCTGACCAACCAGGCTGCCGTCCAAAGTCAGAGGATTTAAACCAGCATTCAGAAGAAACGTGTCAAATATTGCTGTCATTTTTAATCCTTTGCAGCGAAAAGGAAATTATTCTACAGAAAATTATTTACCGCTTTATTGTCATAGCTGACTCTGTTTATTTATTTATTTTTTATTTCAATTCCACATTGAAATAATAGGAATAATAAGCAGAAGGAATATAGTTTCACCATGATTTCTTGCACAAATTATTCAGTCCAGCTGTATTTCTGTATCATCAACTCACCACAAAGTCATCTGGAAGGATTTTTAACCATTTATGAGCAGTGTGTTTATGTGTTTGGCCTTGCTTCTCTGTGAAATCATACTTTTTTATTTATTATTTTAACTGTTTAGAGTAACTTTATGGACCCCTTACTGTACGATATGTGCATGGTTGTGCAACACTTTGCTGTCTGGTGTAAAAATCCATGCCTATGCTTGTGTTTGGGGATTAAAGCATGACTCAAGCATAAAATGCGTTATAAATCTCGAAACCGAGGATGCATCTCTCTTATGAAGAGGACAATTGAGAGCAAAATGAAAGAGTCAATCTAGCTTACCTTGACGTCAGCCTTCTTGTTGAGGAGGCTCTTGGCTGCTGCAGAGAGGCAGAACGACACACCCTCAGATGGAAGGGTACACATTATACACCTTCTGATGACCACAGCTCTTCAGGTCTGCTCACACGAATGCAACGGCACAGTAACTCATGCATGCATGCAGAAAAGAAAAACCACCTGCAAATCAACAAGCCAGAAAGCTCACAAATGCAGAAACATGAGCGTGCAACAAAGGAACGTGCAGAAATCTCCACGTCGGCTCTCGTCGCCACCCATAGGGACAAAAAAATCTAACTCTGCAGATCTTGTCCTCCCCTTTAAAAAAGAAACTCCCTTCGTCCCGTAAAAAGACATTAAAAACCCACACACTGACTCATAAACACATTTAACAAAATCTCCGTCCAACTGGCACCTCCTGATCCACTGCCCAAAGCATTAGATAAGCAGAGGGAATCAGTCACGACGGGGGGGGGGGGGGTCAAACTAATTCTCAATATAATCCAAACACACTCACACACAGATGCACACAGGCACAGATAGATGTGGGATTAGGAGTGGAAGCATGAGGGGAGTGGAATAGAGATGCAGGTATGTGATAATGGGTTGGTTAATCTCAAGAGTAGGCTGGATTACTGGAGTTCATTGATGGGAAGGAATCAGTGTAGAGTCACACGAGGGCAAAAATAAACACCAGGAAGCCAGAAAGTGTGTGTTTTACTGCTTACATTCTCCTCCTGATGATTAAAGCAAAGGAAGCAGCGTGCAAAGCAACAGTCATGCTGACATTAATCCTCATCATGGTGACACTGAAGCTCTCAGTGGGTGTGCAATCTCCATGCATGCCACTTACACGGCACTGTTGTTGTCATTCTTTGCACTTAACATTTAAAGCCTGACATCTAAGATTCTGAATACGCTCCCAGCTGAAATAATTTGTCTCCTTTGTCCCCACGAGGCAGGAGAAGTCTTACAGAGTAAAACCCTCTCCTTGCAGATGAGAGATGATGCTGCTTACCTTGGCAAACATTTGAGCAGCGTTAAAGGCCAACGGGAAGGGAGAGAAGAGTTTAAGAAGAGAGATTAAAACGAGCCGAGAGGGAGTGCGCAGTGTTTTGACTGGAGGAGATTTCTGTTTAATCCTGTTGGCTCAGTGAGAGGAAAGGATGTTCAGGTTTAAGTGAGAGGATGTGTGCAGCTGAGGTGACTTTACCTTGTTCCACGATGCCAGCAGTGGTTCCCGCCACAGCGCTGACAGCAGCCGGGGCTGTGGTCTGCCGACCCACTGAAATACAGCAGAATCACACAGAACAATGCTAAAGCGACTCATTATCCATGCAGCACACACTCCCCTCTCTGCACCAGCCTCATTAAGACGTTACTTTGAGCTTTTCTAGCAGTCATGGAGATGACTGAGGAGGTCAGGTCATGTGATGCAGCTGTCCACTATGATTCTTCATGCTCAAACAGCCTTGCAGAGCCTGCAGGTGTGTTTTGGCTCTGGTCACAGTGAGTTCATCTCCATGCGCCGCAGTCAGAACCACATCTGCATCTCACAAACACGCTGCAGCTACAATCTGAAACCAGACCGTCTTTTTTACGCTTGTGTTTCTCCTTTTCTTGGTTTCCTTCTGCTGACATGTGCCTGACACTTTAACGTGGACTCTAATCTGAGTTGACTTCTAGTGAATTTCTCTGCAGTGGAGGAAACTGCTGGTTTTCCTTCTCTTGTGGTTTCTGCTTTCATCGGATCTGAGGCTGTTTGCTGTGCAGCAGCACTGCTGAGATACAACACGCTTTCATTGAGAAGAACTTTGCTTCTTTAGTCAGAAGCATGAATTAGAAATGCATTTAATCTTCTTTCTTTCTTTTTTCCTCCTCTCTTTCTCTCTCTCTTTTTCTACCAGGTGTATTTCTGTTTTCTCTTCTTTTCTATTCTCTTTCTGTCCCTCTTCTGTCCTCTCCGGTCACGGTCAAGTAGTACAAACTTTGTAATACAAATAATTATGCAAAAGAAATAGAAAAATAAAATAAGAATCCAGAATATCAGGGGGAGCTTTATATCTACGACGCTTCCCTTGGCAAAGTAAACTTGCCCAGCAGAACACAGCATCCAGAAAATCATTCTGCCTGCTTAAATGCTGGACAAGACAAAAAAAAAATGCAGTCAATCAAAAAGTAAAAAAAAATTTAAAATGAAAAGATTTCAGTGGAGGGTTTTGTTTCTGGCTTTCTCATCTCTTTAGCTCTTTGCAGAGATGCATCATTAAATAATCTGAACTCTATGATTCTACAGATGCAAATGTTTTACTGTATAAGTGTGATTTCTGTCTACTGTAACTCCCATGCATCAACCTGCCGTGTGTGTGTGTGTGTGTGTGTGTGTGTGTCTAAAAATGTAAAGAGAAGGAAGAGGACAGATGGAGCGTCACGCCATCCTCCTCAGTCTCATCTTTTCTAGAGTAGCACCCACCAGAGAAGTTCCTGGAGACAAGCATGGTGGTCAGAATGGCACCCTGAAGAGGACAAGAAGCAGCAGCTGTTATTCTGAATTCAACTGATGTTTTTTCACATGGAAAGAAACTCTGTATGTTCACAAAACACTCTAAAATCACTTCCAGTGAACATATATCAACGAGAAATGTAACCAGGAGGAATGATCACATACTTTAAGTCTCTCTAAATACTCACAAAGGTACGTTCACCTTAAAGAGTCAGAGAGTAGGAATGACTATTTAAAATATACAATCAATAAATGAATAAAAACTCAATTCTATGTTCTTTAAAGCTTATTATTATGGCAGCTGCAGACTTTAAAACCAAAGACATTGTCAAAGAAAATGCAGTATATGTATATTTTTCTGACTATTAGAATTAAAGAGTTAAATAAATGTATCTGGTGTTAAACTAGTGGTGTGGTTGTCCCTTAAGAAGTGGGTATAGTCTCAATTTTTTGCCCTTTATAAAAAAAAAACCCCAAAAAAACCAGAATAAAAGTAGCCCAGAAAACGCAGTTTCAGAAACAGTGACATGTAGGACGAATCTACATAAACCCATCAGTATATCTGCTCATCGCCACATCATTTCTGCTCTTTGGTTTCAGGGAGGAAGAGTTATGGAATAACTAAGCCAGTACTGGCACAGACTAGAGAGAGACTCATAGACATATAGATGTGTATTATGTCTATGTTCAGGCCAAAGTTAACGCAGCTGATTGTTAACTGCAGCAGTGTAGCACACTGGTAACCTTATCTGAGCTGCTGGGCGACGATGTGGTGGGATGTTTGTAACTGCATCACAGGAGGGTTTAGAAGTGGGTTTACTCAGTTCTGACTGAAAAAGAAGTGGTATACTCCGTATACCCGCGTATACCCTGGACTACACCACTGTCGAACCAATCAAAAGACACAATCTGAATTTGTTTCAAGCAAATAGAAAAGAGTTTTCATGGTCTTTTACTGGATCATTACTGCTCTGCTCAGCTTGGCTTGTAGCTTTTAGCATCAGGAGTTTTTGTTCTTCTTTGATGTCATGTGATTCCATTTAATTTCCTTCCTTTTATCAAACTAGTGGAAAGAAAATGTCAAAAATACACATTTAAAGTATCTATTTTATACTTTATCTGCATGCACATCTAGATCTCTTCAGACTTCTGCTAAAGTTTGTCTTTTTCAGGGTGGGAAGTTGAATATTTTGATGTCTGAGGGACTATTTTTAAGACTTATGTAGCTCAAACTATAAGAATATTTCCTTGAAATACTTTTTATTCAAAATGTAAACACAAACAGGAGCTGGATCAGATGGAGAACTGAAATAAAACTTCTGTTTGAGCTACACGGCGTTTTCACACCTTGAGTTTCCTCCTGGCGTTAAACTTCTTCAGGCACTCGACCGTCTCCTGCCGGTGCATCATAGAGGCCACCGTTGAGCGTTGCTGTAGGGAGACAAAGAGGGAAGCTGAAAATAAAACATCAGAGAAAAGCAGCTCTGACAGTGACAGGTTTATGTGGGCAGGAGCTGGTGAAGAGCCTCTGCTGTGCACGAAACGTCTTCATTCTGAGGCTCTTGAAGTGACAACATTTCAGGCTGAAGCAGATTCAAATGTTCTTCCCGTGGTGTCCTGACGACATGCTGGCTTTTGTTATGTACATATAACAGGACGTGAAGCAGGGTTAGATGCTGGTAAAGGCTGTAAACTAAACCAGGAAGGCAGAGAAAAGAAGTAATTAACTAATTAAAGCACTTTTTACTGAGGGATTACCATGAACAGTTCATCTGCTACTTTCTGTTTATTTCACCAGTCAACATTTCTGCAGTTTTATAATCTTTATTATGAGAACTCCATCATTTGATAATAAGTAGACCTGGTTGTAACGACAGCTGGGCTTTTGTTTTGCTCTATAATTTGTGGAATTTAAAACTCTTTCAGCTTTACTGTAAATGTTCTTGGGTGCTAGTAAAGCACAGACATTGGCACATTATTGGAACTGGTAAGAAGGCTTATCTGGGTTTGTTGTCCCACAACGGTTCCATGCTATCAGTCATACAGATGTTCGGTAAAGTTAGAGGAAAGAGAGGTTAGCGATCCGCCAAAATAAGACACTGAAAGTTTCACTGCAAAAACTGAGCTTTAAAAACAAGAAAAAAAAAATACAAAAATGAGGTAAATGTTGCTTAAAATAAGATAAATTATCTGCCAACAGAAGAAGAAAATTTGGCTTGTTAAGACTTCCCAAAACAAGTAAAAATACTCTTAAAACAAGAGGAATTCTCTGGCATAAAAACTAAGAATTATCTTACCTTTAAAAATAAGCATATGTGTACTCAATTTAAGATTTTTAATCTTACTTAGATTTCAGTTTTTGCTGTGTTCCTCCCAACATCACAAAATCTGCCTCGCATCACTTGAAGTATGAAGTATATTTTTATGTCAGCTTTACGGAAAATAAAATCTCAGAGAGCTTTTTTTATTTGTTTTTTTGCAGTAGCAGCACCTAAACTGTGGAATGAGCTTCTTTTATATATCAGTTGGCTGTTGGCTTTTTCTACACAACGATAAGTTGACATTTTCTATCTGATTTTATTTTGATTGTGATTGTTTTACTTTTAGTTGTATTATTTTACATTTTAATTGGCTTTATATATGTTATTTATTCTGTTTTTAGTTTTAACCCCCCACAATTTGGCACTTTGGTCAACGTTTTTGTTTTTAAAGTGCGTTATAAATAAAATTGCATTGCATTAGCTCATACCACAATTACTCTTTGAAGTATTTTAAAACTGCAAAATGACTCGCAGATGTTCCAGATGTTAACTTTCTGTTAGATGCAACATAATTCTGATGTTTTGCATTAACAAATAGCGTGCACCAAGGCTTTTTCAGCCTGCTTTAAAGCTGACGGTTTGCAGACGTCTTTGTTGATCACCAGGATTTCATGTCAGACCTTTTTGTTTGGGTAACTTAATCAGATTAATGAGATTAAAAATTGTTGCACTGAATATAAATATATGAATATTAAGATACAAATTATTTCATTTCATTTCATTTCATTTTTATTCATTTCATTCAAAACAACATAAGAATAAATACAAAATAAGACTGCCAATTAAATATGGCTTGAATGAAAAGGAGCAGAAAGAAGAGCAATCTTATGATATCTGGCCCCTAATTTCATAATCATCTATTTTACAATATTCACATTCAATGTCCATTTGTTCCAAAATTTGCATTAATTACCCATTATATTTCTTTTTTCTTTTGATAGTTTTGAAAGGATTTACAGATATTCAAAATGTAACACCCATCATAATTACTCAAGATAATTCACATTATGCCTCTAACTCTTCAGAAGTCTTTAATATTGTTCTTTTTATGCTTTTAGAAAAGGAGACAAATGCATTTTATTTTGGTACTTTCAGTCTTTTAATCATGATTGTGGTAAACGCAGCTAAATGCAAAAAGGAAACAGAGACTGCCAGCCTCGACGCTGATTTGATCATTTTAATTTGGGGGAGCAATGCCATATCAATTCATGTCTTTTGTCGAATGGATCGATATTGATTAATTTGGAGAAACAGATGAATACATTTAGCAACACAGCTCTGCTTCATTTCAAACTCACGCATTTTAAAACTCAATTAGCAAAACTTTTATGAGTTTAAATGAATCTTTGTCCATACAAACTTGGTGTTTTATATAATCATAAATATCAGGAGGAAAAACATGATTTTGCTTGAATAAAATGAGACATTTTCTGCCCCTAAGTACCAAAGGCATCTAAAATAAACAGATTTACTCCATATGTGGTGTCCTGGATGTGAAATTGAAATTTGATGTAGGGCAAAGCAGGTGCTTATCTCTGAGATGGGTTTCACTCCCACTCTGTGGAACAAATTGTTCAGGATAAGCTGCCCTGGTATCAGTGCATGTCAGAGATTTCCTGTTTGGAAACAGGTGGTGCTGATAATTGGCAGCTTCAAGCAGATGTTCTCCAGCTTATTGTGTCAGGAAATAGAAATTATTCAGAAGAAGAGGCCGTGAAGTGGAGTTTCTGTCAGCTTTAACAAGGGTCTGGGTAGGTGCAGTTACTTACGCAGACCCATGGGTGCTTCAGAGCCTCCTGAGCAGTGATTCTCTTGGCAGGGTTGATCGTCAGCATCTGGTTGATCAGGTTTTTAGCTTCTGGAGTCACTGTGTCCCACTCTGGGGAGGGAAACTAAAACGCACCGATGCAAGTCCACATAGTCATCAAAAATGTAAACAGTGAACTGTTTGACTCTAAGAAAGACAAAATGCTCACATCGTAGGCTCCAGCTTTGATCTGCTGGTAGAGTTTGTGCTGGTCCTCATCCCAGAACGGAGGGTACCCAACCAGAAGGATGTAAAGGATCACACCTACACAAAAACATCCTCTTTGTGTGAGTGACAATCAGGAGAGTGAGGAGGCGGTGGCAGAGAAATAAACAAAGTGCTCACCACATGCCCAAATGTCTACAGGTTTCCCATACGCCTCCTTTCTCAGCACCTCTGGCGACAAGTAGCCAGGAGTCCCTGCAAAGCCTGCACACACACACACACACACACACACACACAAATAAAGCAACACTCAGCTTTTTATCAGTAAATGTTTTATACATAAAGGTGTGCTGCATGTGGGAAATGAGCATTGTCTCGTGAGGAACAATCTCCTGAGGGTGTATAAAATGATGCCTGTGTGGAAAAATGCAGTCACAAAGCAGAGGAATGAGATGCATATGCTGAACTGCACTGGTTGCAGAGTCACTACCTCCACTGATAGGTAGGAGCTAATAAGAGCATGCACTGAGCAGGGGTACCCAGTTCGGTTCTACAAGGTCCAGCTGGTTTTCCCCTGCACCAGAGCTTACAACGGTGGCTACAAATCCATGTTTCACATGAACTGCTTTGCAAGCTGTTATAGCACTACAATCCAACACCCTTTTAGGCTCATATACAAAAGTAAACTAGTTCTAAAATTTCCAAAAACATTCAGCTAGCTCTTATTTTATCAGATGTAGGGTGGCTTTATTATTTCTTTATGCTTTTTGCACATTTTTGTCGTTTTCAGTTGCAACACAAACTGTTGTCATGATTAGAACAATCAGACCAAATCCAAACATAAACTAGCATCACAACAGGTCTTCCAACCTCTTCCGCTTTGGACCAATAAAAACTGGTGAAGAGGTGAGGTTTATTTCATTTCTGTGAGCAGATGCGTTCAGTATTTAGTTACACTGAGGTAAAAGGGTGGACACACCGTTTTACAGCATGTTCCTTTAACAATCCTTCAGGCTGCATACAAAAAAACCACCTTGGTGCACAAGGATCCCAATGTCACTTACTCTGTTTACGAACTTCTACACAAACATCATGCTAAAATACAGAAGTATGGTTTGAAATTACACCTTTTTTTGTTTTTATTTTGCCCTTTTTAAGATGGTCAAGCTTCCCAAAGTGTTTGATATATGGCTTTTGTGACAAAGTATGAAAGTTACTGGAAGTGTCATGGTTTATGGGTTGTGTGCTCTATGATAAAGCCTTTTCCAACCCAAACCAAGTGGGGCAACAGCCTGGAAACAAACCAGGAAAAGTATGTTTCAGTGTAACCATAGCAACCTGTAAAATGGCATCTGTGATAGTTGCCCGGCAAAAAAATAAAGTATTTGCCTCAAAACATGATCATTTTAAAATTTAATCAAGATAAATGTTTTATTCTAACCCAACCAGGAAGAGAGAAAAATGTTTCAGTGTTGAGCTGCTGATTGGTCCAGATGTCATGTCTTCCTGAAGCCTGTGATGGGAAGCACAGCCCATTTTCAACTGCTGCTCCATCCATCCATCCATCCATCCGTTCATCCATCCATCCGTCCATCCATCCATCCATCTATCCATCAATCCATCCATCCATCAATCCATCCATCCATCCATCCATCCATCCATCCATCCATCCATCCATCCATTTTCTGCTGCTTATCCGGGGTCGGGTCGCGGGGGCAGCAGCCTAAGCAGGGAAGCCCAGACTTCCCTCTCCCCAGCCACATTTGCCAACTCTGTGGGGGGGATCCCGAGGCGTTCCCAGGCCAGCCGAGAGATATAATCCCTCCAGCGTGTCCTGGGTCTTCCCCGGGGTCTCCTCCCAGAGGGACGTGCCTGGAACACCTCACCAGGGAGGTCCAGGAGGCATCCTGACCAGATGCCCGAGCCACCTCAACTGGTTCCTCTCGATGCGGAGGAGCAGCGGCTCTACTCTGTTCTCCTCCCGGATGACCGAGCTCCTCACCCTATCTCTAAGGGAGAGCCCGGCCACCCTGCGGAGGAAACTTATTTCAGCCGCCTGTATACGAGATCTCGTTCTTTCGGTCACGACCCACAGCTCATGACCATAGGTGAGGGTAGGAACGTAGATCGACTGGTAAATCGAGAGCTTCGCCTTCTGGCTCAGCTCCTTCTTCACCACGACAGACCGGCGCAGAGTCCGCATTACTGCAGACGCCGCACCGATCCGTCTGTCGATCTCGCGCTCCATCCTTCCCTCACTCGTGAACAAGACCCCGAGATATTTAAACTCCTCCACTTGAGGCAGGACCTCACTCCCGACCCGGAGAGGGCAATCCACCCTATTCCGGCTGAGGAATATCTGCTGCTCCATCCATCCAAATCTAATTCCTCTCATACAGACTTGTTAAACAGAAGACCTGATCAGATGTGGAAATATTTAAACAAAGCCTTTTCTCTCATCTCACTAACAGAGATGCTGCTTTACAGGACAGAAATGGGCTTTATTGAAAAGTATACAACTCATTTTGTACACGCATTGTTGACATGATATACTTCATTTCCTTCATAGTTTCTATGTACGTTTTTTTTAACTTTTCTGATCTGTCAAACTCAATCCCTTTACAATTTCTAAATTATGTCTTAATGTTAATTATCAACATTCTGTATTGTGTGTAATATTATCATCCACCTGCTGTGATTTTGCATATCTCCTTGTAGAAAATCTTGTCTTTTTCTTGGCACATTAACATATTTTTATGCCATTCGATTGCCTTTGTAATCTTTTATGTTTGTAATTTGATTTGCAGATTAAGCTGTTTCTCTCTAAATAAAAAAAAGAAGCTTACTTATGTTGTCAGCCCATATACCTTTTACTGTAAGCGTGTTTCTGATCACAGTACATATTATATAGACATATCGCAATTGTCAAATGGACTGCTTTTATTGTGAAGCAAGCGGAAGTTACTGGGCAGCCCGTGTGAGACTTCCAAGTTTTCTTTAAATACTAGGGCCACAGTGTTCTCAGGTGAGAAGCGATGGGCTGTAGTTGCCCACTAAGGATTCCAGACCTGGGACCTACGTGCGTTTGTATATCTCTGCCATGAAAACATGAAAAAAGAATAAAATAAAGACCAAGAAGGAAGTTGCCAGACTATTGTTCATTCTAAGGGTGCAACACTTACAACAAAATACCACGCTGCTGTGTCGTTTGTGTCAGTGTAACTTACCAAACCAAGCCTGCTGGTCTCCTTGAACTTCAATGGCCAGTCCAAAGTCAGCCAGTTTCACAGCAGCATTCTTACACTTGCTGGCCAGCAGCAGGTTCTCTGGCTGCAGGTGTAACACAAACACCCAAACATTAGTGTCAGCTGACCTGCACCAGAGTCAGGAGGGTAAAACTACCGGTTGTGCCACAATGAGATTCCTAGTCATGTTTGGGGATTTGGTGGAGAGAAGAGGGGCTTAACACTGTAAACTTAACCACAGTTACACTTTATCTTAATTCCCTTGTAACTCCAAATTATCCTGCTTCCCTTTCTTTTAATCTGATAGCAGCCTATTGATCTAATCTCTAAATTATCTCTCTGATCACTTCTCCAACCATCACAGCTGCTTTCAACTCGTGTAACTCTGAGCAAACATCATCCGTTTAATAAGCAGCAACAGAAAATGACAACAAACACAAAGAGACAGAGCAAACATCTGAAACTGCCTGCGGAAATAAATATTAAACCTAATGAGTTTGATGAACTTGCTGGAAGGAACTGAGAGCCTGAGGAGACTTTTCATGTCAGATCAGTCCATTTCAACGCGAGCTGTGTGGCTTTTTAAGCCTCATGCAGCAACAATCTGTCCAACGGTCACCTCATGAACTTTTATTGTTCCTTTTAGCCAACTGAGTTAGAATAAACTAATTATCTTTTTAAATGAGTTTCTATGTGCTTTTATGTATTTTATGTCACATCTTTGTAGCAATGTTGTCTTTCTGGTTGTTTCTGTTGTTTGTTTGGTTGCTATCTATGTATGGATGTGGCCGTTTTCCTCTCTGTTGTTGATTCAGCTTCTTTTTTTCTCATTCTTGTTCTGCATTTTGTTTAATATTTGTGCTTTCCAGTGTGTAAATCCTTGTTTGAATATTTTTGCCAGCTTTTGACAGTTTTAACAGACTGTTTTTGGAGACATTTTGTGTGTTGTTTACATTTCAGTGGTTGTGTTCCTGCATCTTTGTCATGACTGTGCTTCCTTGTGGTGATGGTTCTTTCTTCTCTGTTATAGCAGGACGTTCTTTTTTTGTTTTTTATTGGACTCATTTGTCTTCATTTACTTTCCTACATGCTTTCCTTTAACTGCCGACCTGTTTAGGGTACAGCTGGATGATTGATATTTGCTTAAGTGTGATAATTTTGTGTCTTTGTGCTAATGTTTCTTTGCTTTTGTTGTTGTTCTGACTCTCTATGAACATCACAATCTGCACAATCCTTTCTAAGACTCCTTCCTACTTCTGCTGTTCTTATGCAACTACAACCACACAACAGTGGCCACAAATAAGATCTAAAGCACATGCTTACAAAATGACACATTTTTTCCAGACATCACAGTTATACACAGTGATACTGAAATTCTGTTAGTTATTTTATCTAACTTGTTTTTAGTGAGCCGTTTTGTTTGCTTATTATGCTCTTTATGGTTTTTCTGAGTTTTTAATCAAACTGTTTTCATCATTGTTCTTCCTTTTAGTTATTTTTATGTAGTTGTAGACATTTCAGTAACTTCATACAGAGACTACATGACCAGTAATGTATAAAAACGTCCTCGCTACTTATGGAAATCTGACCGCCGGTTTCTAATCAAATCTTGCTCCATTACTGTTTTTGAAGCGGATTTAAAAGGAAATGATTAAACCAGCTTTAGAAGACTATTAATAGCTCTGAAGAAACCCTTGCACACATTCATGGCGACACTCAGAGATGTTCCAACACACACACACACACACACACACTCTCAGGCTGAGACAGACAGATGGGACTTAAAGCCTTTTTGCTGCTTGTTTACTTGAAGACAAACAAACACAGCTTGTCTGTTTGCAACTGTCGTGTCTTTGCTGCTCAGACGCCGATGCGGCAACAATCTGACAAGCGTGCACACAACAGCTCTCTGCTGATGCTGATTGATCTGCGGCATGAAGCGGTAATCTCCCCACCTCAGCGCCACAGCTGCATGCAGAGCTCCAGCTGCAGCAAAGACACTGTGCCACCCCCTGCTGACCAGTTTAAGAACTCAGTCACTGGACAAGCGCCTACATAGAGTTTTGTGTGCTCCAACACACCTGACTGAAGGGAATGGCTAATTATAAGGCTTGCAGAGAACTTAATGACCAGTTCAGTGAATCTGAATCAAAGGAATTGGAAGCCTGTGTAGGGCAGAGATCCCATCTGAAACTCCAGTCCTGGTAGGTTTTAGATGTTTCCTTGCTTCAACACATCTGACTCACATCAGTGGGTCAATATGCAGCTTTTACAACTAGCTGTTGGATCCATATAATTTGAATCAGGAAACACCTAAAACCTGCAAGAGAGTGCAGGAGAGCCCTGATTTAGAGGTAAAAATAAGCAACTTGCTTCACATTATCTGGTGCAAAGTCAAATTTGACTTTTTTTACATTTCATAACTTTGGGCCAAAGTGTCTTTTCAGGTGTCAGGATTTTCCCTGCTCCAACACACTTGACTGAAATCAATGGATAATTAGCAGATGTATGCAGAGTTTGATGCCAAGCTTTGCACAAGTCTGCTAATTTACTCTTTGAGAGTCAGGTGTGAATTTTTCTTCAGAGAAAATTTATTTATTAATATTTATTATTCTCTTTTAACTATTTTAACTCGCAACTATTTCTGTTGCTGCTCCTAAGATATGGACCAGCCTTCCCCTTCACATCTGTTCCTAAAACCCACTTCTTTGCGCTGGCATTTGGTCATACCTGAGCTTTTTCTTGTGTATTTTATTTTTCTTTACTTTTATTTTAGATTTTTATTTTGTGTCCAGCTTTTATTTATTTTTTAATGTAAATTTAATTTAATTTTAAATTAAATTAAATTTAAATTTGTTGTTTTACTGTTCAGCATTTTGGGCAGCTGCTGCTGTAGAAATCTGCTCTTTAAATAAACTTGAACTTGAACTCTTGGGGTGTTTTAGTCTGTAATTATGTATTCATCTGTAAATGATTTTACTTTCTTTAAAAATCGTATAAAATGTGGTGACTTGTTTGTTAGAGAAATGGTTTCTGCTCTAATTGTCATTATTGTTAATAAAAGAAAAGCTTCCTGCTCGGTGCGATGTGACATTTTGCTTTGATGTTTCAGAGGTCAACTTGTTTTAACCTCAAAATAATTGACACAGAAAGAAGAAAAGAGCCTTTATCTGATTTTCTTCCTTTTTCCCACTGCCACATGACAGACGACTTATTTAGCTTCTAAATTATTATTATTACATGTACACTTTGTGGTCCTTTTAGTATTTAACACTTCTCATTTCCATAGATTGTTCTACACAATTACAAATAATTACAGTAATTTTCTCCTATATATTAATAGACCATAAAAAACATAAAAAGATTTTCCATCTCAACTCAGCTATCCCACACACACTATATACTGAATAACATTAGAAATATTTTGTTTAAATAAAAGAAATTGGGATATCTTGAAGAATTCTGAAGTAAAATTGGAATTTGTGGTGAGTTATAACTTTATTTTTAATTGTTGGTGAATAATAACCGTACTGGACAGCCATCCATCCATAAATTCTCCAGAACATGCAGGACAACCTGGAGCATGTTCAGCAACACATTCATAACACCTGACTGCAGGATATAACTTCTTCCATCACTCTGCTCTGCAGATTTAATCTGTTTGTTAATGTCTTTATTGGATTATTTATCATTTAAGTCATTTGCTTTTTCTAGTTTTCTCCTGTGTGTCGCCATATTTAACCAGTTTAAGATTTATCTGATCCAGATTAATTGTTGTTTGCTTTTTATTCTAATATATTTATCTTGTTTTTGTTTTCGATCCGACTAGTTTATCCTTTGCATCTGATGACACTAACATTGACATCTCCCCCTGTCTGCTGCACAACCACCTTTTAAACTCTTGGTATAACTTGCCTGCTGTGGTGTTTACACACACACACACACACACACACACACACACACACACACACACACACACACACACACACACACACACACACACACACACACACACACACCCCTGAAGATGCTTCTGCATCAATGCAGTCATAAAAACTTCATCCCCTGGATATCAGTTCAAACTACATTTCTAGGGAAAAATCAGTCAAACATAGATCATACAGTAAAAAACATGCAAAACATCCTAATTACTGACCACATCTGCACGCATACATTCATGCATGTGCTGATCATCTGGGTCGACATGCAAAGACAGGCAGATTTTTACACTTTTTATGCACTTACCAGCTGTTAAAATCTAGAACAACAGTCAGACAAAGTACAAATCTAAGATGGAAAGAGTGGTGTGCACACAGTTTCAGCTCAGTTGAGTGTGTAGGCAAAAGGACGGAGGTGTATGCCAGCGTCTCATGTGTCACATCAAGTCGGAGTCATTGCTTTCACAGTTCAGGACAACACACAAGAGTTGACGACATCAAAATATCATGAATGTCTGAGATCATTTAGAATTTAACTGCACTTCTATGACAACATTTCTACCTTCTTCAGATGCTTTGACTCACATATAAACACACGTGCATTGTAGAAGTGTAAATAAAATGACTTTGCAAACAAATCACATGCATTAGATGTTAAATTCAACCTTAATAAACAGCTTTCATCAATACATGTTTCATGGAGAATACACACAGCTAATGTAGCTCCACACAAATGAAAAAAACAAAGAGTCCATGACTTTAAAAACAATTTCACAGGGAGCAACAAATCACCTCTTTGCATTTCTATCTATTTGTGAAACGAGTCCTTCTACAAGGGAGAGCTGGAAGATAACGGCCGTGAAAGGCACTCAAAGAAGAAAAGCACTTAGGTAATGGTCAGGGGAATTTATGGAGGAATATATGTAAAACAAAAAAGGCACAAAAGGCAAATATCTTCACTGTTTCATGAAGCAAACAATGAATAAAACATATTAGCAGGTTCTACAGAAGCCCAGTGAAAATCATCTAATGTGTGGGTTTGATGCAGGTTTGTCCTGGGTGCAGCTGTAAAACCCAAAAGCATTTAGTTTGCACTTTTTAAGTCCAGTTCCTACTGGTGATTCAGACTGGACTCAGACAACCAACCTATTAGGGCTCTACTACATTAACACAAGCATACCTCAGACAAGAGCCTCATTTTGCACCATGTGGTCGAGTATAAATCCATGGAGGGTTGGTGTACTCATACTTACAAATACTTCAGTTCTGCTACAAAAAAATAATTCAGCTTTTTACCATCTATTCTATTCTATTGTAATTTATCAGACGCTTTTATCCAAAGCAACTTACATATAAGACTCATATAAGTATCCCCTATCAGGAATGACTTTAGATAACTCCAGGTTAAGTCAACTGTTAAATTTTTTTATGTATATATATTTATTATATACATAAGAATATGATATGCATCGTGCATTGTATTATGTGGATGGATATATTTGTGTATACCTTTATAATACTTTTCCAGGTGAAAGATAGTATGACTGTAAGCCCCTGTTCTTTAAGTTTAGTGTTATTGTTGCTGGTTTTTTTTGTTGTTTTTTTTTTTTTGGTGGTTTGTTTACTTTACTGTATTATTATTACTATTATTATTATTCCCTTTATACAAACCTGAAGAGCAGGATTATGATAAAAATGAAGAAAGTTTTTACCTGAAATGACACTAACAAAAATGCAAATTACAATAAAAAAAAATAGTCATATAAGATTGATTAATATAAGGAAATTTTACCTGGATACATAAATATAATGATCTACATCAGTTTTGTATTAACTATAAATGCAATTATGACATTTGTCAAATCAAATTAAAAGTTTGTTGTTTATGTGGAAAATTCGCCTCTCCTCAGTCATTTTATGTGCAGACGCCTAAACCTTTTCCCTATTTTTCTCAACCCTCATCTAAATTCCTCATTTTCGCACTAAACAACTAACAAACACACATACAGGTACACAGACACACACCCCTGCAGATGACTCACCTTGAGGTCTCTGTGTACCACCCCCATCTGATGGCAGTGGAGCACGGCCTCCAGGATCTGCTGGATGCAATGACTGCATGCAAACAGCAGGGGGAGCAGGTTAGTCTGAACACATTCAGCCCCCAGCACTCACCTTAAATACACACACACATACACACACACACACACACGTGTACGCATTTTCAAAGTCAGAATGAGCTCTCTGCAGGATTACAATGCATTTGCAAACAGAAATACAGTGTGAAGCGTGGACCTGTCTGTGAACTATAAAGGGAGAAAGTGTGTATTTTCTGCTATTTTCTTTTTACAAGATGCTGCCAAATGTTAGTTCGGCTGCGTGGGAGTGAGCTGCAGCTCCATTTGGGAGAAAATGCGTCTAACCTGCACATGTTTCTGTGTAATTTATTCCGAAACAGCAGCAGCAACACAGCCTTTGAGGGAAAAGATTCAGCAAGCATCCAAAGCAGAAACTCCTCTGCTGTTATTCTACTGACCTCCACTTACTGTCTTGTTCTCGGACTGTGGTAGTCCTGTCTGCTAGGACCCACAGGATATGATGACTCTAGTTCAGACTGTATCAAATAGTGCAACAAGAATCCCAAAAAGCAAAACCTGAGGACAGGCAGACTCACAAGACGGCAGACAGGAAGACAGACAGCAGGCACAGGCAGTTTGTTTTACATCACAAGCAAAATTTAATATAAGACACAAGCATGTAAATGCAGGACTAAATGAGACACAGACACACACACACACCTTGAGGTCCCTGTGCACTATGTCATGTTGGTGGGTGTAAGACACACTGTCTAGAATCTGATGAATACAGTGACTGTGGAGACAAAACAACAGAGTGAGGAGCAGATAAAGGAGAAAAAAGGTGGTAACACATAGGAAGTTAGGGAAAGGAGAACATGTGAACAAACACAGGGTTGTTTTCCGGAGCAGCCAGAGGTTCAAGACACACAACAAGAGATTAAAAACATCTTTTACTCTGGTTTTCAGATCAGTTCCTATCAGCCAACACTTAAAGGGACAATGTGTTGGAACTACTGACATCTAGACGAGCACAGGAAGGTCTAGCTGTGAACGTACGGTGGCCTAGATGGCCATAATTCTTTCAGACATAACCACTACTTCAGCATTGCGTACATGTGTGCTGTCCTCTGTAGGCAGAGGCGCCATATGGGGGGGAAAGTTAGGAAGATTATAAGGGCCCCACGACTTTATAAACTATATAAGAAAATCCATAAACCTTCATCAAAAAGAAGGAGAAAAACTGCTGCCTGGGAAATAAGCTGAAATTAACTAAAGTAATAATAAATAAAGGTTTTGTTTAAAAAAAAAAAAATAATAATAATAATTACATTATTTTCCAATTCTGGTTCAACAGAAAGTTGTTGTTTTTTTTTTTTAAAGCAAACAAATATGATAAAATAACACATTACATCACTCATAAGCTGATATTTTTATGTGTTTATACATAAAAATAAATAAATAAATAAACGGTCTGGCTGGTGTGGTACCTACACCAGCGCTCTGCTGCTCATTCTTTTCTATCAGGAGCGCAATGAATTCTGGGATAGGAGAGGGCGCTTAGGATACATCTCTTGTATCCTTCGTTTTAAGATAATCTGGAGCCAAACGAAGTTGGGATATGAAGGGTGGACTCGAAGGAGCCTTTAAATTGGGACAACACTTGGTGCACCACGATGACGACGAACCCGCATTTGGAAGTGTGCAGAACCTGAATTGAGACACAACCATGGACTTGTGTAACCAGCTCATTCTGAGAGACATGTACCAATAAAAACACAGTTTTTAATGATACATTACATTTTTCTGTCATTGACCTTTGATTTAGTTGAACCCTGCGACCTCTTCACCCCCAGTTCTGACTAAAACATGATCTCACTCATCATAAACATTCTCCCAAAGACACCAATGCTGTTGACATCATTGCTTCTGCAAAAAGGTCAGAGATTTATTTCTGTAGAGGAAAGCAGAAATTGTTCCCCTTAACTCTTGTTTTCCCCAGAGTAACATCTAGTTGTCAAACCAGAACTGATTCATTAACCTTTCTGTCTTATAATCACATTTGTGAGATGCATAAACTTAAATGAGTACAGTGGTTTGCAAAAGTATTCAAGTTTCTTTTGTTTATTTTATGCATCATAACCTGTTATTTAAATTAATTTTTGAAATTAATTATATTTTGTACACAATAGTTCATGCATTTAAAGTTCTGCTTAAATTTATCACATACTGGAAAAAAATGACACAAAAACTCTCACACTAGGTAAAAAAAATCTGAATACTCTGCTGCAGAAGCAGATGATCATAGGACCATCGTCAGCTGTGTGCTCCATAAATCCAGGCTCAATGGGAGAGTGGCAAGAAAAAAAACTGCATCCAGAAAAGTCCGATAGAAGGCCCCTTAAGCGTTTTTTTTTATTTTTTATTTTATTTGATAGGGACAAGCATGCTCCATGAATGATGGCACATACTGCAGCATTTTAGCCAAAGCTAAGTTTCAATTCCCGTCTCAAGTTGGGCTTTTACACAATAAAACAGGTTTAAACAGGTTCTTTTTTTTCCTCAATGTTTTTGGCTTTTAAAGGTCCAATTTTAAGAGAAAATCAGATTTCTAAATGTTTTCTAACAGTCATATGTGTCTCCATAACTTCTGTATGAAGCCCAAAAATGACTAAATTCTGTCACCTCTCACTTGCTTGATGCACTTTTTAGTAAATTCAACTTTATTTATTTACTTTCAGACAATGCCAGCTGCAACAAAGTGCTAAACATTAAAGACATGCAGTGAGATTATAACAATAGAAGTTAAAGGAATAAAAGGTAAAACAAGAAAAGCAATCAAAAGTAAAAGAAATTAAAACATTAAAAACAATAAAGCAGTACATAAGAGAGAATGAAAAGCAGAATCTCAAACTGAAGAAGTGAATTTCTGCTCAAACACATGACTCTGAAATCTTTATGACCTCACGAAGGGAAATACCCACTCCACTCAGTAGAGGATACTGCCATTAAGCCAGTTGAGTCTGCCCAATAATATCACCAAGCTGGCATCATCTCTACCTGAGACAGGTGTGGAGTGGGCGGGGACACGCACACCTCATGAATATTTAAAGTTTCAGACCCAGAAACAGCCTGTTTTCAGTAGAACTCACAAAAACCTCTGTTGAAGTTGCTGAAATTAAGGACCAAAGCAGAATTTGGATAATACACTTTGGAAACAATGTTGTTGGACCTCCGACAGCCACATGAGTGTCTAGAAAAAATGTTTTATATAGGAAGCTTTAGGAAAAACATTATTTATGGAAAGCCAGCACGTGGACCTGGCCATTCATCTTCTTTTAACTGTTATAGGGGCTAATAGGGCACGGGTGAGGGTGGTTGTGGGTGAGTGAAAGGGGACTATGGGTGTATGTGTGTGTGTGTTTTAAGCACTTTGTATTGTCTTTAAGCAAAGTGCTATAGAAATAAAGTTTGATTTGATTTGAAGTACAGGGATGAGAGACTAGAACAGAGGTTCACCTTTAGGAACAATAAACCAAAGCAAACTTCTACAGCAACACTTTGTGGCTTAAGGGAAAATGTTTGCATGTGTTGGAAGACAGAGCTCAGACCTCAATCCAAACTGAAAGTGTGTATCGTAATGCAAAGACTGCTGAGCAGCAGCAGAACCCTGCAGGCGAAGGAAAAGAGTTCCTCTGAATAACATGTAAAAATCCCAGACGTTAGACTGTGGGTTCAATGTGAAGTCATAAATATTTTGCAATATTTTGGATGTTTGCAAATAATTTTAAAGTTTGTATTTGTAAATAAGGCTTATAAAAGACCATGCAAATTCACAAACTTGATATATTTTTTTTCTATTAGTGGATTGGTAAATGGTCTTGTACTTCTACAGCACTTTTCTAGTCATACAGACCACTCAAAGCGCTTTACACTACTTGTCACATTCACACACACACTCATTCAACACACTCATACCCCGACAGGCACATCGGGGGGCAGCTTGGGGTTCAGTGTCTTGCCCTAGGACACTTCGGCATTTCAGGGGAAATGCCTGGAATTGATCCCCCAACTTACCAGTTGAAGGACAACTGCTCTTCCTCCTGAGGTACAGCCGCCCCATTTCATTTTGCAGGATGACAAAACTTAAATAAAAAATATAAACTCTGAAATTATTTTTGGCTAAATATTATTGAGCCCATATTAGTTGTTTATGGTTTCCACAGAAATACCCCTGGAGACTTGCAGCCACAACTGCTGTAAATGAGTTCTGCTACTTTCTGAAAATTCAATTAATTTAATTATAATACAAGGAAAAGGGGGAAATAAAAGCACTAAGGGGGTCTGAATACTTTTGCAAATCACTCCAGCGCTGTCAGATTGTATTGTGGTTATGTGTCGGCACTGCTAACTTAGTTATTGTTCAGAACAGAACATTTCCATACATAATTCTTATGATCTAACCCACCGATAGAAGTCTGTCTGATTATTATCTGTATTGTTACAGATCCTGCGCCCCAACCACCTTCCACCCATTCATGTGTACTCAACAACAGAAATGCTTCATTCATGCACTTTTCCTCAGTTAAATAGTTTTTCTGGGAAAAATAAGGTTTCACAATCGCAGTTTGACTTGTGTCAGCTGTGAAAATGAGTTTTTCTGCACAGAAATCCCAGATCAGACTAAATGTGAGACAAGAAGGACATCAGAACTTGGACAGAAAAACAGGACTTTACACATTAAGCGGTTTAAGGGATGTAAATATGTCTTTTGGTCATTTGGGCGAGCTGAGAGTTTAACAGGGTGCAGATGGAGCACAGAGAGGAAACTGTCAGTGAGATACTGTTGGACAGCAATCAAGCAGAGCTAATCACACACCCACACACAAATACACAGGGTGAAACACACACACAGACAGAGATACACAGAAACACGCAGAGAACAGGGAGAATCTGCACCGCAGAAGAGAAAAACAGGAGGTAAAGCAAAATATATATGCTGAAAATCATCAAACATCAAGTTGTTGTTGTTTTTTTTTAAAAAAAACCTCTAAATCTGCTTTACCTGCCTCTCAGAGAAAGGTATTTACATCATAAGCTGATTGCAGGCAGGTCTGTTTCAGGCTGCTCAAGACAAACTATGTTTATCTTAAAAGATTGTTACCATAGAGATTAACACAGATTGTCCATTTTAAATAGATTTGATTGCTGCCTGTTTTTCTTTTTTTTTATTCTGTTAGTTCCTTTATTTAAAAACATTTATTCTACAAATCAACAAATTAATTTCTAATTGGATTAAAAATATATATATCTGCATCTAAATAAGACTAAGACTAAAAATATGACTAATTCCTGCCTCTGAATCAGTGGCGAAAAGCACCGTGATTTTAAGTCCCAACTCAGCAACATTTATAGATCATGTGAGGAACATTTAGGAAAACATGCTCCCTGAGAAATATATGAAATAAGCACAAACTCCACAACACTGCATGTCACAGCAGCTCTGCAGAAACAATAATGAAGAAATTTAATCAGTGGGTTTGTTTTACGGTGACTTACTCGTCCACCTGAGGAAGTTTGTCTTCATCACGAGGGCAAGAAAAGGATGTTTTTATGCAACTGGTACAAATATTCCTCTTTAGTCCCTCATGTTACTTGTAAAAAAAAAATTAAAATCTGATGTGTTTTCCACTGAGTGACACCACCTGCCACAGCTGCGTGAGGTGGGACTTGTCGCCATGGCAACTAAGTTGTTAGAGAAGCTCGTCTCCCTCAGTTAAAACACACGATTCATTTCCCAGGTTGTTGACTGTCGGTGATGGTAAGTAAAACCAGCATTCTTCAGTCCCAGTCTGTCTATGTAAATGTTAAAACAAGGTCACAGTATGATATGTTAAGAGTTAAAAAAAAAAAAAAAAGAAAAGAAAAACAAGTAAAAGATGTACTTAAAATGTTCTACAAAGATCTAAAAATGATGTTTTCTGTTGTTTAATGATACAGAAACCAAATCCTAAATATCTTTTGCTTTTAATAAAATGACAGTGGGTTCTCTTACATGAAGATGGTGTTAAAAACATTAAGATTTTACCTAAAAAACAGGGAAAAATAAATCCGCGGTTTTATATTCACTTCCTTTATTATACATGTAAGAGACAGACAGGAAAAATAACAATGCTTACAGTAGCACTAAGAAGTCTGTTTCATGGATTTCTGTGAGAATTGCTGAAGGATTTTACAGCAGGTGTTGTTATACCTGTCACATTTCAGACTTAAGCTAAAACTGTTGTTTTTACCACCTGATTAATGCAATAAATGAATCAGCAGCAGCATGAAAACAACCCAGAAACAATGATGCTGCGCTAATAAATCTGTTCTAAAAATGATTTTATATGTTTTGCAGTTGACATCACATAAAAACTAATGTTTCTTCCCTTTTAGTCTTAATGTCTGTTGTGCTTTTCATAACAAATACAGTCACAGAGCACAGAAGTTACGTGGAGAGAAAACGGGTTCCTCATTAGACATATTTTAGATTCAGTGTTCACACTGCTATACTTAATAAACACAACACTGAGAAGAGGTTTGTTTGATGTCTATCAGCTCATATTTTAATCTAAAATTAATACAAAATATTATATTTAGATATTTTATGTCATTTTAAAACACTGCATATATTGTAGTAAATACTATGTTTTAATTCCTGCTTTCTAAAATAATTAAACTGAGACTAAGAGTAAGCAACGTCCTCACAGCAATATCATTTTTAGAGTGACAATGGGGAATAATTCTGTGTTTTTTCTCATATAGTTTACTTGTGTAGGTTTGCAGAACTTTCCTGTTACAAACCAGACAGACTGGAGTATATTTACAACAAGATAATTATTCAGAAATTTACTCTGGACACTTTCATCCTTATTAGTATTAGATTCATAAACACGTTTTGCTCGTTTTCCCCAACCTTTTCTGCATTAAATGAATCAGACACTAGAAACTGGAATTCAGCCACCTTCCTGTTTTAACTAGAACAGTAATGGCGTTCTTGATGTGTCTGACTAATCCTTTCTCCCAGTTTGAATGTGAAGAAGAGTGATTTAGTTCCCTGAACATGAGAACAGGTGTGGTGATGCTGCAACGACACAAGAGGTGGGGAGAAAGCAGCTAAAAATACGTTTACTGCATCCCTCGTTCAACCTCTTTCTTTCCTCCTTGTAATGCTCCTGTCCCCTTCTTTGTCTCTCCTTCGCCTCCACAAACCGCCTCCACAGTCAAATTGATTTAAGTCAACCTCCTGAGGGGTTACGGCGTAGTTTTTTTCTGTGTATGTTTCCACCCCTTTAAATTTTGGCTCCGGGGAAAGCTCCTCAACCTCAATTTGCTATTCAGCTCACAGAAAAGTGTGCAGAGGTGTGATCTGTCAGAGCTAGTCTGCAATGCCAGAAAGACAGAGGAAAACAATGTGTCACAGTTGTCTGTGCTCTAATAAGATGAGGCAAACTCTGGGAGATGCACCAAGACACATGGTGGGGATGATGAGAAAGAGAAGAGCAGAGGAAAGAGGACCACTGGGGGTTGCAGGGGTTACCTGGCATCTGCTTCACTGTAGTACTCTCGAGCCACGATGTCCTCAAACAGCTCCCCTCCTGTCACCCTGACAAATGTAAAGATTCGCTTTAAAAACGACGTGATTTTGTTTCCGCTCGGGCAGCTGGCTAACACACCGACACACATATATGCACATGGACAGGAGGGGGATGTCCTCATTAGGGGGAAACCCCGGCTGCAGGATCTCTCCGACTGGGTTGCCATGGAGACTGGCTCCCGTGCGGGGGAGTGTTGCCGTGTGTGCGCTAAAGTGGGAGCTGCAAAGGAGGGGAGAGGGGGTGTGTGCTGTTATGTAACGGGGGGGAACTGCCTTGAAAGCAAGGAGGGGATGAAGATGGGAAAAGAGGAGGAGAAGGGATAAAAAGATGTGGACGTAAAATAAAAGGAAGGGAACAAGTGCTAAGGAAAGGGGGGAGGAAATGAAGCATTAAGGGAGGAGCAGCACAGCATGGGAGGGAGGAGAGAAAAATAGGAGGAATCCAAGCGACTTACAGGTCAAAGATGAGATAGTGGAAGCCTTCCTCAGAGATGCTGTCATGGAGACGGACTGGAAAAATGATAACAGATAATTAGATGTTTAGTTTTAGGAAGAGTCAAACTGGAACTGGTGAGTATGTCTGAGGTCAGCCTGTCAGATTTCCATCCAGCATAGAGCTGCTGGAACTAGTCAGAGTGACACCTGCTAAGTCCAAATCCATCAGTACTGGATTCACTCTGCGCTCGAGGTTGTTGCAGCCTGATCACCGTCGCTGAATCTGGATGGACGAGTCAGGCGTCTGCAGCCTTTTAAAAGCTCTTTTCAACCAGAGTGAACACATTTTGTCCATTCATGGTTCATATTTTCCACATGTGGTTGCCATCTGCCCTGCACTAACCTTCACATCTAGATGTATCTCCGTCTTGCAAATGTTACGTAACAACTGCATTTTTACAAAAGCAAGCGAAGGAATTACTGTTAGTTTATTTATTCATCAGGGACAATGCTAAAAATGGTCTGCATTTTTCTCAATAGAAATCCCTAAACCACCCATGAATCTATGGTTCTAAACACAGACTATATAGCCGATGTAAAAACTAAAAAAATGACAATAAGCTGTCGTAAGAAGGGACATTAATGATTAGTAACGTATGAAGAGACGACAGCAAAGTCAGCGTCACGAGACAGGCGTCACTTTCAATCCGGCTAAGTCACCAGAGTTACTGCTTGGAGTTACGTTCAGTTTGGATGAATCTGGAGGATTAAATCAGATTCAAACTATTAAACATGATCAGGCAGAAGCCAGCAAGCAAAGCTCTGCTTATTTCTGACATGAAACCAAATGTCAGAGTCCACGGTTTCCCTCCACTCCGAGTCTTTCCCTGGAGTTTCTCCTGGCATCATGGTGGAGTGGTTTCACCAGTAGCTCTGGGTTAAACTGGAGTTTCTCCTGGCATCATGGTGGAGTGGTTTCACCAGTAGCTCAGGGTTAAACTGGAGTTTCTCCTGGCATCATGGTGGAGTGGTTTCACCAGTAGCTCAGGGTTAAACTGGAGTTTCTCCTGGCATCATGGTGGAGTGGTTTCACCAGTAGCTCAGGGTTAAACTGGAGTTTCTCCTGGCATCATGGTGGAGTGGTTTCACCAGTAGCTCTGGGTTAAACTGGAGTTTCTCCTGGCATCATGGTGGAGTGGTTTCACCAGTAGCTCAGGGTTAAACTGGAGTTTCTCCTGGCATCATGGTGGAGTGGTTTCACCAGTAGCTCAGGGTTAAACTGGAGTTTCTCCTGGCATCATGGTGGAGTGGTTTCACCAGTAGCTCAAGGTTAAACTGGAGTTTCTCCTGGCATCATGGTGGAGTGGTTTCACCAGTAGTTCAGGGTTAAACTGGAGTTTCTCCTGGCATCATGGTGGAGTGGTTTCACCAGTAGTTCAGGGTTAAACTGGAGTTTCTCCTGGCATCATGGTGGAGTGGTTTCACCAGTAGCTCAGGGTTAAACTGGAGTTTCTCCTGGCATCATGGTGGAGTGGTTTCACCAGTAGTTCAGGGTTGAACTGGAGTTTCTCCTGGCATCATGGTGGAGTGGTTTCACCAGTAGCTCAGGGTTGAACTGGAGTTTCTCCTGGCATCATGGTGGAGTGGTTTCACCAGTAGCTCTGGGTTAAACTGGAGTTTCTCCTGGCATCATGGTGGAGTGGTTTCACCAGTAGCTCAGGGTTAAACTGGAGTTTCTCCTAGCATCTTGGTGGAGTGGTTTCACCAGTAGCTCAGGGTTAAACTGGAGTTTCTCCTGGCATCTTGGTGGAGTGGTTTCACCAGTAGCTCAGGGTTAAACTGGAGTTTCTCCTGGCATCATGGTGGAGTGGTTTCACCAGTAGCTCAGGGTTAAACTGGAGTTTCTCCTGGCATCATGGTGGAGTGGTTTCACCAGTAGCTCAGGGTTAAACTGGAGTTTCTCCTGGCATCATGGTGGAGTGGTTTCACCCTGTGGTTCAGGGTTAAACTGGAGTTTCTCCTGGCATCATGGTGGAGTGGTTTCACCAGTAGCTCAGGGTTAAACTGGAGTTTCTCCTGGCATCATGGTGGAGTGGTTTCACCAGTAGCTCTGGGTTAAACTGGAGTTTCTCCTGGCATCATGGTGGAGTGGTTTCACCAGTAGCTCTGGGTTAAACTGGAGTTTCTCCTGGCATCATGGTGGAGTGGTTTCACCAGTAGCTCTGGGTTAAACTGGAGTTTCTCCTGGCATCATGGTGGAGTGGTTTCACCAGTAGCTCTGGGTTAAACTGGAGTTTCTCCTGGCATCATGGTGGAGTGGTTTCACCAGTAGCTCAGGGTTAAACTGGAGTTTCTCCTGGCATCATGGTGGAGTGGTTTCACCCTGTGGTTCAGGGTTAAACTGGAGTTTCTCCTGGCATCATGGTGGAGTGGTTTCACCCTGTGGTTCAGGGTTAAACTGGAGTTTCTCCTGGCATCATGGTGGAGTGGTTTCACCAGTAGCTCTGGGTTAAACTGGAGTTTCTCCTGGCATCATGGTGGAGTGGTTTCACCAGTAGTTCAGGGTTGAAATACTCCACTTTCTAATCATTTGTCAGCTCATTTATGCAGCAGTGTTTCAGCTCAGTAGTTCTGTCTCATGATGGGTGAAGATTCATGAACATTTTGCTTCCCCACTTGATTTTTTCCTGATTTTTCAAGGAACCTTCAGCTATTAGGCAAGTTTCACTCCACTGCTGTTATAATTTAAAGGTAGCAGCCCCCACAGACACCTGCCTGGAAAGGCTTTTAGAGTTGACAACATACTGAGACACATACTCAGGAGGATTTCTGCTGTAACTGTATTTGAAGACTCTTGTCTTCAAATACAAGAAAGTAATATGCAAATAACTAGTGTTACTTTCATTAATATGTATTCTACTTAAGTCTAATCACAATTGCATGCAAACAGTAGCCACAAGGGGACAAAATTGTTGAACTTGTTAGCTTCATACGTGTGTGTTGCCTGGAAGGAGTAATTCCCACACACTAGGGCTTTAACATAATGTTGTAATAAAACTCACTTTAATGTAATCCAGGATTCAGATTTTATCTATCCATGACAGGAAATACAAATCCCTTTTCTCTCTAATATATGTATAATTATATAATAAATATATCAATATATCAATAATTATCAAATCTAACTATATAATTATATAAAATAATATGATAATTATTATATTATATTACATTATATTATATTATATATTATTGATCATATAATAATATAATTATATAAAATATCACATATAAAAAAATATAATTGCAAATATATCAATATAAATAATTATAAATAAATGAATAATTATGAATATATCACTATTTATATAATAAATTATAATATATCAATAAAATTGAATCCATGTACACAAACTCACCAATGTTGGGGTGTTTGAGCAGTCTGCAGATCCTGGCTTCTCTCTCCAGCTTCTGGTGGTCTACAAGAAAATTTAACATTTTTATTATTATTTCTAAACATGAAAAGACACATATGACTCTAAACACTCATTTTTTGTCACGTAAAAATTCAAATGTGTCTCAAGTTTATGGTAGAAACTATCTTCAAGGTGATCGGCAATGACACACAAAACATATGTTTTAATACACACTGCTAGTTTCAGATGGACACACACACAGACGAGAACAGCCTGAAGGTTGCATTTGTCCCAGATGTTCATTTAACCCGTTTTCTTCCAGAAAGGAGACAAGAAGAAGAGAAGGAAGATAAAAAAAAGGTGTGAAAATAATGAAAAAGTGAGATGAGAAGAAATTAGTGTCGCAAGAGAGATATAAGAAGGAAAAACAGGGAGAAACGACGAGAAAGAAGAGAGGTTGGGAAGTAAACAGGGGAGGAGATGTGGAGAGTTAGGAGGAAATAAACTATGAAACAACGGATAAAAATAAAAATGAGAGGATGAGAAAGGAGGAAGATGTATGAGTTCAGATGAGTGGAACGGGAAACCACAATGAAAAGAACATGGCAAGAAAAGTAGAAACAACACAAGATAAAGCGAGAAACAGGAGAAGCAAAATGAAATGAAAGGATGTGAAATTAGTAGAAAGGAAACAAATGGAGAAGAGTGAAGCCAAAATGAAGAAAGGAAGCAATAAAAGCAGAGATGGAACCAAGGAAGAGCCAGTTAGAGGAAACAAAAGTGTGTTTAAGTGATCCAAGGATCCCGTTCACTCTGAGTGACAGCTGGTCCTGCCCTGCAGGTCAGACACACACATCTGTGTCAGTCATTAAAAACTAAACCATGAACAACTTCTTCTCCAAACATCAGCCGGTAAGACAGAGGACAGCTGTTGTTTGTAACATAGGTGCGGTTTCCACAGTCCTACCCATCATCTCATTTCTGTGCCTTAATAACTCTACCGTTACTATATTTAGTCTCATTATTTGATGAGTAAAAAAAAAAAAACTCCTGACAGAAGCTGCTGGACTAAAAGAGACATAATATCTAAAAGAATCCTGTTTGTTCTACCTGTCAATCCAGTTTGCAGCTAACAACATAAGGAGACTGTTTATGTAGCCGTTTGTTTAGGAAAATGATGGTTTTTAAGCTCAGATGCTTTAGATTCTGACTGAAGCATCATCTGCCTCTCTCCAAGGAACAGACATGAAGGCTTCACATGCTGGAATCAAGCAAGTGCTAAATTATGCTAATGCGAGCTCTGAGATGTGGGACATACACACAGTAACGCCACGACACTTCTTCTGCATTTGGCAGAACACACACATGCCCCCCCGGGTACACCAAGGCACTATCTTATAACTTCCTTTTTCTCACCTCTGGCGGAGAGCTTTTTGGTGTTGATGATTTTGGCGGCGTACTCTTGGCCTGTGCAGAGTTTGACACAGCGGCGTACCACTGAAAAGGCCCCCCTGGGAAACAAGAGACAGGAGAAAGAAGGAGGAGAAGGGTCAGCTGCCATAAAAGCTTTGTCAGCATCAAAACAGACATCTCAGCTATCAGTGGGTGACCTCATCTTGTCCTGGACTCATCCTCTCTGCTCATGCATGCCTGATCCCAAGCAGAGAATAGTGGGAAATCTTTTAGCACCTGGGCTTGTCTACACTATCCTAAAGGAGCGAGTCTGTGGAAACAACATAATGCAGGTGCTCTGCAGGTAATGGCTTTTTAGCAGGCTGGGAAAAAAAAACCTGGTGGCACCTGACATGAAAAGATTTAACTTTTTGTGACAAGGTACACACAAGAAGCTGTAGCATCTCAGTCCAAAACCAAAATAACTAAAAATTACAAGTTTGCTCAAAGAAAAAAGCAAAAGAAAATTGTTTTTCTTTACATTAAGAGGCCATGATTTTTAATAAATGGTTGATCCGACAGTTTAAATACAGTGACATTAGTTAAAACGTCAAAAGTCGACTCAGTAATTGTCATGGATCGTGGAGGTGTGGCACCAAAAGCAGAGAGAGGAGGCACAATGCCAGACAGAGACGTTTTAATTTAAAGTATCTCTATTATACACATTTCAGTCTGATTTATTTTAATATGCAAGTTCAGAATGGCAAGAAATAATCAAGCATTTCAAAAAACAAAACAAAAAAACCTTCATTTATTTTGTATTGATCCTCTCAGATCAGCCTCTATCAGAAACAAGCCAACAGAGAAAGCTCCGCCCACTGTCCTGCGTCTGATTGGTCAACTGCTAGGAGTAGTTATGGTGAGCAGTGAAAGTGGGCGGGGCTTTCTTCTCGTGAACAACCTCGTGAAGACAGCCAATCACTGAGTCCCTCCCCCCGGGACATCACGAAAACGTCAAAGTAGAAAAAATGCTCTAAAACCAATCGTTTCCGTCGCCATGGAAACCAAGCAAAGAGGGCGTTGGAAAACTCAAACATGCTTTTAGATGATAAAAAGTAACTCAGCTCACATGTCTGATGAGTATTCAACACTATGACGCTGTGGAAAGCTCAGAAAACTAGAAATTACATCATAGAACCGCTTTAAACTCCAGAATTTAAACTTGATAAGAAAAACAGGGTTGACTGCAGAGACACACAATGAACCAGCAGAGAAAGAACTGCAACCAAGGGTATAAATGCACAGAGGGAGTAACAAGGAACAGGAGAAATGAATCAATAAATCAAACCAGGTGAAATAATGAACAGGAAGCAAAAAGGACAACAATACAATGAAATTACAAAATAAAACAGGAAGGAACAAAAAAACCGTGACAGTAATGAGAAAACAAACACGAACACGTCCAAATGATGTGGTAGGGATGACTCGGGAAAGTTTATTTTGACAAATCCATAAGAAACTCCAGCAATGAAGTGGGGGTTTTTTCAGGAGGCACTTCATTCACGCTCCGTTGGTGAGGATTCACCCTAGATTAGTGATCGGTGTAACAGGTGCAGTATATGTTGGTCCTGTCCAAACCTTACTGGCTTCTGGCACCTGATCCATGCCACACACACACACTCACAAAAACCGAATCTCCCCATGACGAAGCGCCAGATATTGGCCTTTACAGCTCGACTGACCAGACGCCTTTTTCTATTTAAATGGAAACACGCTCTCCGTCTTCACACAATAACTGGCTCAGGAAGGTCCTAACACTCATATCAAACTTGAGAAGGTCAAGCTCTCACTTGCATGCTCTGGAAATGTTTTCGACAAATCCTGCCAAGCCTTTGTAGAATATCAGAACTGTTGTTCATCCAAAAAGTGACGAGATACCTAACCCCCCCATCCCTGTTCCTCTGGGATCTGACGTGTGCATTTTACTTGTTTCTCTCCCTTTAATGGGGGGGATATGAAGGGATGACTGGGCTTTCAGCCATAGAAGCAGTTCAGGTTAAATTAGTTGTTGTTTGTCACAATCTGTCAGAAAACCCCTTTATAGTCTTTCTCTAATGTTCCTGGATAAAGTGTGTCATGTATTGTTGGAGAATCAGCACCTCCAAATCTGAGACCATGGTCCTCAGCCGGAATAGGGTGGATTGCCCTCTCCGGGTCGGGAGTCAGGTCCTGCCTCAAGTGGAGGAGTTTAAATATCTCGGGGTCTTGTTCACGAGTGAGGGAAGGATGGAGCGTGGGATGGACAGACGGATCGGTGCGGCGTCTGCAGTAATGCGGGCTCTGCGCCGGTCTGTCGTGGTGAAGAAGGAGCTGAGCCAGAAGGCGAAGCTCTCCATTTACCAGTCGATCTACGTTCCTACCCTCACCTATGGTCATGAGCTGTGGGTCGTGACCGAAAGAAGGAGATCTCGTATACAGGCAGCTGAAATAAGTTTCCTCCGCAGGGTGGCTGGGCTCTCCCTTAGAGATAGGGTGAGGAGCTCGGCCATCCGGGAGGAGAACAGAGTAGAGCTGCTGCTCCTCCGCATTGAGAGGAACCAGTTGAGGTGGCTCGGGCATCTGGTCAGGATGCCTCCTGGACCTCCCTGGTGAGGTGTTCCAGGCACGTCCCTCTGGGAGGAGACCCCGGGGAAGACCCAGGACACGCTGGAGGGATTATATCTCTCGGCTGGCCTGGGAACGCCTCGGGATCCCCCCCCGCAGAGTTGGCAAATGTGGCTGGGGAGAGGGAAGTCTGGGCTTCCCTGCTTAGGCTGCTGCCCCCGTGACCCGACCCCGGATAATCGGCAGAAGATGGATGGATGGATGGATGGATGGACGGATGGATGGATGGATGGATGGACGGATGGATGGATGGACGGACGGATGGATGGATGGACGGATGGACGGATGGATGGATGGACGGATGGATGGATGGATGGATGGATGGATGGATGGACGGATGGACGGATGGATGGATGGACGGATGGATGGATGGATGGATGGGTGGACGGATGGATGGATGGACAGATGGACGGATGGATGGATGGGTGGACGGATGGATGGATGGGTGGATGGATGGATGGATGGACGGATGGATGGATGGGTGGACGGATGGATGGATGGACGGATGGACGGATGGATGGATGGACGGATGGATGGATGGATGGATGGACGGATGGATGGATGGGTGGACGGATGGATGGATGGACGGATGGATGGATGGATGGATGGATGGATGGATGGACGGATGGATGGATGGATGGGTGGACGGATGGATGGATGGATGGACGGATGGATGGACGGATGGATGGACGGATGGATGGATGGACGGATGGATGGATGGACGGATGGATGGACGGATGGATGGATGGATGGGTGGACTGTTGTATGGAATCTAAAAACTCCAATAAAAATATTTTAAATAAGTAAAAACACAAATAAACTTGGTTATAGAAAATGTTCTACCAAATGGTGAAAAAGAGGTTGAAAACACAAGGTTCTGGATTCATACAAGCTAAAAAAAAATATATATATATGGAGTTAGTCTCTTTATGACAGACTGCTCAGCCAAATCACACAATTTATTCAGTGGAGAAAAATCTGGACGTTCAGCCTGACATTTCTCTTGCATGCTGACATGCATCAGACGGACCAGCTGCCGCAACACGGACCCATCTAACCATTCATGATGATAAAATCAAAATCCCCCAAATAGCTCCTATAGTTTGTGTAGGAGGTTAAGAAATATAGCCATAAACCTTCACTAGATATTCTGTTCACCTCACAAACGGCTTGGCCTGACAGTGGAGGATTTTAGCCTCCTAAACAATCTGATCACATCTGATCACTCTTTTCTATTTTTGTTTTGTCATGCATCACAGTTTTACATAACTAAATCACACACTTCCTTAGACTTTAACATTTTGGCCCCATTGGCATTTCACCAGAGCACTGACAAGACAAGAAATTACATTTAAAACTTTATTCTAACAACACAAAATGTGTCATTTATGACTAAACATTTTATTCTAATTAGAATTAATGAAAAAATGTGCATTTCACCAAATATATGTGTTTTTTCCTTTAATACCATATTTGTAAAAAACCTAAATTCCTTCAAGTAACCTGTGATATTTGTAGTAAACAGCTAAATTGGTTTATTTCAGTTGTGAACATGAAGTATGTTTAATTCCCTAACAATGCTCCATGCAGTCACATGCTGGAACAACTTATCTCTTTCTTTTATTCAAGTCATTTTCCTGCATGAATTGAATCATTGCATTAATGTCAGTGGCCTCAAGCAGGCAAAATAAATGAGGCATGTTTAAAGATATTTGCTGTAGCTTTGCTTTTAGGAGTTTTCAGGCCCAAATTCGCTCATCGAACCCTGTGGAGACCTACAGAAATAACCACCTCTGTCATTCCTCAGAGCTAATTTTATCTCACCTCAGTATTGTTACACAATGAAACACTCACACTCCCCTCAAAGCCCCTGCCTCTCATGTGCTCTCCAGCTTGCATAGATTATGAGGAGACGAGGTGAGTAAGCGTGACACTCGCTGACATCCCACAGCATGGTGGAAAAGGAGGCAGAGCTTCTACATTATGGGTTATCTGCAGGGCAGGTGGGAGTCAGGAGGAGGGCTGGATCTGGGTCCAAAACCTGGATTAGTTCACCTCAAAGTGCATCACATCTCTAATACAACCCTCTGTTTCTCCATCTTTGCACCTTTAGAAAAGGCTGGATAGTAAAAAAAAAAAAAACAGCTTATATCTGCAAATAAATGTAGAATTATGGAAGAATGCAGCATTTGATGTGCTTTGTAACTTATTAATATGTGAAATGAGCAAAAGCTAGATAAGATAGATAGATAAGAAGAAAGAAAAGAAGGAGATGCTAAGAGAAAACACGCGAGATGACAATGATAATGAGCGTGTTTTTCTAAAATATGAAGATGAACTGAAGTTGCATATTGTAGAAGGTGACGGCAGCCAGGAAAGACGGATCTAAGAAGGAAAACACTGAGGTTGCAGGAGAGCCAAACCAATTCCATCATTTTGCACTGAAGGCAACAATTAAGACAATTTAATGGTTAAAATCTTCACAGACTGGAAATGATCAGCTTTGTGCTTCTGAAGTTAAAAGTGTGCGTACATTCTGCACTGAAAACATCTTTTTACTGTTAAAAATCCAAATAAAATCACAATAAAATGATTAATAAAACAAAGATTTAGCCACAATTTGACAGAAAACACATAAAATGTTGAAAGTCAAGAAAAATACAGCTCATTTAAAGGTGACAGGGCTTGGATGGTAGCGTTGTAGGTAACACAGCAAGTCTTCTGGCTTGAACTTTGGCCTCTCTGTGTGGCATTTGCATGCGAGAAGAGCTTCATCTTGACAGATGCGTAAGCTGTTAGTTCCACTGGCAGAGCTGCAACCGCATCCGATCACATAACGCAAGCTTTTAACGAAGCTGATGCGACCACTCTTTTAGCCAGAAACAGGTTTTTCTCCCCCTGTCAGCCTGTGTTAAAGCCATACCATGATTTTCCCAAACCTAACCAAGTAGTTTCTTATTTTTAAATCTAACCAGGATGTTTTTCAGTTCAGACACACATTAATATACGCTGAATAATAACTGTACTAACTTGAGTGAGAGTGTCTATTTTCCAGCATGCCCATCCTGCAGAGATACTACTCTGGAGAGAGTCCCGGTTCTCTTTATTTATACTGTAATTTGGGGATCTTTTTCATGGCACATCTCAAACATAAACTCAAGATATTGAAAAGTCATAAACAAAACAGTAGTAGGACTCTTATCAGCAAGGACAGCTGCAGCTCCTAAGTCTATTGTCTTCAGCTTCCCACGTACATGAACACACACAAGGCTGGGCAACACTCCCATCACGGAAAACTGAACCGTAAAAGGAACATTTAAGGTTCAAAACTGATATCATGTAGAGCTTTTTTTCCCCCCTCCAGAGCTGGCTGAGGAATAAACGTTCCTGTGAGGCAGACACTGCAGAGTGATCCTCTCTTCCCACGCACAACCTGACAGAGACATTGAGTCCACTTTGCATCTACCCACTTTGCCTCTACAGCCTCTCGATTAGTCTGCATCCTGTTAAGAGGCCACACAAATCACCAAACTCTGTTTTTTCTTCTCCTTTTCAGTCACAAGACACACCTCGTTAGATTTCCAGGAGCTCGGGAGCTGCAGCAGCAGCATCCCTGCTAAGCTGTGTGCCACTGTGATTAAAAGCCAGCTGGTGATGAGGGAGCTTAATTCCAACACATCAGCCTTTTGCCTGATATCAGGCCTATTTGTCCCTAATTAGCCTTTGGACACTGGAGGGAGAGGAGGAGGAGAGGAAGAGGAAGCAGGAGGGAATGCCCAGAAGTGCTCCTGAGCTCGTGGAACCCCATCTCCACACAAAATCCAACTGCATGCTCAGAACAGAAAATCATGAAAATTAAACATAAATATGAAAAGTTGTTTCAGAAACAGTTGTTGTGAAGGGATGGAGCAGATGTGCAGATCTCCATCCCTGCTGCTGGTCGGACAGGGTCAGGCTGCATGCAGGAGCCTCCTGCTCGGCTGGAACACACACTTACTTGCCGAGCTCCTCGTACAGCTGGTATTCATCTGTAAAACGCGTGCAGGTCGTCGTTGCCATGATGTCTGCTTGGACTCGGACGTGTGTGTGCAGGAGTCCCAAACGCTCGGTGCCTCTCTGGCTTCAGTCTCCGCCCTCCTCAGACCTCCGGACGGCTGCAGGCTGGCACATGAACGCGCGGCTCCGGACTCCGGCAGAAGTCTGCAAGGCGAGGAGGGCGGACTCTTTAAATACCACGCGGGGTGTTAATGTGAGCTCACCGCATGACGTGGTCCTCCGGAGGAAAAAATAAGGAACCAGAAAAATAAATAAATAAGATGCTGGCAGCTAAATGAGGAATGCAGAGATCAGAATTTCACCCCCATCATAAATAAATCATCATAAGTGAATCATTGCGTTGATGGAGCTGCATGTATGTGAGAGGAAAACCCCTCACTAGAATAAACAATAAATCAAATCAAACTTTGAGCACTTTTCATGCCATGGGCAACACCAAGTGCTAAAATCAAGTCATAAGGATTAAAACAAAGAGTCGATAACATGACATTTGAAAACAATAAAGACACAAGCTCCTTAGATAGATATACTATTAGTTTTTACTAACTTTTTTTGCTTAATTTTAAGAACTGACTTAAATAATCAATAAAACTTTATTTTAACTGAATAAACTCTGAGGAGTGTTGTTGTGGGTTTCAGTTTTATTCTATTCTACACATAACTTTTTATTAATCATATTTACATCAAGATTTTTTCATTTAAGAAATAAAAACTTATCACATGAATTTTTACTTCCAGAAGAGTTGGAAGTTTTCTGCAATGCAACAAGATCAGATCAATACTTTAATGTTGAATTTTATCCTTCAAGTCTTCACTGTCCAGCTTTACGAATTTCATATTTCATCTTTTATTTCTTTAACAAATCCGGAATTTGATGCATCACCATTCAACCACCCAATGAAATCAGGCAATGAACAATTATTTATTTAGTGAACAAAAATAATTATTTTTGGATTGTTCTTCTCGTTTTAGGAGGCAGGACTGTTAATATTCATTCACTATCAACAAATTGAAGCTCTACTAAGTAACAGTAAGGCTAATTCTACTTGGTTACGCTACAACACACTATAATGATGCTCCATCTTAATGTTCCTCTCCCTGAGCCGTCACCTTATCGTGGTGGAGGGGTTTGTGCGTCCCGAAGATCCTAGCAGCTATGTTGTCGGGGGCTTTATGCCCCTGGTAGGGTCACCCATGGCAAACAGGTGTCTAGGGGAGGGACCAGACCAAGCATGGCTCATCAACCTCTATGATGACGACCAACCTGGGCATAAATGTTCCCTTGCCCGGACGCGGGTTACCGGGACCCCCTCTGGAGCCAGGCCTGGAGGCGGGGTACGAGAGCGAGCGTCTGGTGGCCGGGCCTTCGCCCATGGGGCCCGGTCGGGCTCAGCCCAAAAGGGTTACATGGGCCCCACCTCCCGTGGGCTCACCATCTGCGGGAGGAGCCGTAGGGGTCGGGTGCAATGTGAGCTGGGCGGCAGCAAGGGGCGGGGACCCTGGCGGTCCGATCCCCGGCTGCAGAAGCTGGCTCTAGGGACGTGGAACGTCACCTCTCTGGTGGGGAAGGAGCCTGAGCTTGTGCGCGAGGTTGAGCGGTTCCAGCTAGATATAGTTGGACTCACCTCGACGCATGGCTTGGGCTCTGGAACCAGTACCCTCGAGAGGGGCTGGACTTTCTTCCACTCTGGAGTTGCTCATGGTGAGAGGCGCCGAGCAGGTGTGGGCATTCTCATCAGCCCCCAGCTTGGTGCCTGCACATTGGGGTTTACCCCGGTGGATGAAAGGGTAGTTTCCCCACCGCCTCCTGGTGGGGGGACGGGTCCTGACTGTTGTCTGTGCTTATGCGCCGAACAGCAGTTCAGAGTACCCACCCTTTCTGGAGTCCTTGGAGGGAGTGCTGGAGGGTGCTCCTTCTGGGGACTCCATTGTACTGCTGGGGGACTTCAATGCTCACGTGGGCAATGACAGTGAGACCTGGAGGGGAGTGATTGGGAGGCATGGTCCCCCCCCTCTGAACCCAAATGGTGTTTTGTTATTGGACTTCTGTGCTCGTCATGGATTGTCTATAACGAACACCATGTTCCAGCATAAGAGTGTCCATATGTACACCTGGCATCAGGATTCCCTGGGCCGCAGTTCGATGATCGATTTTGTAGTCGTATCGTCGGACCTGCGGCCACATGCCTTGGACACTCGGGTGAAGAGGGGGGCGGAGCTGTCAACTGATCACCACCTGGTGGTGAGTTGGCTCAGATGGTGGGGTAGGAAGCCGGTCAGAGCTGGCAGGCCCAAACGTGTTGTGAGGGTCTGCTGGGAACGTCTGGCTGAGTCCCCTGTCAGAGCGAGCTTCAACTCCCACCTTCAGCAGAGCTTCGAACATGTCCCGGGTGAGGCGGGGGACATTGAGTCCGAATGGGCTGTGTTCCGTGCCTCTATTGCTGAGGCGGCCGGCCGGAGCTGTGGCTGCAAGGTCGTTGGTGCCTGTCGTGGCGGTAATCCCAGGACTCGTTGGTGGACACCAGCAGTGAGGGATGCTGTCAAGCTGAAGAAGGAGTCCTATCGGGCCTTCTTGGCCTGTGGGACTCTGGAGGCAGCTGATGGGTACCGACGGGCTAAGCGACATGCGGCTTCGGCCGTTGCCGAGGCAAAAACTCGGGCATGGGAGGAGTTCGGCGAGACCATGGAGAAAGACTTCCGGACGGCTTCGAGGAGATTCTGGTCCACCATCCGGCGGCTCAGGAGGGGGAAGCAGTGCTCCGTCAATACTGTGTACAGTGGAGATGGGGAGCTGCTGACCTCAACTCGGGACGTTGTGGGTCGGTGGAGGGAATACTTCGAAGACCTCCTCAATCCTACCAACACGGCTTCCCATGAGGGAGCAGAGCTGGTGGACTCAGGGGTGGACTCTCCTATCTCTGGGGCTGAAGTCGCTGAGGTGGTCAAAAAGCTCCTTGGCGGCAAGGCCCCGGGGGTGGATGAGATCCGCCCGGAGTTCCTTAAGGCTCTGGATGCTGTGGGGCTGTCCTGGCTGACACGCCTCTGCAGCATCGCGTGGACATCGGGGGCAGTACCGCTGGATTGGCAGACTGGGGTGGTGGTCCCCCTTTTTAAGAAGGGGGACCGGAGGGTGTGTTCCAATTACAGGGGAATCACACTCCTCAGCCTCCCTGGTAAGGTCTATTCAGGGGTCCTGGAGAGGAGGGTCCGCCGGATAGTCGAATCCTGGATTGAGGAGGAGCAGTGTGGTTTTCATCCTGGTCGTGGAACAGTGGACCAGCTCTATACCCTCTCTGGGGTCCTGGAGGGGGCATGGGAGTTTGCCCAACCAGTCTACATGTGTTTTGTGGACCTGGAGAAGGCGTTCGACCGTGTCCCCCGGGGGCTCCTGTGGGGGGTACTCCGGGAGTATGGGGTACCGGACCCCCTTGTACGAGCTGTCCGGTCCCTGTACGACAGGTGTCAGAGCTTGGTCCGCATTGCCGGTAGTAAGTCGGATTCGTTTCCGGTGAGGGTTGGACTCCGCCAAGGCTGCCCTTTATCACCGATTCTGTTCATAACTTATATGGACAGAATTTCTAGGCGCAGCCGAGGTGTTGAGGGGATCCGACTTGGTGGCCTCAGGATTGGGTCCCTGCTTTTTGCGGATGACGTGGTCCTGTTGGCTTCATCTGGTCGTGATCTCCAGCTCTCGCTTGAGCGATTCGCGGCCGAGTGTGAAGCGGCTGGGATGAGAATCAGCGCCTCCAAATCTGAGACCATGGTCCTCAGCCGGAATAGGGTGGATTGCCCTCTCTGGGTCGGGAGTCAGGTCCTGCCTCAAGTGGAGGAGTTTAAATATCTCGGGGTCTTGTTCACGAGTGAGGGAAGGATGGAGCGTGAGATCGACAGATGGATCGGTGCGGCGTCTGCAGTAATGCGGACTCTGCGCCGGTCTGTCGTGGTGAAGAAGGAGCTGAGCCAGAAGGCGAAGCTCTCGATTTACCAGTCGATCTACGTTCCTACCCTCACCTATGGTCATGAGCTGTGGGTCGTGACCGAAAGAACGAGATCTCGTATACAGGCGGCTGAAATGAGTTTCCTCCACAGGGTGGCCGGGCTCTCCCTTAGAGATAGGGTGAGGAGCTCGGTCATCCGGGAGGGGCTCAGAGTAGAGCCGCTGCTCCTCCGCATCGAGAGGAACCAGTTGAGGTGGCTCGGGCATCTGGTCAGGATGCCTCCTGGACGCCTCCCTGGTGAGGTGTTCCAGGCACGTCCCTCGGGGAGGAGACCCCGGGGAAGACCCAGGACACGCTGGAGGGATTACATCTCTCGGCTGGCCTGGGAACGCCTCGGGATCCCCCCCGCAGAGTTGGCAAATGTGGCTGGGGAGAGGGAAGTCTGGGCTTCCCTGCTTAGGCTGCTGCCCCCGCGACCCGACCCCGGATAAGCAGCAGAAGATAGATGGATGGATGGATGGATGGAAACCAGTTAAATGAACGCTGGGACATCACCTGGTTGTCTGAATCCAAAGCGGCTCCTGAAGAGACCATAAAAATGAAAAAAGGTGACTGTTTATGAACTGAATTTGATTCCATTAAAAAAGAAAAATCTGGAAACTGTAATAAAAATTATTTTTAATAATATAACATGTAATACTGAAATTTACTAAAATAGAATTGTGCATAAAGTTTGAGTTAATCGCTGAGTTGTTTGTTTTAAATAAATAATATGTAAATAAAATGTTATATTGTAACATACCTGTAAATACTGGACTGTACTTTAAGGCAGGGATATTTTAATGCTGATCTTATAAAAAGCAGCTGGTTGGGAACAACATGGGAACTGTTTCAGTGTGTTTACAGGTTCAGAGGTCTCCATCCAGTGAAAGAGCTGGTTTGTGTCGCTGCACCGTTCTGAAACACGGGAAACACTTTTAGTTCCTTCTGTCCTGCCAGATGTTGTCGCTCTGATCCAAACAAATGTTGGCTTTTTAAACCTAGAAAAGTTTCCAGTATGTCCTCCATACGCAGGTTTTCCTCGGCCTTCACCTCCACCCGCAAACTTTCAACAATCCAACAGTCAGTAGCGGAGGAAGAGATGGACTCTCTGACTGTCTCAGACCAACATACCATCACTTAAACTTATTCATGTGGATTTAAAATAACCTTCGTCCCTGCAGGTGGATTTCTCCTGGCCTGACTGGAAATATTTTGCAGCCGTCAACAGGAACTGCTCCTTCTAGAGGATAGAAGAATCCACAACAAGCATCACAATGCAGAACTTTAACCCCTAACATCCCAAGGTACACACACTCCAGGAGCATCAGCTGTTCTCCACGCTTCAGCTGGAACTTTGCTGCAACTTCTGGAAAATAAAGCTTTAGAATGTTCCTCCTTCATATTCAGCAACAACATGGTTAGAGACAGCAGTCCTCATCGTATCATCATTATGAGAATCTGTTTTCAGTGTGAAGGAGACGTTGTGAAGATGGAGTCGTCTTCAGACTCTGGGGAAGAAAAAAAAAAAACCTTTTCGTTTGTTTAAGTAAGAAAATTCAGAAATATTTTCTTTGTCATTTTTTTATTCAACAAATGTTTTCAAGTCTTGTTTTGGGGTAAAAATCTGCAGCAGTAGATCCTCACATAATGTCCGTTTACGCGGCAGATGAGCACGTTTCTGGTTTCGTGCTGATTGCAGGAAAGAGACATGAAATTAAAACATTTCATACTTTGGAGAAAAAGTTAATGTCATTTAACATGTCAGGTATTTATATACATAAAGCAAATAAGTGAAACATTTTTAACCCTCTGAGAGCCGCAGGTTCTGGTTATCTCTAACAAGAAATCTGCATTTTTCTGCTCACGTTTCTGAATATTTGGTTTATTTATAACTGGAAATTAGACATATGATGGACTGATAGATGCTTGACAGAGTGGGGATGTTGTTTAAGAAATTAAACAAAATAACAACCAACACATAGGCACTGAAGGATAACTAAAGACTAAAACAGTTCAATCTGTCAAAACCTGCAATCGTTGTTTGATCCACGTCGTCATCAGTTTTTCTTTACCTTCCTCTTAATCCACACACCTCATCACACACACTGCTAACAGTCCAGCAGCTAAAAGTCCTGGAAATAAACTAGTCGGCTGACATCTGTCTTGGTTTGAGCTGCAGCTCAGAACTGCACGGCGCTGGGCGGGATGTCGAACATGGACGGGTCGAACTGCTGCCCCTTGAACGGCGAGCCTTCTGCATCCCAGCCCTTCTTCAGCATGTCGTGGACTTTCTGTGGAGAATGACAGGAACGTCACGCGTGTACGGTTCATACAACCTGCATGGCAAAACATGCAACTAAAGCATGTAGCTTTATCATAATAATAACATAAAAATCTACGCGAGGAAACAGGGAGGTTATGATCACTGGTCAGAAAAGAAAGGATCCATCCAGATAAATCAGGAAGACAACCGAAACGTTTCCTCATTTCGTATCAACGCTACAAGCAGTAAAAGATTTTCTCATGAATTTATTTTGGAATATGTTCCAGCCTTTAAATACACAAAGAGATGTACAGCTGTGCTCATATGTCTTCATCCCCTTTCATTAAAGAAAAGGCTGAATTTACAACAGTCACTTAAATAACTGGAGACTTAAAAAAGGAACAATAACTAAAAATTTGCAAAAATATCATTTAGTAATATAAGACACTGTTTTTTCCATTTTATTGAGTTTAAGAAAGAAAAGAACAAACAAACAAATGTGTCCTGGACAAATGAGAGACTTTTCTGTTGAACAGTGGGACAAAATACCTGTCAACAGGTGCAGAAGTCTGACTGAGAGGAACAGAAAACACCTGACTGGAGCGGAAACATTAAAGGATTGTTCTACTAAATATTACTTTATGACTGATGGAATATGTAATAAATTATCTGATTTGTTTGCTTTTTAAAAAAAATATTTCTATTGAACCAGAATTAGAAAATAATGTCATGATTTTTATAAAATTTGTATTTATTATTACTTTAGTCAATTTCAGCTGATTTTACAGGCAGCTGTTTTTTTCCTTCTTTAATGAAAAAATATGAACACAACTGTACCTGTAACTAAACTTTCCAGTGTTAAATCAGTCCCTGTTGTTTTGTAATCCTAAACTCTCCACCAGGATGGAAGAGAGTAACAAAGCTTTCAAAAACACAGCAGATAGATTTGCATTCAGACAGCAAGCAGAGATTAAGAGTATCAGGTAGGCTGCAAATCACGGTCCCTCGATCACACCCAACAAAAATGCAAATCAAATCTAAATTTTATCAATACATTAAAATAAAAGATCACTTTAAGGTCCACAACTCAAGGTCGGACCATGTGATGTAAGCCTGCTTATCACACTTATTCCTGCCCAAAAAGTTCATATGACGGTGTGAAAATCCCCGTTAAAATATGTAATTAGTAATTAAAGGGTTCTTATGATGGTGTTTGGAGTTTTCTGAGCTTTCTACAGTGTTACAGTGTTGAATCCTCATCAGACATGTGAACGACACTGTTTTTTATCACCTAAACGCATGTTTGAGTTTGAGTTTGAGTTCCAGCACTCTCTCCGTTCGGTTTCCATGGCGACGAAAAACGCGTCGTTTTAGAGAGTTTTTTTCTACTTGGAAATCCTTGTGACGTCCCGGGGGATAAGGTTTGGTGATTGGTTACCTTCTACTGGTTAACAAGGGCATGTACAAATACATCAGGCGGGTGGAAAACGTGGGATAAAGTTATTTCCAACGATGGCTGGTGAGTTTACCAAAGAGAGACATCCTGCTGCATTCGTTGCTGTGGGTTGCTGTTTTCCACTTCGTTTTCAGGGTCTGATTCAGGTTCCAACATGTAGGGCTGTATGCTATGTGCTGACATTGTAGTTTGTTTTTTTATTGAGTTCATATCAGCCTAATCCTTCTGTTTATGAGATGTTACAATGACGGCGAAAGCAGGTGCGGTGCGCGCTCCCGATGTAGTGCAGTGGCGGGAGGCGGGGCTTAATGCGGAAGAGTCTCAATCCACTCGTTTTGCCCGCAGGCTGATCTGACAGCCTACGGAGAGGGTCGGTCTGAAGTAAATAAAGCCATTTGTGACAATAACTCCATCAATCCCAGCCCTTCTGGTCTCAGAAATAAAAATAAATTAGCCTGAAATGCACAAAATAGTTCCACTTTAAGTGAATCTTGGATCTGAATCATAAATTGGAAAAAGTCAGTCTGAAATATTTTCCAGTTGGCAGCACTGTTTAAGACTTCTAAAAGCAGCATCCGAGTGTTTATATTCATGTTTGCGTGGGCAAGCGAGACTACCTTTTGAATGAGAAACACAGCAGCAATGACTGCACACTTTCAATGTTTTGTCTGTGCTTTAAAGGTGGAGTATGTAAGATTTTCAGTATTTAAAAAAAAAGTAACTAAAAAATAACTACAATCATAATTAGATAGTTTTTTTTAAACATGTAGGTTCCAGTCTGTCCATATTTGATGTTATTAAATTACAAGTTTAATTAATGACAAAGACCCTTCTTAAATGTTTTCCTACCAGTAAAAAAAAAAAAGTGCTTTTTGTCATTTGTCATTAATTAAACTTGTAATTTAATAACACATCAAATATGAACAGACTGGAACCTACATGTTCAAAAAACTTTCTAATTATGATTGTAGTTAGTTTTTTAAATATTAAAAATCTTACATACTCCACCTTTAAGTGCCTGATTTTCATACAAATTTTATTTATTATTACTTTAGTCAATTTCAGCTTATTTTACAGGCAGCTGTTTTTTTTTCCTTCTTTAATGAATAAATATGAGCACAACTGTAATGAAATGAATGTAATGAAAATCCAACTAAATGTGAAAATAAACAGAATAAAATAATAATAATAATAATAAACTAAAAACCAGAGATGGAATGTGTGTTTTCATCCATGAATGACATTTATTCACACCTCTAATCAGAGACACGGAACTACGTAGAAACCAGCCAATCAGACGGATCCTTACAGCGAGTTAATCCACCCGTCTGAATGACTACCTGATTCTTCTGATGGAGTTGGTTTCTCACCATTTCGTGACTCTGAGGCTTTCCCTGCAGCTTCTGGTGGTAGTCGAACGTCAGCCGATCCAGAACGGCGTGTTCCTCCTCATCAACCGTTGCCATGGAGCGTTCGCGGTTGATCTGGTTCACGTCGATCTCCTTTTCACCTTTCAGGACCGCGTTCCACCAAACCTCGGAGGTCTTGCTGAGCGACAGCTGCGAGTCAAAGACACCCGGTTCAACCAACACGTCTTAAATCTGTCTGAGACGACAACTTTTAACAAAACCTCCAACCTCTGTAGTCGTTTGAAACGTGATAATGAACATAACAATGTGTGTGTACTTACAACTACACAACTCCCAGGTTCCAGACTCCACAGCGAATTTTCAGTGTTAATCTTGTGTGTGAATTCTCCCGCCAGGAGTGTTTTCTCCTCCGATCCGTCCCTCACACACACCCGTACACTGCCAGTCTGCAGACTAACACTAACCTGACGACAGCAAGCAGACGCAGTAAATAAAAAACCTGTAAACAGAAAGAGGACGATGTTCCGGTCGTTCCCGGTCGCTGGAAGACCATTCCCACCTGTCTGCCTTTCATAACCGTCTTGGGCACAAACACACGAACTTCCACATCCGTGTAGTCCTGAGACCAGCTGTAGTTTTCCCTCACCGCCCCGTTGTAACTGTCTGGATTGGACTGGAACGATTCCTGACTTCTGAAACAGAAAACACACACACACACACACACACACACACACACACACACACACACACACACACAGAGAGAGCGAGCAACAAATTGTTACACAATGTTTCCTGCTGTTATTACCTCGTTCTTCAGTAAAGTACTGCTTAACATGTTTTCAACCACTTTAAATGTGTATTTCACTCATTGCACAGGAGAAAAATGAAGTTATTTTCTATTCAAGTAAACAATCACTGTGACAACATACAGTTTCATATTTATTCATACCTTTTCATTAAAAAAGGAAAAAAACAGCTGCCTGTAAAATCAGCTGAAATTGACTGAAGTAATAATAAATAAACATTTTATGAAAATCATGACATTATTTTCTAATTCTGGTTCAATAGAATTTTTTTTTTAAAGCAAACAAATAAGATAATTTATTACATAGTCCATCAGTCATAAAGTAATATTTAGTTGAACAATCTTTTAATGTTTCCGCTCCAGTCAGGTGTTTTCTGTTCCTCTCAGTCAGACTTCTGCACCTGTTGACAGGTATTTTGTCCCACTGTTCAACAGAAAAGTCTCTCATTTGTCCAGGACACATTTGTTTGTTTGTTTGTTTTTCCTTTCTTCAACTCAATTAAATGAAAAAACAGTGTCTTATAATACCAAATGATATTTTTGCAAATTTTTAGTTATTGTTTCTTTTTTAAGTCTCCAGTTATTTGAGTGACTGTTGTAAATTCAGCCTTTTCTTTAATGAAAGGGGATGAATACATATGAGCACAACTGTATCAGATACAGTAGGTAGAGATGTTGCAAACTGAACTGGCTGCAGCTGAGAAATTTGCATATGAATCTAAATAGACTTATTTTTTTTGTTTAGTGCATTTAATTCAGCAACAAACACAAGTTTGGATGGAAGAAACCTTTGTGGTAACTCACGCTGCTGCCGCTGGTGCTGCACCCTCTGCAGCTGCTTGATCTCCTTGAGTTTCAGGATCGCTGCTGCTGCTGGCGGTTTGAGGTTCAGCAGACACATCTGAGGCTGCAGGAGCAGAGGCATCTCCTGCATCTGAGGAAGAGCTTTCCACCTGTGCTGTTTCTGCGCTTCCCTGCTCCTCCTTCTCTCTGCATGGCTCAGAAGTGACTTCCAGCTCCTGGATGGCTGCAGGAACTTGTTTACTCTCTTCTCTCTTCTGCAGCTGGCTCAGTGCTCGCTCCCTGTCATGCTCTGCCAGCTTCTCAAACAACTTAAACGTCTGGAGGGGAAATGAAAGAAAGTCACAGATCAAGGCATGACTAAAAACAGAGGAGGAGAAACTAAACGTACAAAGTTAGAGTAGTACTAAAACAAATGCAAAAACCCAAATGAGGTTCCAAAAAACTGTGAAAATGTCAACAAGAAAACCTGAAATATTAGAAAGCAACAAAAAAAAACATCCACATGACATGACATGACATACGGTACGTTGATTAGTACGTTGATTAGTAGACAATATGCTTTTGTCCCGATTCGATTTGATTCCAATTTTTTTGGGTGCCAATTCTATTTAAATTATGATTCTCACTATTTTTGTAGATTGAAAAGAAAAAAAATGCATAAAACTTTCTTTGCCCTTAATTTTTCTTCATTTCAATGAGGAAAAAAACAACACGGTAGCCAGACCATCGTTCAGCTGCTGTAATGCCCAATAACACAAGTATAAAGATCAATAAAAATAAAAAACAAAAAGACAAACATTTTATAGTGCATTCATTTTATTTATTTGATAAACAAATTGATTTTTTTAACAAAAAAAATCTATTTTAAAATTGTGATGAAACAAACCCAGATTTTCGATTTTTCGATTCGATTTTCAAACCCCTATTAATTAGTAGAGGTGGGAAAATCAAATCGAAAAATTGAAAATCAGGATTTTTTTGCTTCACAAATTTAAAATCGATTTTTAAAAAAAAATATATATATATACACATATACATATATATATATATATATATATATATATATATATATATATATATTCCATCATAAAATTTGTCATTTTTATTGATCTTTTTACTTGTCTTCTTGGGCATTATAGCAGCTAAATGATGGTCTGGCAACTGCGTTGTTTTTTTCCTCATTGAAATCAAGATAAATGACGAGCAAAAAAAACAGTTTATACATTTATTTTGTTTTTAATCTACAAAAATCAGCAATATCGAAGAATTGTGAATATCGCAATTTAAATCGAATGGGCACCCAAAAAATTGGAATCGAATCGAATCGGGACAAAAGCATATCGTCACAGCCCGATTAATTAGTTTAAAAACAGTTTGTTTTGTTTAAGTTTAGTGACTTTAAAACGACCCAAGCAATGACACATATAATGATCCATGAAACGATGTAGGAAGCAAACAAGACTCCACCTTTAGCACCATCTTCTCTGCAACACCTGGAGGGAAGCCCATTTTGTCGTCAGGACCTGACAGCAGCCGATAAAAGTCCGTCTTGCGATACAAAAAACCGAAATAGATCTGCAGAAAATCCTGGATATTCCCAACGTGCTGCAAGATCCCCAGCAGAGCACTGTCGTACATTTCTGTCATCTGGAGCGGCGACGCCATCGCGGCTTTTCTCCTTCAGCAGATCCTGAAAGTCCCACCAAGCTGAAAACTGAAAGGGTTTGTCAAGAAAATTCAAGTTTAGGCCAAGAAAGTAGCAAACGTTGACGTTTCTTCACAACTGTTTTCCTCCTTCCAGAACTGCAAAGCCGCTTCCGGTTTTTGGCTTTCAAAATAAGCGTCCAAACTATTGGTAAATATGCATCTAAATCTTTTTTTAAATTTTCTCATAAACTACAGTAATAAACAACTTAGAAAAACTCAGCTTTTTACTATAATGAAAAAAATAAAAATTCAAATTAGCCTGCAGGAACCAAACCGAACAAATCTATTCAATTCCAGCTTTATTAAGGACACAGAATCTAGGTCCATAGAAATAGAAAAATAAAATAAAATGAAAAAAAAAAAAGGTAGATACAAAAAGAGAAGTGCAAAGCAAGGAGTGCCAGTTTTTCCAGATATTAGATGTGAACCTGACAGACAGACCAGAACTTGTACAATAATATCGTTCAACAGTTTCAGAGCTCTGCAGATAAAATGCGTAAGTACAATGTCTGACAACAGCAGCACAAGATCTGACAATATTGCTAACAAACATCTGACTGGAACTGCTATGGTTTGGGATTTTCCAGAGTATTCTCAGAGACTTGTATGAAACAGAATCAGAAAGACTTTTATTGCCATTGTCTTTGAACAATTCACAGACTTTTTTCGGAGGTGCTGGGAAAAAAAAACCACAGAATAATAATATTAAAGTAGAAATACAGCTATTTTGCAACTATTTTATAAATAGGGTAAGGGCATGCAGAGGAATGTATATATATATATATATATATATATATATATATATATATATATATATATATATATATATATATATATATATATATATCTTCATAATTGTTTTTTCAGTTGGCATAGTTTATTTTAATGCAAAACACATAAATAAATGTACAGATAAAATGTGTTAATTAAAGGAATTTAATTAAAGTCATATACAAACAATCTGGTAACACTTTTTTTTGTTTTTAAAGAAAACCATTTTCAGGACCAGGCGCATGTACGGAAACAAAGAAAAAGAAAATCTATAGAGAATGCTAAACTAGTACATATAGACAAACTTAAATGTACCTAAAAAGAAAAAATATATATTATTATTTGTTAGGGCTTAAGTTGCAAATTATACTTTGTAAATAACTTGACAGTTGTTTAGCATAATTACTTTTCAATATGTTCAAGGCTTTGATATGGGAAAGGAGCTCATTATGAAATATGTTAAATCTGGGTTTCACCTTAATAAATCTGCATTTGTGTATAAATAATGTTGCAAGAATTACTTTTGTCTTTTGATATTATTTTGATTACAATTTATTTTATTTTCTCTGTTTCCGGTTGGTTCATCTCACCAGACGTCCGCTAGCAACAGAAACAATGAGCAGATGTTGGTTCCGGTTTCAGTTTGCGGGCATAAGAAAAGCTAACATTTTCTCTGGAGTAAAAGCTATATTCGCGATAATTTTCCTGAAGGGTTAAATTTATATTTTTGTCTCTACAATATAATAATTAAATAAAGAAATTAGAAACCACACCAAGACTATCCAGGTTTCTGCGTTATATAGATATTGAGGAGAACATGGCTACGTCCTTGAGCTGCATGGGGACTGTGAGGCTGCTGGTGAGGAAACTATTTTAACTTATTTAATAGTAAAATGTCTGATAAAGTTTCGTAAAACTGTTTTGACGTTATATAAATGTAATTGACTACATACATTCTGGTAAAAGTCCCATAGTGTTTATTTATAAGCGAGCGTGAACCGCAGTTTTACGTATAAAATTCACACATTTCACAAATATTTTATTCCACAAAAGAGTTGTTTTTGTGAATATTGCATTTAAACTAATCATCTGAAGTTTTCTCTCTTTTTTTTTTACGTGAATAAATGTACTGTTTTTGAAAAATGCTTCGTACTATCCATTGTTAATTCCCCAATGATACAATTTCTTTTGATTTGTTAAAGCTTTCTTTGCATCTAAAACCATTTTATTCACAAATAGATTTGTTCAAAGTATATTTGATATTATTTTTAATTAGTTAAATTTAGTGTTTTCTTTAATGATATTTTAAAAGGGTTTCGAAAGGGGAGAAACATCGGTAAATTACTCAAAAATGACACTTAACTATATAATGAAACCGGGTAAATTATTAAAAAGACGTCGCAAAAACATGTTTAATTTCAGAATATCCACCTTCATATGATGAACACTATTAATGTTAAGTACAAATATGGTATAAAATGAAAGGAAAATGATGATTAAATGACTGGATGTTTGAGCCCATTGTGCCACTGCAAGACAATAGAAGACAATAGAAGCATTTTTAGAGAAGAATAACAAACAAAACTTCTTATGTGTCCATTTCTGCACATTAATGAATACAATGTAGTATTTATGCTCTAACAAGCACTGTGGCTTCTGGACTGTAAAAACATTTGGTCTTCTGTTTTCTTTGCAGAGCGCCTTGGCCCAGTCCAGCTCACGATGCAGCTCTTTGGGAAGCAGAAGCCTCCATGTCACTTCAGCGTGCTGCAAGGTAGAACCCGGGATCCAAACGTCTTATTGTGATTGGTGTCTTTATCCTTCATCAGTCATATAAAAGGCACTGATGGTTCAAGAGAAAGAGATTCCGCTGTATTAACCTATAAATAGTCTACTCCTCAAGTGACATTGTGACAGAAGCTTTCATCTCAAGTTTTTTAAAAATGAAATTCTTTTTTATTTTTATCATTATTATTTGTAAATTTGATCCAGACATGCTGAATTAAATCTTGTAAAGTATTTAGGCTGTTCTAAAACACCTTCCTGTGGTATGTGGGTCTGCATATCAGTAGTTTTTGTGCGAGTAAAGTTAGTGTTTAACAAGAAATTAGATTTATCCATGTGGTGAAACTTGAATAGAGAATGTAAATGTCAGATTAAGTGGTATAAATACTACATTTAATCATTTTGCATGATCTGCTCCCAAAACAAGATAATTAAAGAAGTTTGTTCTTTACCCTCTTGCAGAATCGAGCTGCTCGTGTCCGAGTGGGTAAAGGAGACAGACCGCTGACCTACGAGGAAGCTCATCATCCTCATCAAATTGGCCACCGTAAAGGATGGCTGGCACAGCACACCAGTGGGTATCGTTACTGAATACTGTAGTTCACATGTTCAACAGTCTATGGCTTGTCACGTTTGTATGCAGTGATGGGAAACATTCCCAGACTAACAAATGGCAAAATATCAGATGGATAGGCTGTTTATAGCGAGTCAGGAGATCCTTAAATCTTTAACTTTTCTACAAATGTGACTCTAAATATCCATCCATCTTCTGCTGCTTATCCGGGGTCGGGTCGCGGGGGCAGCAGCCTAAGCAGGGAAGCCCAGACTTCCCTCTCCCCAGCCACATTTGCCAACTCTGCGGGGGGGATCTCGAGGCGTTCCCAGGCCAGCCGAGAGATATAATCCCTCCAGCGTGTCCTGGGTCTTCCCCGGGGTCTCCTCCCAGAGGGACGTGCCTGGAACACCTCACCAGGGAGGTCCAGGAGGCATCCTGACCAGATGCCCGAGCCACCTCAACTGGTTCCTCTCGATGCGAAGGAGCAGCGGCTCTACTCTGTTCTCCTCCTGGATGACCGAGCTCCTCACCCTATCTCTAAGGGAGAGCCCGGCCACCCTGCGGAGGAAACCCATTTCAGCCGCCTGTATACGAGATCTCGTTCTTTCGGTCACGACCCACAGCTCATGACCATAGGTGAGGGTAGGAACGTAGATCGACTGGTAAATCGAGAGCTTCGCCTTCTGGCTCAGCTCCTTCTTCACCACGACAGACCGGCGCAGAGTCTGCATTACTGCAGACGCCGCACCGATCCGTCTGTCGATCTCACGCTCCATCCTTCCCTCACTCGTGAACAAGACCCCGAGATATTTTAACTCCTCCACTTGAGGCAGGACCTGACTCCCGACCCGGAGAGGGCAATCCACCCTATTCCGGCTGAAGATCATGGTCTCAGATTTGGAGGTGCTGATTCTCATCCCAGCCGCTTCACACTCGGCAGCGAATCGCTCAAGTGAGAGCTGGAGATCACGACCAGATGAAGCCAACAGGACCACGTCATCTGCAAAAAGCAGGGACCCAATCCTGAGGCCACCAAGCCGGATCCCCTCAACACCTCGACTGCGCCTAGAAATTCTGTCCATATAAGTTATGAACAGAATCGGTGATAAAGGGCAGCCTTGGCGGAGTCCAACCCTCACCGGAAACGGATCCGACTTACTGCCGGCAATGCGGACCAAGCTCTGACACCTGTCGTACAGGGACCGGACACTAAATGTCTTTAGAAATAAATATTTTATCATAAAGTCCTACCTGGAGTTCACAAACTGCTGCAAACAGTAAAACTGATCGTGTTTTTATGTTTGAATGATTTAATACACGTTCTGACCCGTCACAGCAGGTTAAACCACCAATGGAACCACTCATTTTAACAGTGACTACATTAAGAATCTCTTAAAGCTTTTAATGAACCAGCCACACACACACACACACACACACACACACACACACACACACAGGCTCTTCTATACATGTTACCTGCATGAAAACCCCTGAAACTGCTGTGTTCCCTCAGACATCTGCCCGTGTTCCTCGCAGGTAACCTGAAAGGAGAAGAGGGGGCGGCAGAACGCACCGTGGAGGACGTCTTCATCCGTAGATTCATATTCGGGACCTTCCATGGCTGCCTGGCCAATGAGATTGTGATAAAAAGGCGCGGCAACCAGCTCATTGTGTGTGCTTTGATGTTGCAGAAACTGCGACCGCAGAAGTTTTACTTCCTGATCGGATATTCAGAATCACTGCTGTCGCACTTTTACAAATGTCCCGTCAAGTTAGAGGTGCAGACGCTGCAGGATAAGGTTGTGTATAAGTACCTCTGATGGAGCGGCGCAGCGCCAAAGTGTACATAGTTATACTACTATTCCTAAAGGGTTTTCAGCTTCAGTGAAATGAATAAAAATAAGTTCTGGAAGCATCTGAAACGTAACATTTATGTTAAAATACTGTCTTGTGGGTTTAACCAGGTGTTGCCTGATGAAGGTTAATATCCAGATAAACCAGACTAATGTTTCTAAAATGCACATTTTTTATTTACACCTCCAGAATGTGATCAGGCCAAAACTTTAAGTTGCATTTTGTAGTTTAAAAAGGAAATATAGTTTTTTTTTGCATTGCAGGTGTACATAAGCAGGTATCTGTATTAATACATCTGCCGTGCACATGGAGATGAATACTATAAAAGTTATGTAAAATTCCAGCTGTGCATTGATGACTGTTGCTCTTCATGCAGTGCTCTTGTGTATGTCCAGAGCTGGTGACACTTTAAGATCCGGGTTTCTTTGCACAAGAGCGTAACAGAAATTAAAAGAACAACATGACTGCAGGTTGGTTGGTTCTTATGTCGTGTCCAACAGATTAAATGTAGGAGAGGTCACATCTTCTAAGCTATAAATATATTTATCTTGAAGGTTTGTTGGGATGGCTGCGGTGAAATCAGGTCTTTCTACACTCAAAAAAAAAAAAATCATGGTAAAGGGAAATGTTCAAATACACCTCTTTTATGTAATAGTTTAAATATAGGTTACTTAAAATATTCCTTTACCTTTAAAAAAAAAAAAAAAACAATATGAAAGCATAAACTTTATGTAAATATTTCCCTAAAAATGTACATAAGATCTAGCTTTTATGTTGCATTGACCTTAATTAAATGTAAATTGACTTATGCAATTTATTCACATAAACTAAATGCAATTAAAACATTGTGAGAAATGTGAATATTTTCATTGGAAGTATTAAAATTGGATGGGAAATTTACATGTAAATAAAATACAGAGTCTACATTTTTACCATGATTATTTTTTTGAGTGTAGCTTGAAGCGGCTTTTATGATAAATAAGTCAGATTTAGTCACTTTCAGAGACAGATATTCATGTTTTTTCTAATCTTTTTTGTCATTTAATAAACTTAATGTTTCTTTTTAAATTCACTTTTACAACAGTGAACGGTGCTTTTAGTATTTTACTTTGTTGGCTGAAACTTGTAGGCACTAAATATGGACGTAAACCAGTTTGGTGACAATCTGCTGTATCTAAATGAGCAGTGAGTTGATGTTGACCAATGTCTCAGTTTCAGCCATGATCCAATTTCTAGATTTTGATTTTGGCTCCACTGATTAACTGAAACTATATCAGATAATTGAAAACAGTCATTTCTATCATTATTAAAATCAAAAAGCCCACTTTTCGTAATCCAGACTTTACTCCGTCATGTGGAGACTCTGTGTTTAAACTTTGCTATGAGAGGGGCTTAGACCAGCTGTACAGAGGAGGATCACTGGAGTCAGATACTCTTTACAGGCTCCTCACTTCTTTCTTACTTACAAATACGACATTGTTCCCAAATCCATACAGCCTCCAAATGTGACTTTCTTTGAGCGCGTTCTTACTGACAATCAGCCAAAAAGACATTATTTCTCACATATATAAGACATTCTTATCGAACATTACATTTACCACGGATCATCTTAAAAGGCAGACTGACCAAGGAGAGGAAATAAGAGAAGAGAAATGGTCTTTACTAATAGAAAATACACTTAAAATCCTGAGGTGCAGCTCAGACCAAGAAACAGTTTAAAATATTACACAGACTCCACTTTCCACCTTTGCTGAGGAGCAGGCTGGGTCCAAGTAAATCGGTACATATGCACATATGTGTGAAAATAAAGAAATATTGGACGGATGTTAAAAATGAAGTGGGTGCGATATTAGAATATAATGTAGGGCTTTCAACTTTTCAGTGCATTCTTGCTGCAAAAGTGGAAAATGCAAGGAAGAAACATAAAACTAAACTGGCTGAAATTCTTCTTTATGTGGCGAGAAAGACTAAAACTGAAGACTGGTATGCAGAGGTTTTGAAGATACTCCCTCTGGAAAGACACACAAGATAACCTCGAGGACTTCTTGGACATTTTGCTACCAGTTATAAATAAGACAAACTCCCCATAGGCTGAACAAATTTACAATATCTGTGGTGGTGTTGGTTTTTTTAGTTGTTTTTTTTCTCTTGTCTACTTGTTTGTTTTTTTTCTCGTCTACTTTTTTTTCCATCACTGTTGCCTGTTTTGTTTTCTTTTTTTTTTCAATTTACAAATGTAAAAAAAAAAACATACATATATTGTATGTAAACATATACATATACATATATATATATATATATATATATATATATATATATACACTTCAGTCCCAATAAAAATAAAAAAGTAACCAGAATATTGAACATTTTCATTCCTGGACTGAGGTCTTTATATTAATCAGTTTAAATAAAACAAGTTCTTAAAATAAAGACACACTAGTGATGATGATACAATGTGCCAGATGACTAAAAATATATTTTTAAATCAACTTGGATAAACAGTTATTGATTTGAGTGACTTTTGCATTTTGGATTGATGTGATTGGATCATTGACCATGTGACTGATAACCGATGTGGATCGATGCGTTTCTACAGCTCGGTTCACCGTGTGCATGTATAAAAATCTAAATGTGGACGAGTAGAGTGGCAACCAGTGGATAAAATTGAATGTTTTTTAGTTTAAATCAGACTCTCTCGTTGCTGCAACTCTTGTTGCTTCTAAATGAAAAGATTTTAGTACTTCGTTCCTTCTAACCCTTCAGCTGTGCTTTTGTAACACCAACTGAAGAATATCTAAATATTTACTGTAAATATTTCTGTTTTAATCTGTAAGAATTGTTTATATGAGCTCTCATGTAGTTGTAAAGAAACGAAGTAGTTTTGTGGCTATTCTTGGCGATATTTGTCAACAATGCAAAGACACACGTGCAACCTGACAACTGTGTTTAAATGCTTGCCTTTATTTCTCACCAGTTTCATCAGAGTGCAAATTAATTCACATTTAAGGCACGTGCACATCGTCAGTGCAAACACAAGGTGCAAAGAATGAAAGTGATCATTGAATTTTCTCCTTATAAAAATCCCTTTTAGATTCTTGACAATTAAAAGCAATAATAAAAAAACTCCTCACAGCATGTCCTCCAGGTCAGAGGCTCTTCGCAAAAGTCATCAAGCGTACTGATAAAACGACATTTTTCACATTTGAGGCTCAAAACTGGAACAAACACAAGGCAGGAGGACTGCATGCCCACTAAATACGGCTCTGTCTCTTTTTTTTTCCTCTCATAACATAAAAACGTTCATTTAAAACCAAACTTGCAAAATGTTTTATGTGTTTGGTGAGAAGACTTACGCCACATGTCGGTCTGTTTGTAGATTCAGAATCGATATCTGCAGGAATTTACAACAAAAACATAATATTTACTCCAGCCTGTTATGTTTGGATGCTTCGCCAACGAGCTGCATGTGGATTCATGAGGAACAGACGTGCAGAAGTAGCATAAATCTTCTCATCAAATGCAGGGATGCAAGTATGAAACGTATGATGATTAGAGCAGCAACAGGGTACCAGAAAAACCTTTGGTTGTATTTTTAAGAGTCATTATCAGGCGTTTTGTGTGGAGACGGTATAAAAAACCCTGAACATTTGGTGTCATAGTGCAGTTGACAAGTAGAGAAATATCACAGCATGGCTGTTTTACAAACAAAAGCTTAGAATGAGCACTGCTCAGAAAGACATTTTGACTCGTCCAACTAGGAAAAAGTACAAATATTATAGATGTAAAAACATTTCTGCAGCTGAGAATCTGCAGGAAAACTTCAGTGTAAAAAGAGGAAACTACTGTTTGATTCATCTTGTTTCAGAATAAACAACAAACTTGTACGAGGAGCAGAAGACGGAGAGCGGAGCAGCCAAGTGACTTTTTTTTTTTTTTTTATGAAACAAAAGAAAATACTTCTTAAAACAAAGACACACACCATCAGACAACCATCTGTCTGCTTGTGGAAAAGGTTCAGACTGACCCCAACCTGCACTCTGAACTTCACATGATTTCTGACTGGCAGCTTCCCTGTCGACCTCCTCCTCTTCCTCCTCCTCCTCTTCCTCCTCCTCCTTACTTGACGTTACGGCAGCTTTCGCCCACACAGGACTGGAGCTTTATCAGCCGCTGGTTCATGGCCTGAAGGACAGACGGATCCACCTTCTTCACAATGTTCTCCAGCTGGTGTGGATCCGACGTCAGGTTGTACATCTCTACGAACGACTGCAGGGAGACACGAGCGCAGAGAGAAGCTTCACATCTGCAGCCTCCACAAACAACACTCAGACGTGTGAGACGCCAAAGCAGCGGGGATCCGCTGTTACCTCGCTGTCTGCAAACTCGCAGTACTGCAGGTTCTGTTTGCCGTCCAGGGTTCTGACGCAGGCGTAGGTGTTGTTGTAAGCATCCTCACACACACAGTCTGGGAAACATTGCTGGGAAATAAAAGTGTTAATCGGTTTGCAAGGCTGCGCCTCACAGAAAAACTGGTTTTTGTTTACTTCCTGCTGCATTAGCTCCCAGTTAACCTGATGGTTCTGTGTATGCTTCTTAAGCAGGTTTACAAACCTTTATTTGCTACTAACAGCTCACAATGTGCTTGGAGAAGAATTAAAGGGGTGCTATGATGGTATGTGGAGTTTTCTGAGCTTTCTACAGTGTTACAGTGTTGAATCCTCATCAGACATGTGAACGACACTGTTTTTTATCACCTAAACGCATGTTTGAGTTTGAGTTTGAGTTCCAGCACTCTCTCCGTTCGGTTTCCATGGCGACGAAAACCGCGTCGTTTTAGAGAGTTTTTTTCTACTTGGAAATCCTTGTGACGTCCCGGGGGATAAGGTTCGGTGATTGGTTACCTTCTACTGGTTAACAAGGGCATGTACAAATACATCAGGCGGGTGGAAAACGTGGGATAAAGTTATTTCCAACGATGGCTGGTGAGTTTACCAAAGAGAGACATCCTGCTGCATTCGTTGCTGTGGGTTGCTGTTTTCCACTTCGTTTTCAGGATCTGATTCAGGTTCCAACATGTAGGGCTGGATGCTATGTGTTGACATTGTATTTAGTTTTTTTATTGAGTTCATATGAGCCTAATCCTTCTGTTTAAGAGACGTTACAATGACGGCGAAAACAGTTGCGGTGCGCGCTCCCGATGTAGTGCAGTGGCGGGAGGCGGGGCTTAATGCGGAAGAGTCTCAATCCACTCGTTTTGCCCGCAGGCTGATCTGACAGCCTACGGAGAGGGTCGGTCTGAAGTAAATAAAGCCATTTGTGACAATAACTCCATCAATCCCAGCCCTTCTGGTCTCAGAAATAAAAATAAATTAGCCTGAAATGCACAAAATAGTTCCACTTTAAACTACATGGTGGCACCATGAGGATGCAACTGAAGGAGGTGGATTGTCTGCAGTGATATCAGCCAGAAGGAGGTGAAGCCTGACCTCACCAAAGACCTGATTTAGTTTAGTGGCTGGACTCTCCCTTAGAGAAGCCGGATGAGACGGTTCAGGCATCCGAATGAAGCCAGTGCCAGATAGGTGGATGGATAAAGTTCTAGTTTCTCTGATTTTATGGCAGATGTCCCAAAGCATAAACTATTCCCGACCCATCCAGATCCAGTTTTTCCTGCAGTCTTACAATCCTGATCCAGATCCAGCTTCCGTATTTTGGAATGTTTCGCCCTCATGGTGTCATTTTTTGTTCATTTGCTCATGTTTATGACTATTGGCAGTGTGACAAATGCTCCCCAACAGCTGAGATCGCAGTTTTATGTGAAATCCACTCACAGAAAGTCCGGGGCCAAGTTTAGGACAGGAAGGGTCTGTGGTCGGATGACCCTCCCCCGTGTATTCAACAAGGAAGAACGGTCGCGTCGTGCCGTTCCTCAGAGACGGAGCCTGAAAAACAGAATCTTTAGTTAAGTTTTGGTTTCTTACAGTAGGGTGTAGTGTAAGGAAACATGTCAGAGTGAAGTAGCAGCCGACCATCTGAGCGAGGAAAGACTGCCCGTCCATATTCACAGTGGACAGATTGACACCAGATATGTCCAGTATGGTGGGAGCCAGGTCAATGTTCAACACTGGAGCCTGAGAGACGGTAAAAACAAACAAGACGTTGAGTTAACAGCAGTATTATTCTGTTTTATAAGAGATAAAATCAAAAAGGTGTTGATGGAGGACGGTTCTGACCTGCAGTGTCTGCTTGGGGCTGATGCCGGGGCCGCGGACCAGGAGCGGGATTCTGATGTCAAACTCGTACAGCTGCCGTTTATCGATGGGCAACGAGAACTGGCCTGAAACAGAGAAAGCAGCTGATCATGGCTGTTTGATTGGAAAGGTTTAGGTTCAAAATGTTTGTAGAAAAATGTTTAATTTAAATTAAACATATTATATATATATATATATATATATATATATATATATATATATATATATGTGAATAAAAAATTTATTTTATTTTATTTTTTTTTAAATTGTGAAGCAAGAAAATCCCGATTTTTTTATTTTTCGAGTCGATTTTCCCGCCCCTGCTTTAAACAGAGAAAGTCTCGGAGACCAGCGTACACAGGTTGACATCAGCTTCACAACACTGGATGTGTTACTTGTTAACCGGTTGTGTAAAGTTTCCACTGAAACACAGAAGTGCCGAAAACACTTCACAGTTTCCACATGTTCATGAGTGAAACCTTGTGATGCAATATCTGCCACCTAACCCCGTCCACAAGGCTCCACCGAGTCCCTTCCCAGCAGCGGTTCTCAACCCCAGTCCTCAGGACTCGCAGCCCTGCATGTTCTACAGGTAAAGGAAAAGTCTGGTCTGTTAACTGACTTGATCAGGATGTTCCTTATTGTAAATCAGGAACACATCTAAGACATGCAGGGCAGTGTGGGAAACACTCCTCTGTGGATGGTCATCAACAATGTTTGCTACGGCACATGACTGAAGATGTTTCTGCTGGATGATGCAAACTTTTGCACGGTGGTTTCATGCAGAAAGGAGTTTATTCCATCTGAAAGGATGAGAGGACTGTAGGAGGAGCTAGCTGGTGCACACCTGTGTGGTAACCGTTGTCTGACGTGTAGAAGATGTAGGTGTTGTTTAGCTCTCCTATACTGTCCAGTTTCTTCACCAGCATCTCAACCATGTCATCCACAGATAACAGCGTCTGCCACCTGTCACACAGTTCATCATTCAAGTCAGGCTTTGATTTCCATCCATACAGCAGAAAACATAAACAATACAAGTGTTAGAAATATATGAAATTAGGACTTTTCTATTGGTAGATTGTCCTAAAGCAGCTCTAAAAACAACCTTCTGATCCAAAATGCTGCTGGAAGAGTTTTGATCCTGACAGTTCCCCAGTTCTGGATTCTTCATCGTCTTCTTGTGAGATCCAGGATTGAATTTCAGGTTTTAATGTTCACATATGAAGTATCTCATCTAAAAGATGAATTCCTAATTTCACTCTGAGAACACTTTGCTCCTGAGCAGAAGCTAACGTTTAGCTGCTCCAGGTTCGTGAATGAAATCAGACTGTTTTCCTCCATTTACTGATGCATTTTATTCTTATTGCATTTATTAACTTTTAACCATCATGTTGGCTGTTTTATGGCAACTATAAAGTCTAATTGCATGTCTTAAACTGGTTTTCTGTTGAGTTGCAGGTGTGTTTGAAAGGTGCCATATAAAGAAATGACTTACTAACAAATAAAAGCATGCTTAGAGGTTGGTTGTGTGTATTTTAAAATGCAGTTTTTAACATTTAGGTGACTTTTACAATTAGGACAGTAGTTTTAAAAAGACATTTAGTGCCAGAGTTTTCCCAGTAAGGAGGTAAACCTGCCTAAATGCCACCAGTAGGATCTGTGTAGTACTCACAACCTCAAAAACCTCTGATAATTAGTCTTTTGGACTCCCATCTTATGTGTTTTTCAACCTTTTTTCAGCCAAGGAAAACTCTTTTTCCACTGATAACTTGAAAGACACGCCACAAGCCAAAATGTTTTTGGTTTTTTTTGGTTTTTTAAGAAAAAAAGCACATATTATTAATATAAAGTCCATCTCATTTAAGTTGCCTTTAACAGAAATCAGATAAAGACAAGAAAAAAGAAACGTTATTATCTTTCACCTGGGTCATGGATGAACACAGAGCTGCTTTTTAGACCCATCGAGTGAAACACCTGATGATTTATGACGGCACAGTGGTTGAACAACACTGTTTTATGGCACACAGAGTGTTATGAGGGCCGAAGGTCGGCAGCCAAGCCTCAGCGACTAGGATCTGGTCTGGTTGGCTCTGTGGTTTAGTTTAGGTGACCGCGCTGAGCCAACGTTATGCAAAACCAAACGCAGATGTGAGCCAACCTTTCTTTGTTAACATTAAGCATATTCAGGCGACTGTTTCTGCCCTTTAAACTGAACTGTTGTGTTTTTTGTCATGTTTTTCTCCAGCCTACAACATTTCTGTCAGCGATCAAGCAGAAAGCTTCCACCGCTTGTTTAGCAAGGTAAAAAGTAACAATAAGCATCTGCAGTGATGCTACCTTCTCCTGTATGCATTATCCAGGAAGGTGAGCGAACTATTGGGCATGGGGTTGACAGGTTGGCGCAGCAGCCAGTGTTTGTCCTGCAACAGGAACAGAAGAGAAGTACCGTCAGACACCAGGCTGCAGGAAAGGTTGGGATATCACAGCCAGCATACCTTCCCCGGCTTGTCAAAGCTGCCGTCTCGAGGGGCTTGCACGTTGTTGAACTCTTTCTGATACTGAGGCGCTGCCGTCCAAGGAGAATGAGGAGCTGGAGGCGACAACATCATGAAGAACGGATGGTGAAGACTCTTGTCGTCCAGGAAGTGAAGGGACCGGTTCAGCTGGAACGACATAGGAGCAAAGAATTAACACAACACTGCCAAATGTGCGTTTTATGAAGCGCACGCATGAGGAAGAAGTCAGATTTAATAAGCTGGGATTAGATATGATTTAACAGTGGAAGGACCTCTGCATCTGAAGGTACAAAACCTCATGAGACTCTTCATCCTGGGTGAAGAGTTTCAATGAAAGCGAAGCTGCACAAGCCTCAACATGCAGGAAGATTTCTTCCTTCAAATTACAACCTGAGATACCTTTAAACCGAGACAAAACGAGAAGTTTGACTTCTCAGACCTCCATTTGGCTCTGGTGGAGTTACAGAACTGCAGTTCAGCGCCTTCCTGAACTGCATGTGACGAGGCAAAGTTCAGGTTGCATAAACTACATCCTGAAGACACCTGGTTGAGCTGGTTTAACAGAAAGACTCAACCGTCACCTGATGAAGAAGACATGCAGCAGCACCAGATGGCAACGCTGCAGAAAACACACAGAGAGAAGGCTAAAGTTCTCCCTGAAAACGTCTAAACATCTGGAGAGTAAATGACCTTCAAAGAGCTTTTTTTGGGGTGATGATTAACCCTCCACCCTGCTGACTGGAAGACAAAAAGAAAAATATCCTACATGACGTTTTACACATCTCAAGCAGCTGATCAGACAGTTTCAGGAGTTATTTCTTCCCATAAATTCTTTCACAAGACCGCCTGCTGCTGCATGAAATGCTGCTGATCACAAGCTCACAGTAAGCAGAAGTCACGATGGGGGGAGTGTGACTACGACTCACGATGAGGTCTGTCAGGTAGTCTTCCTCATAGCTGTCGCCGTGCTTTTCTTCTTTCCCGTTCACAGAGAGAGTGTAGTTGTAGTACTGAGAGTTTCCCACCTGCAGGAGTCACACAGCCGGCGATGAGAAGACAGAAACGGTGTGAATACACAGCGTGTGTGTTTAAATGGGACTCACCAGTGCATGCCACTGGTCCCAGCCAGGTGGGACGTAGCCGACGTCTCCAGCTTCTTTCTTACCGTACTGAAAACAGAAGAAACGGTTCAGTCAGATCATGTTAGAAGCTTTTTTATCCCAGGATGGTGAGAGATCTTCAGACTCTGGTTCCCTGCTCTGCACCTAAACAGGAAGTTTCTGAAGCAGGTTAGACTTGTTTTACTGCACCGTCTGCGTTGAAGAACGGAAAACAAGATAGTTTTTTCCTGAAGATGTTTTATTAACATTAAATGTTAACGATAAAATGAAAAATAATTCTAAAAATTGAACTTATTTCTCCGCAGAAAAATCTGTTTGTTCATAGTTTGTTTTGTAAACAAATAGATCATTAAATGTAAACATCATAATGTAAGTGTACTTTGTGTTCAAACTAAAAAAAAAGGGAAAATCTGGAGTCTTCATTACTTTTCGCTCCAATTTATTATTAATCTTTTTTTTATTATTATTATTTTATTTTTATTATTATTATTTTATTATTATTTTATTTCTATTTTTATTATTATTATTTTGATTATTTCATTATTGTTGTTGTTGTTGTTGTTGTTGTCGTCGTTATTGGTATTATATCATTATAATCATTATTATTATTAATATTATTATTATTACTGCTACTACTAGACTGGTCCGGCCCACCTGAAAGCAAGCGGTGCCGTATGTGGCTCCTGTTCCTGACAGCCGTCCTTTCGGTGGTTTTGGCTGATCTGACAACTAGACGAGCAACAGAAGGAAATAAAACAACTAGAAAACAATAAACTATAAATAAATAAATGTCAGACGAGCATCTTCCCAGATTCACGGATATGAAGCTGGTGTCTGAGTGTGGTTCAGATGTTCTGCCCTCAGTTCCTGGTAAATGGATCTTTAGGAAGAAAACGATCTGCAGGAGCATCTCTACCAGCACCCGTCTGACGCCTGATCCTCGGATCCTGATGAAAAGCTCTGTTTTCCCCCTGAGATGTCTGTTCCAGTGTTTTTATTCCTTGCAGTCTGGTTCTGGTGAGAGCCGCTACTATTCCCAGTAATTTGTAGATGTAACTGGTTTGTTTCCATCAAACCAGTCATCAAACCTGCTGTGCTCTGCAGGAGTGCATGGCTTAGGGTTAGAAAGATGCAACTTAGGCTGAGCAGATCCGTCTCTGCGGGCATCTGTACGACCCCCAAACACCCAAAATGTGCTGGAAAAACAGGTTTAAAGTGAAACAGAAGTACTTCCTGCATTTCTTCTGGAGCTTTTCCTGCAGAGCCACAGTCTGCAGCGACTCCAGTACACCTGAAGCACCAGTAGGAACAGCTGTGGTTCTGTGCAGATTAGCTCATGTAGAAACCAATCCACTGGTCGCAGCAGGTTAAAGAAGTCCAACCAGGACGGAAACCTCAGCTGAATCCACAGAAAACCAGTGGAGGCGTTTTGGGTACTTTTATTTATAGATTAACGTTTTATCGCTCTGATTCACAGACACAGAAAAGGAAGAGGTCCTTTAAAAGATCCTAGATCCTGTAAAAAAATAAAAAAAATTTTTAAAAAAACAGCTGAGAAATAAAAGCATTCTGACCTGGTTCAGATATTTCCCAGCGAAGAACGTCTGGTATTCCAGTTTGTGGAGGTAGACTGGGAAAGCCTCGGCCTCGGGCCCTTTCTGCCACAGAACGCTGGAGCAGTTCCCCGACACGGAGTTGTTCCTCACCTCGTGGTTGTGGGGGTACCGGCCGGTCAAAACGCTGCTCCTGCTGGGGCAGCACAGCGGCGTGACTGTAAACTTCCCAGGAGGAGGAAGCAAGAAGAGGAAGATGATGAAAGACTGGCATGACAACGGAGAGGAGGATGTAGAGCTCACTCAGTGTGAAACTGGGAGCTAACCATCACACATGCATGTGGAACTAGGAGGATCAGCTGATGTTTTAAAAATAAAAGATTCCCTTTTTTTTTTTTTACAAGATAATAAAAATAAATGTTTCACAAACCGGACAGTAAAAACATCAGCAGAACAAAAAGAAGCCTTCTGGTGAAAAGAAGAGGAGGTGAAACAAGAAGCAGGTTAAAGTGTGAAAATACTCACAGCGTTGGCGAACGTCGCTCCTGCGTCTCCGATTAAACCCGTCGTTTTCTTCATGGGTGTCTGCAGAAAGGAAAGGAGAACAGAAACGTCTCAACATGCAAACAAACCTGCTGCGTTCAACCAGTTTAAACTCTGTTTTACTTTTTTATTTCTGTTTTAAAAAGACCTGATCCAGCAGTGAAATGTTTTCAGCTACCTGACAGTTCAGACTTCTTTTCTTCTAACAGATAGTCTCACAGTGCAGTCAAGCTTTTATTTAGACATCTTTTTAATATTCATAATTAGTTTTATTTACATTCATTTCTCTACAAGTCTCTTCTGTTAAATCTGGTGATATTAACATTATGTTATTGTGTTTTATCAGTTTATTAAATCATTTCAATACATTTAATTTTAACAGTAAACTTGTTTTAAACTAATTTAATGGTTTTTTTATACAATTTTTCTATTTAATTTGTTTTTTATTATTTTTCGACTTTGTTAAAAATGCCTGAGATAAGTATGATGAACTCTGATAAGAAGAAAGACAGAGGGTGTAAAGAGAAATTAAACAGTACATATACACATTACAAGAGGATTTAAACAGTGATGTAATGATAAAGTTTGCACAGATGTCAGGTTTTAGTAAGTTTTAAGTCATTACGGTTCAATTTTTGGATAACATTAAAATACGTACATAGATTAGATTTTTTTAAAGAGAGAATTTTTTTAAATGAATTTCATTTTATGTAAGTAAAACTTTGCTAAAATATTCAGCAAATTGATGATATATGAATGATTTTTGGTGTAAATATCTAAAAAAAAAAAAAAAAAAAATAGGTAGCAGGTCAGGCTCACTTAAAAAGAAATCCTTTCCTAAATGTTTCTTAAGATCTAATTAAAAGTCAAACCAGACATTAGAGACGTAGAAAACAATCTGGTGATTTTTCTATTGATCAAGAGAAGAATTACAGCGGCTCTAAACCTACAATCCTCCTGTTTGTGAGAGATGATCCATTTGGACAATCTCTTACCTGCTGAGGCAACTGAGCGTTTCAACTATCAGTTCCATCCCAACCTGGAAGACGTTTTGCTTCTTACTGACTCCTACACCAAATCCCGTTTTCCCTACACAGACACAATGGCTGCTCTAACTCCTCCATAGCTTCACCAGCTGGCTTTGAAGAGAAAAGCAGAGCTGATGGATGGAGTAAATACAAGTCACTCGACTTACATCCAAGTTGCCACATGCCCTGAGGACAGATATTCATCGCTACGCTCTCTCCCAGCATTAAGGGTTCCCACGCTGCAGGACTTCTCAGATTGAGCTTTAAGTAGAGGAAAGTGAAGTAGAAATGACTGATAACGTCGGCAGAGAGAGCGCTGCCAAGACAAACTCAAAGTCCTCTGCAGTCCTGCTTAACAGCGGTTCCAGTACGGCATCTGTGGTTGCCAGGCAACAACCACCAGAAAGCCAAAGCATACCGTCCCTACCGCAGCAACAATCATCATCACCTGCATCAGTGCATAAACTTCAGCCGCCTCACTACTAGTAGTAGCTCCTAATATAAGTCTTACAAGAGACAGCTCTGATCAAGAGTCGATTGATAATCTGATCCCATCTGTTGTGTTTTAATATTGACAAAACAACGCTCTCTACCTTTTACACATCTTTTATTGAATAGATTTTATCGTCTTCCTTGGTGGCCTGGTTTGGTCATTTGGCTCTGAAGGGCAGAAATAAAGTCAGTCTGGTTATTAAATGGGCCAGTAGGCTGATTGGTGATTGATTGGTGATCAGGTGAGTCTTGAGGCTGTGTTCAGCAGGAAGGTAGAGCGTACAGCCTCTAACACTGTGAGCTGGGACTCCCATCCTTTATTTCACCTCCTCCCATCAGGATGCAGCTTCCAGGAGCCGAGATGCAGGACAAAACCTTACAGAACAGTTTTGGTCCATCTGCAGCAGTCCTTCTTGAAAAATGTTAAGATTTTAAATCATTTTTATCTATTAATTTAACTATTTATTGATCTTTGACTTTGTGAGCCATTGTTAATGTCAGAATGTCTGTTTATGTGTTTATTTTATTTACTTTCTTCTGTGACACTAAAGCTGAAATCGCTGTACAACAAATCTACCGACGGGTACAAATAAAGTCACCTGAAACCTGGCATGTAGTTTCTGACTGAGTATCGGCCTCAGTAAACAGCCCATGTGTCATTCTGTGACTTTGTGTTACAATTTGCTTTGCATGAAAAATTGCTTTATAAATGAAGTTTAACTGATGGACGAATGATTGCGACACACGCAGAGTGGAGTTTGTGTTGCTGAAATAAGCAAGACCTCCCAGGTAGTGGAAGATTTAGCCTTTAAAATCAGTGTATATACGGATCAACATGAATGCGGACTTTACATATTTAGACTATCTGAACTGTGCCATGACAAGATGGATGGTTTAAAGCTGGCGCGGCCTTTTCCACCAACGATTTTCTCTTTCTCGGCTGTTTAGCAGGAGGAGGCAAATAAACCGAGCCGGGTCGGGAAGTCCTTCCTGCATTTTCTCAGCCATGTTTGCCTTCCGAGTTTCTTCTTCACTACTTTGTATTTTCATCCTAACACGCTGTTTATATGCAGGGTGGGGCGATCAGGTATGCGCTGCTGGAGGGGGAGGAGGGGAGCCGGGAGAAGAAACTTACGAAATATAAGAAATGAACAACTTCATTTGGGTCGGAACGTTTGGATTGGTCAGAGTTTTTATAGATTTACAGTAAACTGAGGGGTCTAACTATATTTCTTATTGATCATGATTACAGAATGTATAGACTACTATCAGGACGAGGAACCACTTCACCCAGAGGAACATGTCTCTCAGCAACGTTACAAACTGGAGCTTTAAGTCAATAATTTCCATCATTAACTTCTCTACAGAATCTGTTGTTAAAGCAGAGACGGTTTTAACCTCATTTCTTGTTCTGTTTTAAGACATTTTTATGACAGTAATTTGTTCATTATTGTCTATTTATTCCTTAAAGCAGAGGTGTCCAGCTCCAGGCCTCCAGGGCCACAATCCTGCAGGTTTTCAATGTGTCCCTGCTCCAACACACCTGACCCAAACTGAGCAGTCATCATGCAGAACTTCATGGCTGTTGGATCCATTTAAGGTATGATGGAGCGGGGATACATGGAAAATGTGCAGGATTGTGGCCCTCGAGCACCAGCTTTGGACACCTCTGCCTTAAAGCCTCTGCAAACTGACTTTAGGGATTAAAAGTACTCCTCAGCTACTGGAGCCAGTGCCACCTGTAACACTACTTCAGCTGTGAAAGAGATGAGCAACACAGCTCCAAACATGTTTCCATTTAAATTATACTGATTTTATTTCTCAATGTGTAAAGACAAATCAGATTTTCTTTTATTTATGGTCGAAAGTCAAACAATTAACGAGAGAAATGATCAGAATTTCATATTCAGCATTTTACGGCTGACTTGTGAATATTTTTAAACTCTTGCTGATCTGATAATTAAATTTAAAAAGGTGATACTTTGGCTCCAGTGCTGCTTGGATCTGTCCATTTTGTTTAAAAGTTATGAAAATAAATCCTCAATAATTACATAAAGGGGAGGGAATAAAGGCTTTTAGTTCTTCTACACAAAGACACCATGGTGTCAGACACCATCTGTCTCCTAAACTATTTGACCTTGTTTATTATGTGTGTTTTATTGTTTACATTATAAAAATATTTGGCATCTTTCCTGCCAAGAAGCTCAGTAGCATCCATAAAGCTTCCTGATCAACTTAAACAATGAGGAAATTGTTTCATTTCAACATTTTTATTCTCTTTTCTTTTCCTTAATATATTGGTAAATCCAAAAAACAACAACAGAAAACATACTCCAGAGTTACAACAACTACTACACTACCATTGTAGTACATTTCATGTAAAAAGAAAGTTGGAGTAGGAAAAAGAATTAATCTTATAAACCCTACCCCATCCTTACAGATCACAGCTGATCATACAGGAGGGAAAACCTTCTGGTTTGTGTTTGTTTTATAGGAAACATGATGGTAAAAGTTCACTTTAAACTCTGGAAATCTTCAGCTGGAAAGATTTTAAAGTTTGGATCTTAAAAAGTGTTAAAAGAGGGATTATGTCACGTAGTCACGTGACCCCTTACAATCAATACATCTGATAGAATAAAAGTGCTTTCTGGGGGACGTACTCACCATCCCCCCCAGCTGAACATCCTGATCGTCGACGAGCACGAGGACGATGTTGGGTTTGGTGCTCTCTGCACAGCTGATGCAGCAGCTGATCCAAACCAAGAGCAGCGGGAGGAGCGGAGCTTCTGTCCGGTGTCGTGTCCGCCGGCCTCCGCTCCCTCCAGCGGCTCTCCCGGAGCCTGCCATCCGAGCCTCCGCAGCAGCACCGGGCCTCCTGCTACACTGAACCGCCGCCGTCCTGCTGGAGCTTCGCTGTCCTGGTTGTAGCAGAAGACGAGCCGCGTGCACAGGACGCACCGGACAGACACAGGAGTCGTTTTAAAGTTTGAGGAAGTGGAGAGAAGAGTCAGCGGTCATATGATCAGGCTGAGTGGGAGGAGAGAAGCCAGGACACGCAACATGTCTTACACCATTTCAGTACATTTCACCAGCATGTGGCTCCTACACACACACACACACACACACACACTGACTGTTTATATTTCTATCATGTATAATAAACTGTACATTATATTAATGTGTTTACCTGGACAGGTTGTGTCTGTGATCCTTAAGGTGACGTTTAGACCAGTCAATCATTAACAGATGATATGCTGACATCTGCCAGGAAACCTTTCCAAGTGCAGACAGGAGGGACGTTTAGACCAGACCCAGTTCCAACACGTTTACTCACAGCAAAACACCTCCTTTTGCATTTCTACAAGGATTCATATACCTTCATTATCTATCTATCTATCTATCTATCTATCTATCTATCTGTCTGTCTGTCTGTATCTACCTCTCTATCTATCTATATGTCTATGTATCTATCTATCTATCTATCTATCTATCTGTCTGTCTGTCTGTCTGTCTGTATCTACCTCTCTATCTATCTATATGTCTATGTATCTATCTATCTGTCTGTCTGTCTGTCTGTCTGTATCTACCTCTCTATCTATATGTCTATGTATCTATCTATCTATCTATCTATCTATCTGTCTGTCTGTCTGTCTGTATCTACCTCTCTATCTATCTATATGTCTATGTATCTATCTATCTATCTGTCTGTCTGTCTGTTTCTACCTCTCTACCTATCTATATGTCTATGTATCTATCTGTCTGTCTGTCTGTATCTACCTCTCTATCTATATGTCTATGTATCCATCTATCTATATGTCTATCTATCTATCTATCTGTCTGTCTGTCTGTCTGTATCTACCTCTCTATCTATATGTCTATGTATCTATCTATCTATATGTCTATCTATCTATCTATCTATCTGTCTGTCTGTATCTATCTCTCTATCTATTTATATGTCTATGTATCTATCTATATGTCTATGTATCTACCTATCTATCTATCTATCTATCTATCTGTCTGTCTGTATCTACCTCTCTATCTATCTATATGTCTATGTATTTACCTCTCTATCTATCTATATGTCTATGTATCTACCTCTCTATCTATCTATCCATCTATCTATCTATCTATCTATCTAGCTAGCTATCTATCTATATATCTATCTATCTATCTATCTATCTGTCTGTCTGTCTGTATCTACCTGTCTATCTATCTATATGTCTATGTATCTATCTATATGTCTATGTATCTACCTATCTATCTATCTATATGTCTATCTATCTAGATTATTATAGATGGATTATTTTTAGTCTGTTGGAATTTGTTTGATGTAATACTAGCCATCATTATGGTAGTAACTGGTGAGTCTAAAACATAACTAGCAGTCAGTGAATAATTATCTAAAGTCCTACAAAGTTTTCAGCTATTTAAATTCCTGTTATTACTACAAACTCACCCGAATGATGTCGTTCAAACAATAAACTCAAGTAACTGAATTCGGCATTTCTTTTCGTTTTTAAAGAGTCGAAGCCATAGGCGTGGATTTCTTTACATCTTAAGTTGTCAATACAATGTATTACAGTAATTTTGACCAAACAGCCCAAATAACAACAAATTATCACCATCTGTCGGAGTTAAAAGTTTATTTTGAAAGGTTACCGGAAGTACAGTCTATTTGTAATTGATCTAACTTTACATAAATGTTACGTAGTTACGCCAACTGGCCGCTAGAGGGCAATAATAAGCTATTTTGGTTTACTGTTGTGTTTTTGTTTTTTTATTGGGCAAAAACAAAACTTTTAGTTTAAATATGAAAGGAAACAAAAATTACATATTCAAGGATATCTTTAATTCAAATAACTAATCATAAAGCACTGACTTTTTGTAGTTTATCTAACTTGATATTTTTCTTGTAGTTAAATATCCTGACCACAGAGGTCAGTAGCAGATTATTGTAGTAAAATTAGGTTACCGGTATTTTTTTTGCACTTAACTAGAAATCTGTTAGATGTATTTTGTACCGTCCTTCCATTATTGATTGATTTGCTCACACAGAAAAACCATTTAGTCCGACTATTATTTATTTATTTATTTATTTAATTTTATTCAATATGATCTCTTATTTCCTTCAGCAGCCAGGGTGTAAAAAAATTTTTTGTGAAAATAATTTATTAATAAGTCGCACTTCTTTCTTTCTTGTTTACTTATTTATAATTTATAGTCTGTTTTTTTTTTGTTTGTTTGTTTTTTGTTTTTGTTTTAAATTAATTAGAATTCTATTTGATATATTTTTCTACCGCCCTTCACTTATTTACTGATTTGCTCACACAGAAAAGCCATTTGGGTCAATTATTATTATTATTATTATTATTATTATTATTAGTAGTAGTAGTAGTAGTAGTAGTATTCAATATAATCTCTTATTTCCTTTAGCAGCCAGAGTATAAAATGTGTTTGGTAAAATATTTTATAAATAAGTTTCATTTCTTTCTTTCTCGTTTACTCACTTATAATTTATAGTTTGTTTGTTTTGTTTTTTTTTTTTTTTTGTTTTTGCACTTAATTAGAATTCTTTTAGATCTAATATGTGTCGTCCTTCACATATCGATTGATTTGCTCACAGAAAAGCCATTTAGGCCTAATTAGGCCCGAGCACCTTGGCGGTGCGAAGGCCTATTGTAATTGCAGTGTTTATTATTATTAGGCCCGAGCACCTTGGCGGTGCGAAGGCCTATTGTAATTGCAGTGTTTATTATTATTATTATTATTTTTATTCGGACACTTCGCGTGCTTTTTTGGAGGCCTGAACGTGCTTAAAAACTCACCAAATTTTGCGTACCCCCCCAAGGGAATACGAAAAATTTGATATTTTGAGGTGCTCCAGAATGTTTGGGCGAAACTGAACGAGAGCGCCACCTATTTTAGGTGCCCCGCCACTGCATGTCGTTAATCTTTATGAAAATTCATACACATGATCTACATGCTAGGGTGAACAAAAAATCCTCTTAATGTCATGGTGAAATGTCGACAGGAAGGCGGCCATTTTAGGTCAAAGTCAATATTTTAGCGTTTTAGCACCTCTCATTTTAACGAACTCGTCCTAGGGCTTTTATCCCACTGAGCCACAAATTGCTCAGGATGTTCAGGAGGCATGGGTGATTAAATGTTGTGTTATTTCTTCTAATAGGAGACTTAGTTTACAAGGGGCGGGGCCCCAAAGTTTGATGTCTCGCCAGGAAAAATTAAACAGCTATAACTCCCACATAAAGCAACATTTCTGCACCAAATTTGCTAGATATGATGGCAGTCCCCTCCTACAGAGTTCTATATGTCAATATTTTGATTATGAAATAGCCACGCCCCCTGGAGGTCAAAAGTGTTGTTTTTTGCTCACACACCCATAACTCTGGCTTGGTGGACACCACATGGCCCAAATTCACTCAGGCATCACAAAACATGTTGGTGAAGAGATCTGGTAAAGGACGTTGCTCTACACTGCACGGCGTGCCCGTGACGCCATGGCGAAGTTCCATGCGGCGGCATGACATCATAAATCACTATAAAATTGTCCATTTTGATCTGATCACCCTAAAACTTATAGGGATTAATAAGGGATCAGTCCTGAACAGATTAATGTGACCATTGCTGGTGTAGACCTAAGCCCCGCCCACTTATAACAGGAAGTGGTTTTTTCCACGTTTGAGGGTCATGCTTCTAAGGAAATGGTCCCAAACACTTGAGACTCCTCCAAAACATGTCAAACCCTTTCATGATGCCACAATAAAAACCTCAAGTCGCTACGCTAAACGGGACATGGCGAATGGCGGTCCAACGCCATGAAACAGGAAGTACCTGTGACCAAGCCATGGAACCTTGTACCGCCACCATACTTGCCATTACTGATGACAGTAAGGCCCTGAACTAAGCCCCATTGACACATTATGGAATAAATGGAGCATGTCTCCATAGCGCCCCCTACAATATTTCAATCAATCAGCCCCGCCCACTACATGGACCGACATGGATAAAATTCATCACAGTTGGAGAACCTGCCAGTACCTTCAAAAAAGTCTCTTGGACATATAGGCCAAAACCAACAGGAAGTCGGCCATTTTGAAAAAGGTGCCATTTTTGGGGTCATTTCTTTGCCATGCATTTTAAACAACTCCTCCTAGGGATATTGTCCAACTGACACCCAACTTGCACAGGATGCTCAGGAGGCATGTGTGATTTAAAGTTGTGCTATTTCTTCTAATAGAAGATTTAGTTTATGAGGGGCGGGCCCTCAAAGTTTTATGTCTCATTAACAAAGACTTATTGCTAATACTCCCACATAAAACAACATATCAGCACAGGAATCACCACATTTGATGCCAGTTCCATGATGAACAAAATCTACAATGCAATAATACGACTATGAATTAGCCCCACCCCTTGGCAACAACAAGTGTCTGATATCATGAACCAGGAAGTACCTGTAACAAAGCCATGAAATTGTTGATCTTCACCATACTTGCCATGACTCATGACAGTTATGTCCTTAATAGAGTAAAATTACAATATAGTAGAAAAGATAGTAAATGGCTCCATAGCGCCCCCTACAATATTTCAATCAATCAGCCCCGCCCACTACATTGACTGACATGGATATGATTCGGGACACTTGTAGACTCTCCCAGTACCTTCCAAAAAGTCTCTTGGACATATGGGCTAAATCAAACAGGAAGTCGGCCATTTTGAAAAAGGTGTCATTTTTGGGGCAATTTCTGTCATTTTCTTTGCCATGCATTTTGAGAAGTTCCTTCTAAGAATTTTGTCCAACTTTAACCCAAATGAGTCAGGATGCTTAAGAGGCATGTGTGATTAAAAGTTGTGCTATTTATTTTAATAGGGGATATCGTTTAGGAGAGGCGGGGCAGCAAAGCAGCTGTGATGCGACGAAAATGAAAACTGACATAACTCCCACAAAAAACAACCAACCTGCACCAAATTCACTACAGATGATGCCAGTCATATCCTTCACATTTGTGCATGGCAATAAATAGATTATAAGTTAGCCCCGCCCCTTGGTGACATGAATTGACTCTTCATAAGGCCTAAATGGCCTGAAGTGCAGTCTGGCTGCACTTTAGGTTGAGAGAGGCATGGGAAGGATGTTGCCAGGGGAGGCGGTGGCATTATGCCGAGCGGCGCCATGGTGCGAGGGCCTATATCACCGCTTGCGGTTTTAATTATTATTATTTTTATTCGGACACTTCGCGTGCTTTTTTGGAGGCCTGAACGTGCTCGAAAACTCACCAAATTTTGCGTACCCCCCCAAGGGAATACGAAAAATTTGATATTTTGAGGTGCTCCAGAATGTTTGGGCGAAACTGAATGAGAGCGCCACCTATTTTAGGTGCCCCGCCACTGCATGTCATTAATCTTTATGAACATTCATACACATGACCTACATGACAGGGCGAACAAAAAATCCTCTTAATGTCATGGTGAAATGTCGACAGGAAGGCGGCCATTTAAGGTCAAAGTCAATATTTTGGCGTTTTAGCACCTCGCATTTTAACGAACTCGTCCTAGAGCTTTTATCCCACTGAGCCACAAATTGCTCAGGATGTTCAGGAGGCATCTGTGATTAAATGTTGTGTTATTTCTTCTAATAGGAGACTTAGTTTACGAGGGGCGGGGCCTCAAAGTTTGATGTCTCGCCATGAAAAATTAAACGGATATAACTCCCACATAAAGCAACATTTCTGCACCAAATTTGCTAGATATGATGGCAGTGCCCTCCTACAGAGTTCTATATGTCAATATTTTGATTATGAAATAGCCACGCCCCCTGGAGGTCAAAAGTGTTGTTTTTTGCTCACACACCCATAACTCTGGCTTGGTGGACACCACATGGCCCAAATTCACTCAGGCATCAGAAAACATGTTGGTGAAGAGATCTGATAAAGGACGTTGCTCTACGCTGCACGGCGTGCCCGTGACGCCATGGCGAAGTTCCATGCGGCGGCGTGACATCATAAATCACTATAAAATTGTCAATTTTGATCTGAGCACCCTAAAACTTATAGGGATTAATAAGGGATCAGTCCTGAACAGATTAATGTGACCATTGCTGGTCTAGACCTAAGCCCCGCCCACTTACAACAGGAAGTGGTTTTTTCCACGTTTGAGGGTCATGCTTCTAAGCAAATGGTCCCAAACACTTGAGCCTCCTCCAAAACATGTCAAACCCTTTCATGATGCCACAATAAAAACCTCAAGTCGCTACGCTAAACGGGACATGGCGAATGGCGGCCCAACGCCATGAAACAGGAAGTACCTGTGACCAAGCCATGGAACCTTGGACCGCCACCATACTTGCCATGACTGATGACAGTAAGGCCCTGAACTAAGCCCCATTGAAACATTATGGAATAAATGGAGCATGTCTCCATAGCGCCCCCTACAAAATTTCAATCAATCAGCCCCGCCCACTACATGGACCGACATGGATAAAATTCAGCACAGTTGGAGAACCTTCCAGTACCTTCAAAAAAGTCTCTTGGACATATGGGCTAAATCCAACAGGAAGTCGGCCATTTTGAAAAAGGTGCCATTTTTGGGGTCATTTCTTTGCCATGCATTTTAAACAACTCCTCCTAGGGATATTGTCCAACTGACACCCAACTTGCACAGGATGCTCAGGGGGCATGTGTGATTTAAAGTTGTGCTATTTCTTCTAATAGAAGATTTAGTTTAGGAGGGGCGGGCCCTCAAAGTTTTATGTCTCATTAACAAAGACTTATTGCTAAAACTCCCACATAAAACAACATATCAGCACAGGAATCGACACATTTGATGCCAGTCCCATGATGAACAAAATCTAAAATGCAATGATATGACTATGAACTAGCCCCACCCCTTGGCAACAACAAGTGTCTGATATCATGAACCAGGAAGTACCTGTAACAAAGCCATGAAATTGTTGATCTTCACCATACTTGCCATGAGTCATGACAGTTATGTACTTAATAGAGTAAAATTACAATATAGTGGAAAAGATAGTAAATGGCTCCATAGCGCCCCCTACAATATTTCAATCAATCAGCCCCGCCCACTGCATTGACTGACATGGATATGATTCAGCACAGTTGTAGACCCTCCCAGTACCTTCAAAAAAGTCTCTTGGACATATGGGCTAAATAAAACAGGAAGTCGGCCATTTTGAATAAGGTGCCATTTTCGGGGTCATTTCTGTCATTTGCTTTGCCATGCATTTTGATTAAGTCCTGCTAAGAATTTTATCTAACTTTAATCCAAATGAGTCAGGATGCTCAAGAGACATGTGTGATTAAAAGTTGTGCTATTTCTTTTAATAGGGGATATCATTTAGGAGAGGCGGGGCAGCAAAGCAGATGTGATGCAGTGAAAAGGAAAACTGACATAACTCCCACAAAAAACAACCAACCTGCACCAAATTTGCTACAGATGATGCCAGTCATATCCTTCACATTTGTGCATGTCAATAATTAGATGATAAGTTAGCCCCGCCCCTTGGTGACAGGAAGTGACCCTTCATAAGGCCTTAATGGCCTGAAGTGCAGTCTGGCTGCACTTTAGGTTGAGAGAGGCATGGGAAGGATGTTGCCAGGGGAGGCGGTGGCATTATGCCGAGCGGCGCCATGGTGCGAGGGCCTATATCACCGCTTGCGGTTTTAATTATTATTATTTTTATTCGGACACTTCGCGTGCTTTTTTGGAGGCCTGAACGTGCTCAAAAACTCACCAAATTTTGCGTACCCCCCCAAGGGAATACGAAAAATTTGATATTTTGAGGTGCTCCAGAATGTTTGGGCGAAACTGAATGAGAGCGCCACCTATTTTAGGTGCCCCGCCACTGCATGTTGTTAATCTTTATGAAAATTCATACACATGATCTACATGCTAGGGTGAACAAAAAATCCTCTAAATGTCATGGTGAAATGTCGACAGGAAGGCGGCCATTTTAGGTCAAAGTCAATATTTTGGCGTTTTAGCACCTCGCATTTTAACGAACTCGTCCTAGAGCTTTTATCCCACTGAGCCACAAATTGCTCAGGATGTTCAGGAGGCATGTGTGATTAAATGTTGTGTTATTTCTTCTAATAGGAGACTTAGTTTACGAGGGGCGGGGCCTCAAAGTTTGATGTCTCGCCATGAAAAATTAAACGGATATAACTCCCACATAAAGCAACATTTCTGCACCAAATTTGCTAGATATGATGGCAGTCCCCTCCTACAGAGTTCTATATGTCAATATTTTGATTATGAAATAGCCACGCCCCCTGGAGGTCAAAAGTGTTGTTTTTTGCTCACACACCCATAACTCTGGCTTGGTGGACACCACATGGCCCAAATTCACTCAGGCATCACAAAACATGTTGGTGAAGAGATCTGGTAAAGGACGTTGCTCTACGCTGCACGGCGTGCCCGTGACGCCATGGCGAAGTTCCATGCGGCGGCATGACATCATAAATCACTATAAAATTGTCAATTTTGATCTGATCACCCTAAAACTTATAGGGATTAATAAGGGATCAGTCCTGAACAGATTAATGTGACCATTGCTGGTGTAGACCTAAGCCCCGCCCACTTACAACAGGAAGTGGTTTTTTCCACGTTTGAGGGTCATGCTTCTAAGCAAATGGTCCCAAACACTTGAGACTCCTCCAAAACATGTCAAACCCTTTCATGATGCCACAATAAAAACCTCAAGTCGCTACGCTAAACGGGACATGGCGAATGGCGGTCCAACGCCATGAAACAGGAAGTACCTGTGACCAAGCCATGGAACCTTGGACCGCCACCAAACTTGCCATGACTGATGACAGTAAGGCCCTGAACTAAGCCCCATTGAAACATAATGGAATAAATGGAGCATGTCTCCATAGCGCCCCCTACAAAATTTCAATCAATCAGCCCCGCCCACTACATGGACCGACATGGATAAAATTCAGCACAGTTGGAGAACCTTCCAGTACCTTCAAAAAAGTCTCTTGGACATATGGGCTAAATTCAACAGGAAGTCGGCCATTTTGAAAAAGGTGCCATTTTTGGGGTCATTTCTTTGACATGCATTTTAAACAACTCCTCCTAGGGATATTGTCCAACTGACACCCAACTTGCACAGGATGCTCAGGAGGCATGTGTGATTTAAAGTTGTGTTATTTCTTCTAATAGAAGATTTAGTTTAGGAGGGGCGGGCCCTCAAAGTTTGATGTCTGATAAACAAAGACTTATTGCTAAAACTCCCACATAAAACAACATATCAGCACAGGAATCGACACATTTGATGCCAGTCCCATGATGAACAAAATATACAATGCAATAATGGGACTATGAATTAGACCCACCCCTTGGAGACAACATGTGTCTGATATCATGAACCAGGAAGTACCTGTAACAAAGCCATGAAACCTTTCATCTTCACCATACTTGCCATGAGTCATGACAGTTATGTCCTTAATAGAGTAAAATTACAATATAGTGGAAAAGATAGTAAATGGCTCCATAGCGCCCCCTACAATATTTCAATCAATCAGCCCCGCCCACTACATTGACTGACATGGATAAAATTCAGCACACTTATAGTCCATTCCAGTACCTTCAAAAAAGTCTCTTGGACATATGAGCTAAATCAAACAGGAAGTCGGCCATGTTGAAAAAAGGTGCCTTTTTCGGGGTCATTTCTGTCATTTTCTTTGCCATGCATTTTGAGGAAGTCCTGCTAAGATTTTTATCTAACTTTAACCCAAATGAGTCAGGATGCTCAAGAGGCATGTGTGATTAAAAGTTGTGCTATTTCTTTTAATAGGGGATATCATTTAGGAGAGGCAGGGCAGCAAAGCAGATGTGATGCAATGAAAAGGAAAACTGACATAACTCCCACAAAAAACAACCAACCTGCACCAAATTTGCTACAGATGATGCCAGTCATATCCTTCACATTTCTGCATGTCAATAATTAGATTATAAATTAGCCCCGCCCCTTGGTGACAGGAAGTGACCGTTCATAAGGCCTAAATGGCCTGAAGTGCAGTCTGGCTGCACTTTAGGTTGAGAGAGGCATGGGAAGGATGTTGCCAGGGGAGGCGGTGGCATTATGCCGAACGGCGCCATGGTGCGAGGGCCTATATCACCGCCTGCAGTTTTAATTAGGCCCGAGCACCTTGGCGGTGCGAAGGCCTATCGTAATTGCAGCGTTTATTATTATTATTATTAGGCCCGAGCACCTTGGCGGTGCGAAGGCCTATTGTAATTGCAGCGTTTATTATTATTAGGCCCGAGCACCTTGGCGGTGCGAAGGCCTATTGTAATTGCAGCGTTTATTATTATTATTATTATTATTATTAGGCCCGAGCACCTTGGCGGTGCGAAGGCCTATTGTAATTGCAGCGTTTATTATTAGGCCCGAGCACCTTGGCGGTGCGAAGGCCTATTGTAATTGCAGTGTTTATTATTATTATTATTATTATTATTATTATTATTATTATTATTATTATTATTATTATTTTTATTCGGACACTTCGCGTGCTTTTTTGGAGGCCTGAACGTGCTCGAAAACTCACCAAATTTTGCGTACCCCCCCAAGGGAATACGAAAAATTTGATATTTTGAGGTGCTCCAGAATGTTTGGGCGAAACTGAACGAGAGCGCCACCTATTTTAGGTGCCCCGCCACTGCATGTCGTTAATCTTTATGAAAATTCATACACATGATCTACATGCTAGGGCAAACAAAAAATCCTCTTAATGTCATGGTGAAATGTCGACAGGAAGGCGGCCATTTTAGGTCAAAGTCAATATTTTGGCGTTTTAGCACCTCGCATTTTAACGAACTCGTCCTAGGGCTTTTATCCCACTGAGCCACAAATTGCTCAGGATGTTCAGGAGGCATGTGTGATTAAATGTTGTGTTATTTCTTCTAATAGGAGACTTAGTTTACGAGGGGCGGGGCCTCAAAGTTTGATGTCTTGCCATGAAAACTTAAACGGATATAACTCCCACATAAAGCAACATTTCTGCACCAAATTTGCTAGATATGATGGCAGTCCCCTCCTACAGAGTTCTATATGTCAATATTTTGATTATGAAATAGCCACGCCCCCTGGAGGTCGAAAGTGTTGTTTTTTGCTCACACACCCATAACTCTGGCTTGGTGGACACCACATGGCCCAAATTCACTCAGGCATCACAAAACATGTTGGTGAAGAGATCTGGTAAAGGACGTTGCTCTACGCTGCACGGCGTGCCCGTGACGCCATGGCGAAGTTCCATGCGGCGGCGTGACATCATAAATCACTATAAAATTGTCAATTTTGATCTGATCACCCTAAAACATATAGGGATTAATAAGGGATCAGTCCTGAACAGATTAATGTGACCATTGCTGGTGTAGACCTAAGCCCCGCCCACTTACAACAGGAAGTGGTTTTTTCCACGTTTGAGGGTCATGCTTCTAAGCAAATGGTCCCAAACACTTGAGCCTCCTCCAAAACATGTCAAACCCTTTCATGATGCCACAATAAAAACCTCAAGTCGCTACGCTAAACGGAACATGGCGAATGGCGGTCCAACGCCATGAAACAGGAAGTACCTGTGACCAAGCCATGGAACCTTGGACCACCACCAAACTTGCCATGACTGATGACAGTCAGGTCCTGAACTAAGCCCCATTGAAACATAATGGAATAAATGCAGAATGTCTCCATAGCGCCCCCTACAAAATTTCAATCAATCAGCCCCGCCCACTACATTGACCGACATGGATAAAATTCAGCACAGTTGGAGAACCTTCCAGTACCTTCAAAAAAGTCTCTTGGACATATGGGCTAAATTCAACAGGAAGTCGGCCATTTTGAAAAAGGTGCCATTTTTGGGGTCATTTCTTTGCCATGCATTTTAAACAACTCCTCCTAGGGATATTGTCCAACTGACACCCAACTTGCAAAGGATGCTCAGGAGGCATGTGTGATTTAAAGTTGTGTTATTTCTTCTAATAGAACATTTAGTTTAGGAGGGGCGGGCCCTCAAAGTTTTATGTCTCATTAACAAAGACTTATTGCTAATACTCCCACATAAAACAACATATCAGCACAGGAATCGACACATTTGATGCCAGTCCCATGATGAACAAAATATACAATGCAATAATATGACTCTGAACTAGCCCCAGCCCATGGCAACAACAAGTGTCTGATATCATGAACCAGGAAGTAACTGTAACAAAGCCATGAAACCTTTGATCTTCACCATACTTGCCATGAGTCATGAAAGTTATGCCCTTAATAGAGTAAAATTAAAATATAGTGGAGAAGATAGTAAATGGCTCCATAGCGCCCCCTACAATATTTTAATCAACCAGCCCCGCCCACTGCATGGACCGACATGGATAAAATTCAGCACAGTTGGAGAACCTTCCAGCACCTTCAAAAAAGTCTCTTGGACATATGGGCTAAATCAAACAGGAAGTCGGCCATTTTGAAAAGGGTGCCATTTTCGGGGTCATTTCTGTCATTTGCTTTGCCATGCATTTTGAGGAACGTCTCCTAAGAATTTTGTCCAACTTTAACCCAAATGAGTCAGGATGCTCAAGAGTCATGTGTGATTAAAAGTTGTGCAATTTCTTTTAATAGGGGATATCATTTAGGAGAGGCGGGGCAGCAAAGCAGATGTGATGCAATGAAAAGGAAAACTGACATAACTCCCACAAAAAACAACCAACCTGCACCAAATTTGCTACAGATGATGCCAGTCATATCCTTCACATTTCTGTATGCCAATAATTAGATGATAAGTTAGCCCCGCCCCTTGGTGACAGGAAGTGACCGTTCACAATGCCTAAATTGCCTGAAGTGCAGTCTGGCTGCACTTTAGGTTGAGAGAGGCATGGGAAGGATGTTGCCAGGGGAGGCGGTGGCATTATGCCGAGCGGCGCCATGGTGCGAGGGCCTATATCACCGCTTGCGGTTTTAATTATTATTATAATTAGTAGTAGTAGTAGTAGTAGTAGTAGTGGCAGAGGCAGAGGTGGTGATGGCATTAATTGGTAGAATCTGTCAGTGTTCGCTGTTTCCAGACGGAACTATTTTGGTGACGCACTAGTAACCCCAGAGCAACACCTGCATCCGGTTGCTCTCATTCACCGGTGTTGGCTTCTGTTTCAGTCCTCTAAACTTTCCCCAGAAGCTGCAGCCGGCTCTGCTACACAGACTGACTAAAACACCGCTTTACACCTGAACAATGGTTCCATTAAAACGACGTAAAGTTGTCGCTTCGCAGACTGGAAACACTGGGACTGAAGGTGGAGATGAAGTCAAGTTCCCCCAGGTTGTTTTATTTCTCTTGGAGAGGAAAATGGGAGCCAGTCGGAGAGCTTTCCTCTCTCAGCTCGGACGTAAGAAAGGATTTCCGGTGCAGGAGTTGTTCAGGTGGGAGGAGTAAAGATGTTCTCGTGCAGAGCTGGAGTTATCGATACTTCATTCTGAGGTTTTTTTCTGCCCACAGCCAAACTGTCACGCATGTTATCTGTGAGAACAACTCCGTGGAAGAGGTGAAGACGTGGCTGGAGTCGCGTGGCGGCAGCCGACCAGCGCCTCACCTGCTGGACATCAGCTGGTTCACAGAGAGCATGCGCGCAGGTGAGCCGCTGGAGATCCTGGACAGACATAAACTACAGGTGCAGCATGTTTTATTCTAGTCTTACATTCCTCTCAATAACAATATAAATATAAATTAAAAATAAATAACATGGTTATTGCCTGAATGGAAGCACACCTTTTTAAACTAAGTTTTTTTTTTTTTTTTTTTTTTTTAAATCACTTTATTTTAATCAAAAATCCCTTGTTTGGCAAAATTCCAGATGTTTCTCAGTAGATTTATTGCTCAGACCTTACTTTAACCTTACTGGGCCTGAAAACCCAGGAAACAGGTCTGGTATTTTAATATGCAGTGTGATTTATGACTGTGGCATAGAGACCTGAGTGGAAACTGGTGTGTAAAACTAGCTTAAAACTGAAGCGTGTCCAGACTGTTAGCGGCGGCAGGAGTTCATTACATGCCAACCATGAAATTTCATGAATAAACAATGTAACATGGAGTTCTGGTGCATTTATCTATTTTTATTTAAATATCTCAGTGATATATTTCTGTTTTTCTTAAAGTCATTTATTAGTTGCTTTATTTGTAATGAAGCTGTTTAGACATTTCAAGCACATTTGGGGTGGTCCCTGATGGCTTTCGGGACCCCAGCGACTGCTTAGTTGGCTGAAATCATGACATGCTCCATGTGGGAGATCTTGGGAATCCCGTCTCCTGCCAACCTGCTGCTGTGTGTTCCTGTGCGACAGGAACAGGAACTGCTGCAAAAGTTCTGTGTTTGTCTGTAAAGATGACATTTCTAATCTGTTGTGTCTCCCAGGAGCAGCAGAGGGATGAATCGGAGGTCGTCTTCTTCTCAGTGCCCAGCTACGCCTGTCAGAGGAGAACCTCTCTGGAAAACCATAACGCTCCCCTAACTGTACGTCTCCCCCCCCCTCCAAAGCAAGCTGAAATGTCAGACTCTCCCTGACAGCTTTATGTTGAACTTAAACACGTTCTGCTTCAGGAAGCTTTGTCCCTTCTGGCTGAAAACGCGGAGCTCAGCGAGGATGACGGTCGAGGTGTGGCGTTCGGGCGGGCCGCCGCCGTGTTGAAGGCGCTCCCCTCGCTGGTGACCAGCATGTCGCAGCTCAGGGGGTTGCCCTGCCTGGGGGAGCACTCCCTCAAAGTCATCAAAGTCAGTGTGTTTTGGTCCAGCCTTGCATCAAACCTTAAACAGACGTAATGAGCCCAGTTTTACCCCCGTCTTGCAGGAAATCCTGGAAAATGGAACATCGAGTGAAGTAGAATCCACCAAGAAGTCTGAGCGGTATCAAGCGTTAAAGGTACGATAATAATAATAATATAAAAAGAATGAAATAAGAAACAACAACGTAAAAAGCTATCAAATTAAATTAACCATAAAACACTTTTTAAAAAGGAAAGTTTTCAGATACGACCGCGTGTTTCATCTTAACCTGGTGTGTAGTTCTCATTTCAGATCATCGCATTGCACCTGGTGAAATATATACATATATATATATATATATATATATATATATAAATACACACACACATAAATAAATATCTATTTGATTTTTTGATTAAACTTATTTCTTTAGTTTTTCCCTGCACACTCAAAAATAGAGGTACCAGTTTGTACCTAAAAAGGTACAAATGCTTGTCGCTGGGGGTGTACTCTTTTGAGAGACATTTCTGTACCCTTCAGTTCTGGTCTATTTTTGTACCTTATCAAGTTATGTTTTTTTATCTTTCCACAGGATTAGGCCTGGTCCATGCCAATGAGCAACATTATCTTATCTTTAATCTAGAAATAATCTTCAAAAACTCAAAATACTGACCAGCCATACACTTAGTTTGCAGCATCTGACCTTCATTGTCTGGTGTAGTAAATGACTGTTAAGTAGTACTACTGTCATCACTCAACTCTGCTCTAGTTTGTAACATTACAGCCATTAACATTACATTTTTCAATGCTGCAGGTACCCTTATGGTCGAAATGGTACAAATTTGTACTTTATGTCACTTTGAACCCTTTTTCGTACTCTGAAGGTGCTTCTGGTCTCTTAAAGACCAGTATTGTACTTTTGAGAGAACATTTCTTTAAAATGTACCTATAGGTACAGAAATGTCTTATCTTGTACCTCTATTTTTGAGAGTGTGAAATGTCATGTTTCCTCTTTTGGTGTGTTTCTATTTTAATGACACACACCTTGTGTCAACAGGTGGATAGTTTATTTAATGGCAGAGAAATAAGAAAAATAGGCAAGTGACAAATTATACATGCAAAGAAGTTTTTATTGTTGTTGCACGTGGTGTTACGGCGTTTAGGAGCAACGTGAGAAAAAAGTTAAATACCACAGAAATATGAGATAAATACAAAAAAAAAATTATTCATTTAACTTTTCTTCTTATGAAAGAAATGGAAAAAATGTTAAAACTTTTTTTTATTTAAGGCTGATTTTCAAGTTAAAGCCTCATCTCTCCAGAGAAAGTCCTCCACCTGCTCATTATGTCCCACATACACTTTATCATGGCATCGATCAGCTGACTTTGCACCGACTGCAGCTCTGTTGTTTACAGGAACAAGACGATATGATCATATCACCCCTGTGCTTGTCTCCCTGCACTGGTTTCCAGTTAGTTTTAGGACCCATACAGGTTTCTTATTAATGGTTTTTAAAGCCTTAAATGGTTTGACTCCCTTGTTTTAGTCAGAGTTGCTACAGTCGTCCTCAAATGTCTTCATCCCCTTTTATTAAAGAAAAAGATAAATTTACAACAGACACTCAGAGAAGTAGAGACTGAGAAAAGGAACAATAACTAGAAATTTGCTCAATTATAATTTAGTGATATAAGAGACTTTTTTTTTTTTTTTTTATTTACTTAAGTGAGTTGAAGACAAACAAAACAAACTGATCCTGGACAAATTAGAGCACTTTTCTGTTGAACAGTGGGACAAAATACCTGTCAACTGGGAGGAACAGAAAACACCTGACTGTAGTGGAAACATTCAGCTAAATATTAGGAACATTTTATCATATTTGTTTGCTTATTTAAAAAAATATTTCTATTGAATCAGAATTTTAAAAATGATGTAATTATTTTCATTACATTTTTATTTATTTTTACTTCCGTCAGTTCCAGCTGATTTTCCCAGGCAGCTGTTTTTTCCTTCTGTGATGGGACGGTATGAAAACTTATGAGGATGACTGTAAATAAGAGTTATTTAACAGGGATTCAATAAAGCCGTAAAACATTTGCTAGAAGTATTAAAACGAGGACGCGGTGTCGAGCCTTCCCACAGCATCACCATGGAAACCAGAGCTTTTCCTCCACGCCAGACCTTGTGAAGCTGGAGGATCCCTGACAAACAAAACTAAAGCTGGACAGTAGGATTCTTTAGAAAATGACCTCCAATGCCATCTGAGTCGGGACGTTTCGTCTCCTTAGCAACGCTCCTCGGAGAACTTGCAGACATTAAAAGCATTTCAGAAAAACCCAGATCAGCTTCCACAGAGAGAATCATGGCCAGGGCCGTTTCTAGCTTTGTGGGGGCCCTAGGCAAGATGTTTTTAGGGGCCCCTAGTTTGTCAAACTGTGATGAAGAGATTCCTAACCCTTCAGATGGTCTACTAAGATGCCAGCATCTACTACAGATGTTGAGCGAAACAGCCTGCAGGTAAATGTAAAGATTTTTTATTTACTTTTTGTTGTTTGTTTTTTTTTTTGTTTTTTTTAAATATGTGTATAAATGAATTTGATATTACCATTTTTTATTGTTTATTGAAGAATTTGGATTTATGTATCTATTTATATCTGGTCAAATAACAAATTATTATTCAACATTACTTATGAAATATAATTCCACACAATCTGATTTCAGTATTTTGTTGGTTATTACAACCAGATGCTGAACAAGATACGGGAAATTTCTCTTGACTACGGTTCACTCTTTCTATTTTACATTCTTTATTTTATCCATGAAGAGATACAGATGTACAGAGATACATAAAATATTGTATCAAAATGTTACAATTCAGAGGTTAAGGGTGAAACGTGAACAAAACAGAAAGAAAAACAAAAAGAGACCCACACAAAACACAGAACTCACCACTGTAAATCGTGGCTCATGAACCGGCAGCTGGACGTGAACCGCCGACCATCAAGTTAGATAAAAGCAAACAGTTCGACCAACTGAACCACCGCTTACTACTGCAGTTTATTTTATTTAGAAGCCTATAAGGGGAGTAATAAACACATAAGATAGCTACAGACATTTTAATTCTGCCTCAGAAGAAGCTGAAGACGCAGCTTTGGGGCCCCGTGGTGGTTTGGGGGCTCTAGGCTCCTGCCTAGTCCGGCTGTAGCGAGAAGCGGGTCTGGACCTGACGCTGCTGCGTTTTCCACCCACGTGTTTCAGGTGCTGACGGGTATTTTTGGAGTTGGGGCTAAAACCGCCGAGCGATGGATCAGAGGGGGAATACGCAGCCTTCATCAGCTCCGCCAGGCGGGACGGACGCTCAATCGAGCTCAGCAGGCAGGTGTGTGGACGTAAAACACCAGGTCTGCTCGCGCATCGCCGGCGTGAGGAAAGGTTGTGTCTCTGCTTCGTTAGAGGCACGGTGAAGCTAAATGTTTATTTATTTATCTATTCATTTATTTATTTGTTTGTTTGTGTGTTTATTTATTTGTTTGTTTATTTATCTGTGTATTTATTTTTGTTTATTTGTGTATTTATTTATCTATTTGTTTGTTTATCTATTTATCTATTTGTTTATTTATCTATTTATTTGTTTATTTATGTCAGGATCTGCTGAGCAACAGCAGTGCAAATGCAAGCTGACCAGTTGCATCTAATTTAACTGGTTTTGTTCAGAAAAACATTCATGTTTTGAATCCTCTTCTTGACTTCACGGCGATGTTGGAGGGTTTTCTCCAAAGAAAATGCAAATTATTGTTTTATTTTTTTGTCCTGAATCGAGAGATTTTCATCACCTGAAAGGAAAGGTAATCAGCTGCGTGGTGCGGCGACGTCACTCCCACTTTTTACTGCTCATGTGACGCGTTTCCACTGCTTTCCTCCTGATGTTCCCTCATGATGCTTTCTCTCTGACAAAGTCCATCCTTCAGGTCCCACAGCGGGACGCCGCCGCTGCTCTGTCAGATGGGGAACGGTTTCAGAAACTGACTCTAAATCCAGTATTTCTATGTTTTGCTCCAGTAACATCCTGATTTTAAAGCTGCAGCATCATCTGACAACGTAGCTGAAAGGCGACGTCTGTACGGCGAGTTCAGCTTTAGTTACACCCTCCGTCATCTCCGACAGAGAAGCTGCTCAACATCTTCCGTGTTTTACTTCCCACTGCTGCAGAACTCCACGTCCTTCCTGTGCACGCTCACCGAAGGGACCAGAACAATCAGCTGTGCTGTGAGCGCCGAGTGATGCTGGGTTTCCCGTCGTCTTGCAGGTCTGGAGCACTACGATGACATCAACCAGCCGGTCACCAAAGCGGAGGCGGAGCTCATCATGGAGACGGTGGAGAAAGCTGTGGCGTCGGTGTTACCAGGAGCTCAGACCGTTCTGACCGGAGGATTCAGGAGGTGAAAGAGAACATTCCTCACGCTGCATCGACTAATGCTGTCGGGATCTGTTCTAGTCAAAGAGAAACGGTTCAAACTAAAACACCCAACACAAGCGTGACCTTTGACCTCCCAGTCATGTTTTCACCAGAAACGCTCCCATACTGACCAGTATCCTTCAGAAAAAATCTAAATCTCTTCGTCTATAACAGGACTTGAAGATAAAAATGTAAAGTTTCCTTGTAGATAAATGTGGCCTGATGTGTGTGTGATGAAATATTAACGTCCTGCTGTGGGTCCGAATTTCATTTCATTTTAACTCAATTTATCTTCTTCATGATTCAAAATGTTGATTTCTGTTTGTTCATCAAGCTATAAAACAATGAAAAGTTAAACTAGTGACCGCCTTCCTCAGAGGGAAGCTGACGGGTCACGATGTGGACTTCCTGATAACACACCCAGAGGAGGGCCGAGAGGTGGGACTGATGCCGAAGGTGGTCTCCTGGCTCCAGTCAGAGGTAAGCTTCCACCCACCAGAGAGCCAGGATGAAATCAGCAACGCTTCTAGGTTTATAGTGTCCAGGTAAAACCTCTGTAATAACACAAATAATTATGTGTAAAATGTACATATTTAGCCATAAAGGCTGTTCCAGTTGGCAACGGAGTTTATCATCACTAAACTGATGGGAGGCCTGTCATAACTGGTCTGAGGGACCGAGCCAAAAAAAACCAGAGAAGCACAAGGACTCTTTTATTTAACAAAAATATCAAAATAAATATTTTAGTACAATAACTTTAGGCCCATAAAAGAGGTCAAAGAAACAAACTTCAACATAAGCATTAACATAATTAACAATGGACACTGGCTGATCAGGCCATTTTAACACGAGGGGCGGGGCGGGGGGGCAATACAATACTCTATAACATAAACTTATCAATAAAGAGTTACATGTAACCTGTTAAGACAATAAACTAAACAATCTGAGATTCCTAAATAATGCAAAACACAACTGATAATCAGTCAATAGAAAACCTAAACCCCGCCTACGACCCCCCCCCCCACCCCCCCTACAAAAATATGGTACAGCCCAATCAGGCCTCAGCCTGATTTAAGGAGCTCCAGAGCAGTCAGGACTCTTTTCTTTGGCAGGCTGAGGAACTCCACACAGAAACTGGCAACGCAAAAGGAAAGTAGATTAACTGAAAGCAAACTAACAAGGTGACAAAACGAGTTAATGTGTGCACGCAGTCAGGCTCCGTTCAGACTGCAGGGCTCGCTGCTCATATCCGATGTTTTTGTAAAATACCAATTTTTTGAAAGTCCGTTCACATTTCCGATCAAATGTGACTCGAACGTGAGCTGCTGTATGAACCTCATGCACACCAGAAGAGTCCCGCATGCGTAGAAAACACGGCGACGTGCAGTGAGCGTGCGTGTGACGTCTTTGTGTTTGCAGAAGTAAATATGGACGGCAGCAGCAGAACATTTGCTATTTTAAAAGTTTTGTCCAACCGTAGCGACAACATTGTGAATGGGTTCGTTTTAAGGAGACGTTTACGGAAGAGGAAAGTAAAAGTTTTGGTCATTTTGTGGAGCTGTGGCAGCAACAACTGTAGAGAGAAACGTTTGGGTACGAAGTCGCAGTCAGGATTGGTGGGAGAGTGATGTGAGCGTATTTACCGGTAAAGAGTTCATAAACAACAAACGCAGAATAATGACGTTTGTCGTGTGTCGATGACGCGTCGGTCGGATTAATGCGACCTGACCGTTCAGACTGAAGTCGCATGGCAAAAGACCAGATACATATCGGATTTAGGACCACATATCCAAGCGGCCTGGGTCGCATTAGAAAGTATCAGATCTGTGTCGCTCAGACTGTTAAGAAAAGATCGGTTACATGTCGCATAGGGACTCAAACACCGGATTGAAGTCACTTCAGCCTGTAGTGTGAACGTAGCCTAAGTCAATCCAGCTAATGAAAATATGAAAAATGATAGAGTGGATCTTTCAAGTGTTGTTACGTCCCCTGGGAGGGGCGCAAGCTGACAACCACAGATGGAGACAAGACAAGTAAAGACGGTTGTAACATTTATTTCCAGGTCTTGGATGCGGCAGGATTATGGAACCTGTGGGAGAGGGTGGGACGTTAGGCTGCGCCAAAATCAAAGAAAACAACAAAACAAAACGAGGCCTAACTCAGACTGTACCTGTTAACCAAAACCACAGAAACTCCTACCTAACTGATCTAATAACCAGAGCTAGACCGAAGCATATACAAGGGGTGGCAACAGCCTCCAGTTCCACCACGCCATGAACAAACTAAGGCAAACAGAAGAGAGTGACGGCTTCCAGGTGCTGCTCTTTTAAGGGGTGATCTCTCGTGCTGATTGGATTTGAACCAGCCAATGAAACGCAGGGTAGGCAGATCTCCACTTCAGCTACTTGGAAACACCTGGAGATAACAGGGATGATAAGTTTTCACAAGTGATGCTCGTAGCAAGTGTTTACATAACTAATTAAGGAAAAAGAGAAAGTGACCAGACCTTTAGCTCAGGCTGCCGTCACACCTGGACACCTAAAGTCTGTCTCCGTCTCTCTGGCAGGGCTTCCTGCTGTACCAAAAGACCACGAGAAACTCTTACCTGGAGTCCAAAGACGGTCCAGGTCGACCTGCCTCCAGCATGGATCGCTTTGAGAGATGTTTCTCCATCTTTAAACTGTCCAAAGAAGAAGAAACCAGAACCGAGGATCCCCAGGAGGAGACGGGAAACGGAGATCCAAACTCAACCAAAGTCATGGATAAGCAGTCGCAGTGGAGAGCTGTGAGGGTGGACCTGGTGGTCTCCCCCATCAGTCAGTTTGCCTTTGCTCTGCTGGGCTGGACCGGATCCAAAGTGAGCCCTCCTGACCCGTTGGTTCTGCTCGCCGACGGCTTCATCCCACGTTTCTAATGCTTCCACTGATGTCATGTTATCTTCAGCTGTTTGAGAGGGAGCTGCGACGCTGGGCGGGGCACGAGAGGAGCATGTCTCTGAGCAGCCACGCTCTGTTCGACAACACACAGGTGTGTGTGTGTGTGTGTGTGTGCAAACTGCGAATCAAGATAAAGGGACGTTTTATTTCTAATAATAAAAAAAAAAAGTAAAAAAGAGTCTGTTGGCGAAACGGTGAGATAAATGTAAAAGCCAAACAAGAAATGATGAAATAACTGCTATGAGAAGGAAAAATAGGAATATTTTTTAATAGAATTATGACATAATATTTATTCAGAGATAATTTCTTTCCTTTCAGAGTAAATATCTGAGAGCTTCATCGGAGGAGGAGATATTTGCTCATCTCGGTCTGGAGTACATCCCTCCATCGCAGAGAAACGCCTGAAGCATGCCTGGAGGCGCGCAGCACGCCGGCTGCTTTGAATGCGCACCATGACTCATTTATCAGACACCTCAGAGGAAGAGAGGGGAAAAACAGACACTGACTTTTACTGGCTGGACAGATCTCAGAGTACAGGTAGGATGCAAGATGGATGCTGAACGAGCCGTCGTCACGTCAAGCTTTAAGCTTCATACACTCCTGTCATTGTTTTCTTCCTGGATCAATAAGAAGGGATCAGTAAAAAGCATCCAGCTTGCAGTAATAGATGTAGCACAATGTGCCTGTTGGGGGAAAGACATAAAATATGAAGATGATGTAAATAAAAGAATATTAAAAACTTAAAATAAAACGGAAGTGATCATCATGCTGCCGTCTGTTCTGCTTTGAAAGATTCACGCAGATTTTACTTAAAGTTTACATCAAGTTAGCAGCAGCTTGACCCTGAAACACCCCAAAATGAACACATTTACTGGATAGTCGCTAGATTGAATTCTCCATCCCACGTCCTGTAGGATACCTGGGATCCTCGGCACCACATGATGCCCTGCAGCACGTGGAATCCCAGCAGATATGACGGCGTGAAGAGGAAGGTATAAAGTAGTCAGCAGGTGAAAACTGCAGATGAACAGTATATATAGTAGGACTGCGACGATATGCTTTTGTCCCAATTCGATTTAACTTGCGATTTTCATAATTCTATGATATTGCTGATTTTTGTAGATTAATAACATAAAAAATGTATTTAACTTTTTTTTTTTTGCTCGTCATTTTTCTTCATTTCAGTTTTTAAAAAAAAAAACCAGCAGCCAGACCATCTTTCTGCTTTTATAACGCCCAAGAAGAAAAGTAAAAGATCAATAAAAACAATAAAAATGACAAACATTTATAATGGATTACTTTTATTTGTTTGAAAAAATTAAAATTAAAATTGTGAAGCAAAAAATCCAGATATTAGATAAGATTTTTCCACCCCTAATAATTCCTGCAGGAAACATTTCTGTCCTTTAGTGGCCACTTTTTCTTCTCTGCAGAGATAAATTCTCACCTTTAAAACATAAAAAACAACAAATTTCTCACTGATGATCCTGAAGTATTTTCATCTTTTTGCTGAAATTCAGAATATTCCTGTTGCTTGGTTTTACACCACATGGCCAAAGACTGAGCATCGAACGGCACCAGATGAAAAACAAGCAGCGTAGTTCAGGGAATGAGAAAGTTCCAGCTGTACTTTTACCGTTTGTACAACCTGAACAGATCATCAGGTTTAGTGAGAAAGGAACGTGTTTTCCCGTCGGACACCTGCGTAGCAACGACCTGCACTCAGCAGCGTCCTCCTTTCCTTATCTGAACATCTACCAGCAGAAACCACACAGCTCTACTCGCAGTTCTACTGCATTTTATATGTGCACATTTTTATGCTCCTGTATTTCTGACTGCTTTTTATTAAAACTTTATAAATTAAACAAATAAACTACTAGTCTAAAGTTTGGACACACTTTCTCATTGGATTCATTGGGAAAGTGCGTCCAAACTTTTGACTGGTAGAGTATGTTTTTCCTCTGCTCTCATTAAAGAAACCAGGGATGGGGATGGCATCATTTTCCTATCGATACTATTCCACTATTTCCATAGTACTTCTTCATCCATATCAATACTGATATTTATTCTCCTTGTGCCTTAAAGGAAACGGGACGTAATGCCTGATTTAAACAAGTAAATATCTAAACAACGCCTCAGCATCACCAACAGTATCAGCATCATCCTGACATCCGACAGGCTGCCTGGTCATGTGACTCAGGACCAGGCAGCGAATGGGATGTTTTCTATCAGCAGATATGGAACTATCCGTCCATCCCTAAAATAAGCTTCTATTTAACACTTTATAAGTACGACTGAATTGTGAGAAATAGTTTAAATGGAGGAAAAATAATTAGTTTTCTTCTTTGTCTCTAACAAAAGTAGAATAATCCAGTATGTAATCTGCAACGTAAAGGTACGAAATCGAGAATGGAGAATGCTTATCTACAAGTAAATTTCAGGCAGATTTCTTCAGATATTACAGCTCTGCATGCTGGCTAAAGGATATTGTAGCCGAGCAGATTGTGTCAGATTTTTTAATTTGACATATTTATAGATGATTAGTTCATTTCTTAATAAGTAAGCAAGTAAAACATTATTTATATCGGATCTTTTAGCACATAAGTGCTTAAGAAGAGCCAAAAATGCATAAAAACAGTGAATTAATAGACATCAGATCTAAAAAGATGTGTTGTTAACTGGCTTATAACCACCAATCTGAACAGGAGGCTCTGTCTCCAACCAGTCACGTTAGCATGTCGCCACCAGCATCAGTACCAGCAGGGGGCGCTGCACTGGAACCTGCGACCATTCATGTTGATTGGCTGGAAGTTTAAGGGCAGCTTGCGGTCCAATAAGCATTGACTGCTTCTAATATTTTATTGTGTAAAACAAGAAGAGGTTTGTATGCGTCCTCCCCCACCTGTAACACCTGCAGGGTTTAGACAACAGCAGCGCGGATGTAAAGCAGCGGAGGTTTCCTGTCAGGGTTTGTTTGTCTGTCTGTGTGAACTTGCAGACATTTGCTTCTTCCTAACAGCCTCATTAACCTCTAAATGCCACTTTAACATCAAAGGCGGCGTCAGCGCTCACACCTCAGCGTCCACACGCTTCTTCATGAAGTCGCTGTCCTTCAGCGCCGCCCTCAACATGGAGATGTGACGTGAAGGATGTGGGCAAACTCCGGACGCGGTGGGAGGAGCTTAGACTGTAGTCAGCTTGGTCATGTGATGCTGATTGTCAGGATCTTGACCTGGACCTGGACTTTGGTCTCGACTAGGACAGATAGAAGTGGAAATTATTTTACTCTGACGTATTTTTTTACATAATTTTTCAATCATTTTTAAGAAAGAAAACTGCTCTCTTGTTAATTTAAATAGTTTTTCTATTCATCTCCAGTCAAATAATAATTATAATGATAAAAAAGTGTTTACTCTGAATATATTTTCCTCCACAGCGTCTGAAGGAAGACCTGATAAAACTCAGTAATGATGTAAAAACATTTCTGCTTATGCCTGAAGCGAGCGTATAAACTGTAATAATCAGCTAATAAAACTTAGTGTTTATTAACTATTAAATTAACCTTCGCTCTGGAGAATAACTACAACCTTTCTAGTAGTTTACATTACAGTTCATTTATATATTAAGTTTTTATTTACACAAAAAAGCTACAGTGTAATAATTTGATTTTTTTTTATAATTTTAAAATAAATTTTAAAAAAAAATAATAAAAATTTTAAATAATTTCACATACTTTAGTTAGTTTTTTCACCATGTTTATGTGAAATGTAAGGGAGTAGAAAACTATTAGAGGAGTGGCCTGAAGAGATTAAATTGTTTATTGTTCCACAGCATCCAGCTTGCAGTTATTTATATTTTTTTTTTACTTTTTACTCTCTTGTTCCTCGTTTTCTACCCCACTTCCCCTTTTTTCAAACCAATTTGTCCTGATTATAATCTCATAATAATGGCGGATGAATCCAGAGGAGTAATAAACGCTGCTGGATGGACGTAAAGTGGCATAACGTACAAACCTCTTCAGTTATTCTACTTTAACAACCACAGAAATTCACTTTAATCAGCAAACAACAAAACTACTTGAATTAAAATAAAATGTTTAGTTAAAGCGCTGCAGTATTTAAACTCAGCAACAGTCTATAACTCTATTTAGTCCTAATAGATTGCATTGTTTTTGCAGGACAGATTTATGGTGCGTCGGCATCTGAACCAGAACTCTGCTGTACTTGTTGCACATAAAAAGTTTTAAATAAGAGCGCTGTGGTGAGATGTAGAAAGCAGGAAACTGAAGATAAAAACTCAGGTTCCACACCTGAACTTCTCATAAATGAGCTTTTAAACGTCTCATCTCAGGAGATAAACAGCTTCTGTGTGCTCCATGTGACGTGTGTGTGTGTGTGTGTGTGTGTGTGTGTGCTGCTTGGTGAAGCACATTGCTTGTATGTAAAGCTGCAACTTCATCAGATTAATGCAGACTAACAGGTTGCAGTTCCCCCCCCCCCCCCCCCCCCCCCCCCAGCCGTTTTCTCTGCTGACGTCCTGAAATCACATCCCAGCCTCAGATTATGGACAGAAGTTTAAGTTCTACAATCTAACCTGAATCTTCTGATGTGTGTGTGTGTGTGTGTGTGTGTGTGTGTGTGTGTGTGTGTGTGTGTGTTGGGAGGGGGTCACAGCGCCTGCTCAACCACCGGGACCAGTCCTGCTGGCCCCCATCAAAGGCTGCCGGGGCTTTGATGGGGTTGATAGGGATCAATGGGACAGGGGAAGAGGCCTTAACTGACTGTGTTACAGACGGGGCGGGCAACTCCTGGAGACTGCCGGCAATGGAGATCAATGATTATTAGGCGTCATCACCGCCTTGATCAGCATAGAGGAATCCATTCAGCATGAAAGAGCCACGTTCGGGGGTGTTTCAGCTTCAGTGGGGCTGTTTCTCTGCTGTCTGGAGATGTTTTTAGTGGTTTTGCTTATTGCAGCTAAACTCCGTCCTGTAAAACATCGTCTGTTCCAGTTAAGGGATAAATGATGACATACAGAAGTATACAAATATAAATCATTACTTTTGCTCATTTATTTGTATAAAACATTAGGAATAATTCCCAGACGGAGCTTTTCTTCCGTTTCTTCTGGGATTTATTGGCTTGTTTTGTAAGATTCTGTTTGGAAATATGATATTTCAAGGTGAAATCTGATTTAGAAGCTTTGCATTTTCTTTTCCCGAAGCTTTTTAGTTATTAAACATGTCGATTGTTTAGATCAGTGTTTTTCAACCACTGTGCCGTGAGAGATCACCAGGTGTGCCCTGAAAAATGATCAAATTTCACCTGATTGGTCCAGAAAGCAGCAAAGTGTACATCCGAAGAGGCTCAGGTGAAAGATAATAAAATTCTTTTTTCTTGTGTTTGTCTTATTTCTATTTGAGACACTTTGACAAGATGGACTTTATATTAATAATATGGACTTTTTTTTTTTTTTTTTTTTTAAACTTTTCGGTTTGCGGTGTGCCTTGTGAGTTTTCAGAGGAAAAATGTGTGTCTTGGTTCAAAAAAGGTTGAAAAACACTGGTTTAGATGAATCTGCAGCGGCATCAAAGAGACGTTAATCCACCGCTGATAACGCATAAAAATACACTAATTCCCCTAAAAATGTGCTTTATTGTTGAATTAGTTTCTTTATTCTTTTGTATTTTTAATCCTGGAAGTGAGAAAATTTTTAAAAAGTTAATTTTTATTGGTCATGTTAAGTGTTTAGAAATTTATTAGACAAAATGTTGACAAAATGTTCTGGTTCTTCTTCATCATGTTGACATGAAACATCATCAAAACTTAAAATACAATCATTTATATAATAATCTAGATTAGGTATTCTAGAAAGTTATTAGTTTATTTGTGTGAAAATATGTGAAAGCTCCTGAACCGACGTCATCATGTGACGCTTCGGGAACTTTCTGTAGACATGATGTCTGTAGAAAAAACAAGTGTCCGAAACTTTACATGATTAAAACCGTTTAAGAGCTTTTTTTTAATTATTATTTGATGTGCCGACTTCACTTTTTCACACTAAATTTGTGGGAAAAAATTCCTGAAAGTTTGTTGGGTTTTTTTTAGTCTTGGTTGGTTTTCCTGGAGCCAGAAATGTTTAATACTTGTTGTGAAAAACAAACTTAAAGCAATTAGTGAATGAATCTGATTGATTAGGAGCCGATTAATTGCATTTGTTTCTGTTTTACTTTATTTTATGAAGCGTTTTCGTAGCTGGGAGCATAAAGTTGTGTGATCTGATGGTCTCCGTTGCTACACGGCTCATTTTAAAGGCTTTCTGGCCTTTTTGATCTGAAGAAAGTTTCTCTTAGATTACGTTGCTCCAGTTTAGGCTCCAGATCTCACTCTGTGGAGACGCGTCCCCCTCTGGTCTGCAGGGGGAGGAAGGGGAGGTCAGAACTGGGAGTGGGAGTGGGAGGAGGTGGGATTGAGGTGTGTTTGTGTCCATAACAGAGCAGCAAACAGGCCCATTAGAGATGAAAGAGTCTGAATGGAGCCAATCAAAGAGGAGCCCAGCAGGAGCCTGTTGCCTCCCAGACAGCAGCAGCCTGGGACTGGGGCCGAGGAGGGAGAGCGACCCCATCTTCACAATTCACAAACACACACATTACACGCAATCTGACTGGCCATCTGTATGTTTCAGCCAGCTGACACAGATGCCATGTTCTGATTGTTTACACATGTAAATACGAAGAGCTGAGAGCAGAAGTCAGGCGTGACCGTTGCAAGAGAACACGCCGGTTTAAAGGGTCCCTTCGCTCTAATAACAACCTGTCAGCAGTTATTTAATGAGCTTAAAACTCATAACTTTATATGTAAATTACACTGATTATCAGTCAATTCTGCTCATTTAATATTCTGTCAAAGGTGACAAATGACATCATACTGGAGTTGTTTTATTTCCGTTTCCAGGTGAGGAATGATTATGTGACATTTTGCACAGATGTAAAAAGAATTTCATCATGTTTGTAGTGATTTTACAGGAAGCAAAGTCTGCAGAAATGCTGACAAACTGGTTATTTTCACGTCTTTAGAGGGTTGAAATCCAGCTGCGGTGCGACGCTGGAACTGCAGGTTGGTGGGATCCTTCACTTGGTTCAGTTTGATCACGTCAACCAAAAACATTTACTTTTTTATCTCAGGTTAACATCCATCCATCTTCTGCCGTTTATCCGGGGTCGGGTCGCGGGGGCAGCAGCCTAAGCAGGGAACCTCAGACTTCCCTCTCCCCAGCCACATTTGCCAACTCTGCGGGGGGGGATCCTGAGGCGTTCCCAGGCCAGCTGAGAGATATAATCCCTCCAGCCTGTCCTGGGTCTTCCCCGGGGTCTCCTCCCAGAGGGACGTGCCTGGAACACCTCACCAGGGAGGTCCAGGAGGCATCCTGACCAGATGCCCGAGCCACCTCAACTGGTTCCTCTCGATGCGGAGGAGCAGCGGCTCTACTCTGATCTCCTCCTGGATGACCGAGCTCCTCACCCTATCTCTAAGGCTTGTTCTATTCTCCAACAGAAGTAAGAACAGAGTTCTTGCTTTCGAAGCTGCAAGAACAAGAAAAGAAAACATACCCACCAAGGAGGGTATGTTTTTCCCAGCGTCTTTGTGCTCAAGATAACTCAAAAGGTTACGGACGGATTTTTATAAACATTTCCAGAGTTGTTGGAAATGTAAAAATGAAGAAGTGATTAAATTCTGGTGGTGATCCGGATCACCGTTTGGATCCAGGAATGTTTTAAAAGGAATCTTTAACATTGTGCTTGGCGGAGGTTTCCGCTCTCCGAGTGATTTTCTAGTTTCATATTTAACGAGCAACTTCGTCCGCGTGCAGGGCGGGTCGTGCACGGGTCCGAGTGTTTTAATACCACATGTAAAAATGTTGGTACTTTCTCACCACCTTGATCAGCTCTTTTATCAAAACAATCCGTTTTACCTGCAACAGTAAAAACATGGAAGCAGCAACTCCGCCCCTAAATAAGGCAAACTTCGAGATTAAATTACTTTTAAACGGGCGAGTTAGAAAAAAATTCACTCCCCCCACAGTTGTCATGAAGGTAAATCTGACCTATTAAACCTAAAATGGATTTTGAACCAGGCTGTAAACATGTTTATTTCTGCTGTAAACATGTTTATTTCTGCTGTGAAGTTGGTCTTTTTAACATGGGAGTTTATGGGGATTTGCTCTGTTTTGCTGCCCCTAGTGGATGAAGGGGGAACTGCAGTTTTATGTACTTACGCATCGGCTTCACTTTTAACCACCGGAGGTTGCCGCTTGGTCACGACCCACAGCTCATGACCACAGGTGTCTCAGGTTACCTTAACACTTCAGTCAGGTTTACTTGGGAAGGATTTTGTCTGATTTGAGGTTAATTCTTCCCCAAGTTTTCCTCCAATCTCCACTTTTTAAAACCTTAATGACATCTGATCGTAGCTTCAGGATGACTGACACGTTACTTCATCCTTCCTCTGATCAGTTTAGGTTTTATTTAACAGTCTTTGTTTTTAAAATGGACATTACCTTGCGTAAATACAAAGTATTTAATTCTGCAAGTACATAAATGTTGCAGCTTTAGTTTATTTTCAGGACAAATGTTGCAGTTTTCCTACTGATTCTTGTGTCTCGTGCTGTCCTGTTGTCAGCGTCAGCATCCTTCACATCAAGCAGCACTCGCTGCAACACACAGATCAGGATGGAGATGATGCATGATGTGCTGATTCCCAGCACATCATGCATCATCATCATCATCATCATCATCGTCCAGACAGACGAAGGGGCAGCAGAGGGGAGAGAAAACAAACAACCAGAGGTCCTTTGAACTTTAAACTGTACCAGTCAGCTGGCTGCAGTTTTTATCTGCCGTCTCCAGGTTCCTGATTAACGTTGGTTGTAAATGTTTCTCGTCTTTCTGCCACATTTTCCATCCGAGTCGCGGTTCCGCTCTTCAGTCGCTGCAGAAATGTCTGATGCTCGGTGACGTGCAGGTGGAAGATGTGTTCATTTCTCTGCATGCCCTTACCTTATTGGTAAAATAGTTGTAAAATAGCTGTATTTCTACTTTTATATTATTATTCAGTGTTTTTATTATTCAGCAGCTTATCACTGAAACTGAAAGTTCCTAGTCAGTGAATTGTTCAGACAATGGCAAAAAAAATCTTCTGAACAGTTTCTTTTGCATGTAATAGAATAGAATAGAAGTACTTTATTAATCCCAACTTGGGAAATGTATGTATTTATTTATTTATGGATGTAGGTCCAACTTATTCCCACTTATAATTGCAGTAGTAGGTATCATGAAGTAATGATGATACTTTGGATCATCTGAACAAGCAAATAAACAGTCATCTCATCTGTTTTCCAACAGTCTTCGTGGTAAATTTGAGGAAAATCGTTGTTGAAAATCGGTGCTGTGTGCGTTTGAAGTGCCCCCCTTTCAGTAATAATGAGCTATTAGCACCGCCTGTCCTCTCCGCGCGCGCAGCCCCGCAGCCGTGCCGCGCGCACCAATAACAGCGCTGCGTGGATGCGCCGATAATCCTTTAAACTGCGTCATTTACACACAAAACAGCGCCTGCACGACGGTCCCGGGGTTGGTCTTCCTCACGGGGATCATCATCATCCTCAGCTCCTTATCACGCACTGCGTCATGACGCGCGCTTTGGCACAGAAAGCTCAGTTCCCGCTGATTGGAGGCGCCAATCATCATCATCATCATCATCATCAGGAGGGCAGACAACTGAGTACTCTGATAGATTAAAATAAAAGTACTTCAAGCTAACTTCATATATTTTACTGAAGGTATTGTAGTTTTTTGTGTTGACTGTTTAAAATGACCTGAAATGTTATTTAACATTTAGTTTAAACCTGACAGGATAATGAACTAGTTCAGGTTCAGATTGGGGTTGAAATAAACATGATTAGACTTAGTAAATAATAATATAATAAACACAGGACACAGTACTTTCACTTTACTTTGTACTGCTGCAGTTCTCTGAATATTTTTTATAGTACATTTTTATTATATATATTTTATCATATTTTTTTTTTTAGTATTTTATGTTTTTTCCCTTTTTTTTCCCATTATATAATTTATATATAAATAGAAGTTTTCCCAAAATAGTACTTCAAGTATTCAAATAAAAATGCACATAATAGCTGAAAGTAATGACTTACTGAAAAGTAATTTTACATTTTACTTGAAATGAAAACTTTTTGTTTCTGACACCTGAAGTTGCTTTAATTTTTTTAAATAAAAATCGCAGCATTATTATAAATTCAACTTAAAGTTCCACTAAATAACAAAAATTATGTGATGAATACTAAGTCTGCATTCACTACTTGGAAACTTTGTTTTATGATTAAAAAACTTTTACCTTAGTGTTTTTTAAGGCAGGACTTTTACTTTTTATGAAGTACTTTAACACAGTAAAGTAGAAAAAAAAATGTTTTTTTATGACTTTCAAATGTTTTTCTGATAGTACTTCTGTATGGTTCTTAGTAGAACATCTGGTTACTTCTTTAAAAAGTGTGTATTGTCTGTCTCTTAAGTATACATCTACTTATATTCTGGTACTTATATATTTACATGTTTTACTTAGTTGTGTAGAAGTGCATTTCGTCTGGAGATTCACTTAAAAAATCAGACAAAGGTAAACCCTGTCACACTCCCTGTGTGGTGTGTGTGTGTGTGTGTGTGTGTGTGTGTGTGTGTGTGTGTGTGTGTGTGTGTGTGTGTGTGTGTCATTATCAAGCCTTACACAGTTGTGTCTTTAATCTTGGGATGATCCTGGGATTATCTTTTGTCTGCATATTAAGCCACTCACTGCTCATTATGTTGCTTATTAACCTGAAGGTGTCTCCTCACCTGAAGCTGCAGGAAATGTGGTTTTAAAGCGGTTTGTCCTGATTTACTGGACACGACGAGCAGTTTGGCAATCAGAGTCTTAGATTAAAGGTTAGAACAATGATTATTTTCTCATCAGCTATTCTGTAGAGGACTGCAACAAATCAGATCTGATTGATTGACTGTTTGGTGTTTAAAGTTTAAGAAATTGATGGATAATTCATTTTAGTCTCTTATAATAAACACTTGAAAGCAGAAAGTTACACATCTTTTCATGTTTTCAGCTTCAGTATTGCTTTATTTGTTTGTTTAATATTTTATTCCATCAGAAAAGCAGAGATTTGCTTTAAATATTGTATTTAATCTTACTTTGTTTCCTTTTTACTATTGTAAAAATGCTGTTTTGCATGACCTTTTGTTATTTGCGTGTGTTTAAAGGAGCCAAATAAGTCAAATCTTATTTGCATCTTATGTGGAAAATGAGCATTTCCCTTTAAATAACAGTGAAACTGAGCCGATCCAGGTGCTGGTCTCACATATCCAGTCATCCAAACTCAAAGGGCACGCTTCTTAAATTCACTTTCTGGTTGTTTTACATTCAAAGTGGGTCTTGTTTTAAATGGCAAATGGATTTTTTTAGTGATTCAGATGAGTTGGATGTAGATTTTGAGCTTCCTCCCCCATCCTGAATGAAAATTCTTCTTCCAGAAAAGCTTCGCTGCAGCGGGTTTTACGGCGGGGATGAGGCTGTGGAGGAGATGCAGACGCTTTGGGGTGAGGTGAGTCTATTATCTGTTTGGGAGGCAGGAAGGAGGGCTGTGTGGGGGGGTTCTTCCCAGACTCACTGGAGCCTTGTTGTAACAGCCTCATTGAGACTGAATGGGACGTCTTAATTACTCCAGTTGTGAAAACTGAAGGGGGGGGGGGGCATGCTTTGATCTTCTGGCTGAAATGAGCTGGGACGTCTGCTATAAATACAGCCACTTTGTTGATGCTTTCACAACTTTCCAAGTTCCAGAACAAACCAGCGGACGCTTCAGAAAAAACTTTCTCTCAGACTCTTTAAACGTCTTTTTAAAATTCAATCAAATTCCAAAACACAAGGATCTTCTCTGTGTCTTCTGGGACAAACAGCTGCCATGAGGGGACATTTCTCCATCGAGTGGATGGCTCAGAGCAGCCAGCCAGCAGGACCAGAGAGCTCCGTCTCTGTTTCTGGACCTGCAGCCTGTGGGACACATTCAGAGAGTCTGCCAGGTTTTTACTGCAAGTTAAAGTCTGAAGGTTCGCCTGAACAGGAGCAGCGAGACAGCAGGAGTCAGCGGCTCCATGCGTTCAGCCAGAAGCCTCTCCTGCACCAAACATCTCCCAGTAAGAACGGTGAGGATGGAACTGGGAGTGCAACGTTTCCTCTGCTTACCAGATGTTTGCTCCATGACTGTAGAAAACGTTTCAAACCAGTAGGATTTTCAACATTGTGTCTAAAACATGTCTAACAGGCGTTTACTGCAGGTGATTTCAAGTCATTTTACCTGAATATTTCCACCTAATTTTACTTCATAGTATATGCTTTATTATTATTCTTATTTTAAAGTTTAAGGAGAAATTTTTACTTTTTTTTTTTTTTTTCACTTCAAAGTATTTTATATCTAAGATACTGGATTTATTTTCAAGCGTTTTATGTCTGAAAAAATAGAGAAATTGTTTTCTTTTAATTTAATTTATATTTATACAATAATTTATACTTTAAAGGTAAAGTAAAAATGTTTATTGGACTTTTCTATGTCACTTAAATATTGTAAAAAAAAAAAAAAAACATTGAACAATATTGTTTTTCGTCTTTTATGCTGTTAACTTGAGTTTTTTATTTTAGATTATTTATTTCTTTGCTATTTTTTGCTTATTTAATAAGAAGTGTATATATGGCCGAATCAGCATTTATAATAATGATAATTAGTAGTAGTAATAATAATAATGATAATAATAATAATAATAATAATAATAATAATATGAGTAAAGATCTAGCTCCTTCTGTGTAATTTATTTTCATTATATTTTTTTAATTATAATTTAAACATTTCAATACTTAAAATAAATGAGCATCTTTAAGTATTTAACCCTCACTTAATTAAAGTATTTAAAATTTTGATTTAATCAAACAAGCATCAGAATATTTCCATCATTGTTCATCGTTTCCTTCTGCTTCCAGTGACTGAAGTGGGTTTCAGCAGTGGGACGGAGGAGGAGACCTCTGGGTATGAAAGTGAAGGTAGTCGGTCTCTTTCTCCATCCGCCCATGCAGACTGCGCCTCTACGTCCCCGACGTCCCCCCCTGTGGGCAGGAGGCCTCGGACAGCCTTCACAGCGGAGCAGATCAGCAGCCTGGAGAAGGCGTTCAAGAGGAACGCTTACCTGGGAACACAAGACAAAGCCGAGCTCTGCAAGAAGCTCAGCTTGTCTGACAAACAGGTAACAACTCATGTTTTCAGCTCATTACAGAGGCCCACTAGTGGACACAAACAGAAGGATTAAACCTCATGTTTCTCTTTGTTTTGTTTTTTTATTCAATGTATAATTTCCCTGTAAGTAACCCTGAGCTTTTTTCTTTATTCATCCCATATTCCACAGTGGAATATTTTCCATAACGAATTTCCACTTTTTCTCCTTTTAGATCAGAAACTGGTTCCAGAACAGGCGGATGAAGCTGAAGCGGACGGTCCAGGACGCCCTGGCTCATGCGTGCCAAGCCAACGTGGCCTCTCAGTTCATGCATTACACCGAGCTGCAGGCCTACAGGCCGAGTCCGTACCCCAGACACCACTCAGTAGCAGCACCAGACGCCCCAGTTCCCTCCGCTTACATCCATCCTCACGGCTTGCAGTACAGCTCCTCTCTGCCCAGCGCCTCCTCTCTGCCGCTGGACTCTTTCTACCAGTACAACAGCCTCCCAGGGGTCATGCTGCCTGCTGCCACATCTCACCTCAGGGGTTCCTACCCAACCTACCCTCAATATTACTGATCACAGTCTGGAAAACGATCTTTTTCAGGACTGAACGACATAGCAGCATTAATGCTAACACAAAGTGAAACTTGAAGCTGAATCGTGAATCAAACAGGGTGGTGTGCAATAATGGGATTTGTGTGTGGAGCTCTGCTTATGTACAGTATGGATATATTTAAACTTAAATCAATGAGATGTTTTTGTTTTAGTTCTGATGTTATATGATGAAGAAAAAAATAATAAAATAAAAACAAAAAATCACTAAGATGAAGTGTTGTCGTTTTTGTCGATGCACAATGTGTGTAGTTTACTTATGAAAGTGTCAGAATGAAGGTGAGACGTCAGGAACATTTACAGTTGTGCTCATATGTCTTCATCCCCTTTCATTAAAAAAAAGGCTGAATTTACAACATTCACTCAAATAACTGGAGACTTAAAAAAAGGAACAATAACTAAAAATTTGCAAAAATATAATTTAGTAATATAAGACACTATTTTTTCATTTAATTGAGTTGAAGAAAGAAAAAAAACAAACAACTTGGTCCTGGACAAGTTAGAGCACTTTTCTGTTGAACAGTGGGACAAAATACCTGTCAACAGGTGCAGAAGTCTGACTGAGAGGAACAGAAAACACCTGACTGGAGCGGAAACATTAAAGGATTGTTCAACTAAATATTAGTTCATGACTCATGTAATATGTAATAAATAATATGTGATATTAGAAAATAATGTAATGATTTTCATAAATTTTTTATTTATTATTACTTTAGTCAATTTCAGCTGATTTTACAGGCAGCTGTTTTTTTCCTTCTTTAATGAATAAATATGAGCACAGCTGTAGAGTGAAAGTTTGGTGTCACTGAACTGCATCTGAACTGACCTGGTGGCGTACTGCGGTGCTGCAGCTTGACTCGGCTGCAATGAAGGAGGTTTTGTACTCTTGAAAAGTAACTAAATGCAAAGAAGAACTCAAAAATATAAAAATGACAACTCAGCATTTAACTATGGGATGATGTTGAGATGACAAATGAAAAGATTAAACATTTTATTGTTCTGTGGGAAATATCTGCTCAGATTTGAACTCATGCCATCAAAATGTTTTAAGCAAACTGGAATGGGGTGAGAAATATGCTTTAGATGGTGATTTATCACAACTAAAATAAATAAAAGGAAAGTTTCTCACATATTTGGGAAAGACTGGCTCTGCAGATTGTTCAAGTTAGGTATAAAATTCTTCTCTTTGAGGATTTAATCATTTACTATTTATAATATTAAAAGCTTCTGAAATCTGAAAATCTGATCACTAGATTGAATTCTTGGACATGTACAAAATTAGAGGAAATGCCAATAAAACAGATTATTCTGTAATCTAAATCATTAAAAACAACTGTGGACAAAGTTCCTTGCTGCATCCACACTGGAAATTATGCTTGAGCCAATTTAAAGACAATCATAGAGACAAAACCTAAAAACACTTCTGCTTTCCCAGAACCCAAACCTGTTTAAGATGAACTGGGGAGAACTGGGAACTGTTCAGATAAAGATATCAAAGTCTTCTGGGGAAACAAGTAATCCAGCTTTTTATGTGCGGTTCAGAAGCGTCCGTACCAAGTTAAATCAATTCATTTAGAACTAAACCTCTGTCAGAAAAGGTCTCTTTATATCAGCGACAGAAACTAATGATGGAAATAATCTGGTTCTGTTAAAGAGTTCAGGAACTGAACTGACATGTCTGCAGTTCTGATTGGTCATCTGCTGAAAACATTTAGAGCTTTATGTGACTATGATGGAGCATAAGAAAGAAAATACTTTAAAAACAAGTTTATTATATTTTCTTTAACTTTATTTAGTTAAAGAGTAGCATAAACATTTACTTTTTTACTGTACTATGTTGTTTCATTTCCATTTAACAAGGAATCTGCTGAAAAAAAATCAAATTCAGGACTTGTGTTTGTAAAATGTTGATATTAGTTCAGCTTTGTGTTGAGTCTGCTTGCTTATTTCAATTTTCATTTAATGAAATTTGACTTCATAAGAATTAATGGAGATTTTTTTTTAAAAAAAAGAAAGAAAAAAGTATGATTCACTTTTGCCTTTCAATGTAGATGAAACTGGAAACTTAATTTTTTATTGTTGAAAGGGAAAAAGCTCAATAGTAAACATTCAGAAATTTGTAAATACTTTAATTTCTAAATTAATCAATTAATTTTTCCAGTAGCAGAAACATTTTTGAGTGTTTTTAGTATCAAAATCCTCACTGTGCACATCACTTACATCTTTTTACTACATAAAAGTTCCTAAAACAACTAAGTATTTCCAGTCTATCTACTCTGTGCAGGACAACATACATGCAAAATCAAGAACTATGGCACATAACAGCTTTTGTGTTATCTTTTATTCTTACAGGTGCTGCCGAGAGGAAGAGATCAAATCAAGCTGCAAACATGAGCTGAGCTGCCAGTGGCGTTATACTGCCACCTGTGGGCACAGCTGGATAATGCAACAACAACGCTGCTGCGATAAACCACCTGTAACTGGGCTGATACCTTCCCCTTTTCCCTTTTACCAGTGGGTGAGAGCTATTTGGATTCAGTCATTTAATGTACCAGAAATAACTCATACAGTTATTTTCCATATTAAAAAAATCCCTCCATACTTTTTACTGTTTGCCTCATTATTGCAGTAATATATATATATATATATATATATATATATATATATATATATATATATATATATATATATATATATATAGTTTTGTTTTGTTTTTTAATTTAGTTTTTTTTTTTCATTTATTACATGAATCATCGTTAAATAGAGACATTCGAATAGTTTTCAGAATATTATATCATACAATAGGAAGATTTCACAACAAGGATTAAAAAGAGTTTCACAAGAAGTACGCAAACGGAACCTGAATCTGAGCCAATAGGCAAATAGAAATAGCTTCAATGGGCGTGGTTAAACCCAGACAACTGGCCAATAGGAAAGCCGTAACAGTGTGAACCTTTGAAAGTGGCAACCGTTTCAGCCAATCAAAACGCTTCCCGAAGGTGAGAGTGAAGCGAGGACGCGCGGCGTTGGCGAGGGTGGCAGAAGCCGAATGGTGGAACTGAAATGGCGGATGGCGACAGCGGGAGTGAGCGCGGTGGAAGTAGCGGGGGAGGAGGCGGCGGCGGCGGCGGCGGCGGCTTCCAGCACTTCCAGCGGGACCAGGAGACCCAAGAGCTGGCTTCCAAGCGCCTGGACATCCAGAACAAGCGCTTCTATCTGGATGTTAAGCAGAACAGCAAGGGCAGGTTCATTAAAATCGCCGAGGTGGGGGCCGGGGGCTCCAAAAGCCGCTTGACCCTCTCGCTGTCGGTGGCGGCGGAGTTCCGGGACTACCTCGGGGATTTCATCGAGCACTACGCCCAGCTGGGGCCTAGCAGTCCGGAGCAGATAGCCCAGGCCACCGCGGGGGAGGACGGTGGGCCCAGACGAGCTCTAAAAAGCGAGTTTCTGGTCCGGGAAAACCGCAAGTACTACCTGGACTTGAAGGAGAACCAGCGGGGGAGGTTCCTGCGGATCCGGCAGACCGTGAACCGCGGACCCGGCTTTGGAGTCGGGGGCCCGGTGGGCGGCATGCTGGCCGGCCAGACCATCGCTCTCCCGGCGCAGGGGTTAATAGAGTTCAGAGACGCCCTTGCTAAGCTCATAGATGATTACGGGGGTGACGACGAGGAGTTATCGGGGGGGATGGCCGCAGGAGGGTACGGCGAGCTCCCCGAGGGCACCTCCATCATGGTGGACTCCAAGCGGTTCTTTTTCGACGTCGGGTCCAACAAATATGGAGTGTTCCTCCGTGTGAGCGAAGTGAAGCCCAGCTACAGGAACTCTATCACCATCCCCTTCAAAGCCTGGAGCAAATTCGGAGGCGCTTTCTGCAGATACGCCGAGGAGATGAAGGAGATCCAGGAGCGGCAGAGGGACAAGATGTACGAGAGGAGGGACGAGTCCGAGGGGGACGACGTGGATGATGACTGAGGGAAAGATGGGATGAAACAGCTGTTAGTCCAGCTGCACGACAGATGTGCAACATAGGGGTATTTTGCATAAAAGAAAAAAAAGCAGACATGACAGATAAAGTGCATGACAAATCGTGCTGTAATAGCCTTCTAAAGTATTGTGGCGTAAAAAAAAAGTACATGTGCAGGGAATTATTGGTGTATTATCCTAAAGTTTGTAGGGTTTGAGGGGTTGAAGTGGTTGTGTGAATTTCTGAAAGTGAAAAAAGTGTAAATGAGATGTGTCTCATTGGTTGGGGGGGGGGGGGGGGGGGGAGTGAGTTATGCTTTATTGTTTAAACAAAAGGAAACCAGCAGATTGGTTTTTTATAACTAGAAAAAGAAACCAATGATTGCTTTCTGGTTTGCAAAATAGTTTATATTTAAAGAGTGAGGACCTGTTAAAGATGCTCAGTTTCAGGAGAGCAAGCATCCATCCTGTTCCAGTCCAGGTCTCTCCTCCGAGGGCAGTTTGCGGGATCCTTGCAAGTCAGTCAGAAGAACCAGAGAGGATTGCATGGAGAGTTGCTGCCTCTGTGTGGATGTTGTGTCAGCAGATGGAGAGCTGTCAAACAAGCATGCAGCATCTGCAGGCCATTAATCAAAAAGATTACCCAAAATGTCAAGGGGAAGTTACTGAGAGGATTATCCGTAAGCCCAAACAAGGGCCTCATAGATTGAATTAAAGCTTTGACTCCGGCAGTCAATTACAGTATGGATCAGCTGGGTTTTATGTTATACATACAATCTTAGCAAAGTGTAATTCATCGTCTGTTCACTCGGCTAGGAAAGCAGTGTGTTTTCACATCAGAGCATCCCTGGTGTTTGAGGACGGCTGCTTCACACAGGCAAGCAGCGGACTCCACCTGGAAGAATACAGATATGGGACCTTTACTATGTTTATTTGCTCCCACACACAAGGGTCCAAATATCAGGCGGTTGGTCAGAGATCGCATGAAGCGAGGAGTTTTCCCATCAGCCTCTATGTGGTCACCAGAACTGGACCAGACGGACGTCCGGTCAGGTCGTTATTTTTCTCGACATCTTCCAACACACGACGACCCTGGACAGAAACGCATCGATGGATGTTTTGTTTATTTTTCTTTTCCTTTCCAGAAGAGAACTATATTGAAATGAAATTCTACTTATAGGAAAGATATTATCAAACAAACAAGCAGAAGATATTTTCAAATACTTATAAAGAAATTGTATTGTCTAAAAGAATTTCCAGACTAAGAAATAAAGAAAGTTAATTTCCTAAAACAAACTTGTGACTCAAATTTCCAAATTATTTTCCCAGTTTGTTTTTCCCAGAATGACGGTAAAACACTTCATTAATTAAAACAACTTCCAATGTAACTCAGCGTTGTGATTTTATGTGGGATTTATTCGTGGAGATGCTTTATTTATGCTTCATAATGCTGAATTTAGACTAATTATTTATCAATGACTGAGTTGTTATCGGCTCGCTGAGTACATCATCTGGGTTACCTAGCAACAGGGTACCGAGCTGCAAAAATCCTCCATTTATTCTGTTGTTAAATAGTCTCAGAACAGGAAAAATAACCCTTTAATATAGATTACTTTAAACTGAACACTGAAAGCTGGAGTATAATTACACTGGCGGAGGTCAAAAGGAAAAGATGAATAAATAAAAGCAGCAAACCTTTATATTTTTCTCCAGTAATAGATTACTTTTCATCATGTGACGTCCTTTTCCCCTGTAGTTTCAGGGTTTGTCCGTTCATTGGCTGTTTATCTAAACTTGAGCGATCCATTGAGGATTTCAAGACGTGGAAATCCTCAGTGGGAAATAAGCAGTACCACGTCCAGCTGAGGATTACCGGCCTGTCAGTCTGAGGTCAACGGCAGGATTAAAAACAATGCTACACATTATGACGCACCGACGATACAATGAATTTATCCTAAACCGCAGCTTCTGTTTCTCTTTCTGTTGGTTTAAATTTGGCTTAAATTTTCTGCCTGCTAGCATAAAGATTAAAGCGTAATTGTAAAAAATCATTTCTAGTTAGAGAAGACAAAGCAAGGAAATCCTCCCATTTATCTTTCAGATCAGCGCATGAACCCGTTAGATGTGATCATCAGAAGCACTGAATTGATTAAACCCGTTCTGTTATTTGGCTTTAATTTGGTTGTTTTAAAGCTAAATATGTGACATTTAAAGCCGTTTTCTGGTGTGTTTGACTGCAGCGCTGATCCACAGAAATGAAATGATCTCTTAGAGCAGCAGCAGAAATCTGAAGGGACTGGGACACGGTTGTTATTAGCTTGTGATGCGAATACAAAGTTTATTTACATGGAGTTCATTTTAACACGTTTAATTTAAGCATTCTTTTTATCAGTATGTTAAAATCTTAATTTGGAAAGAACTGAATAACTTTTTTTTTTTCTACTCCTGTTGAGCATCAGGACATGTTGGTCAGGCTGCTGTGTTGTGTTGAACACATTTGCTCTCCCAAGAGGAGCCTTTTGGATACGAGGCTCCTCTTTTATGTTATTCTTTATTATTTATATCATAAATATGTTCATTTTTATATTTCTGCTTAAAACAACTGGACTGGACTGGAAGGAAATGAAGCGAAGGGAAACAAGAAAAGAAAAAAAAAGTCCCAGAAGCGACAGCATGGACATCTATACCTTCAACTTTATTTCTATAGCGTCAAATCACGGCAATGTCATCTCAAGACGCTTTACAGACAGAGAAAAAAAACATAATGAAAGCCAATTCATGATAGCCTATATCTCCCATCCTGAGCAAGCACACGGTGACAGTGGGAAGGAAAGAACTCCTTTTTAACAGGAAGGAAACCTCCAGCTCAGGGACAGGCAGCCATCTGCCTCTGCTGTGTGGGGGGAAGAGGACAGAAAGACAACAAACAACAGGAACTGCTACTCCCGGCCAGGGAGACCTGCTGAGACAGGAGACATACATGTTAATGATGCCACACCTGCAAAGTATCTGCAGCTTCTAAAAAACATGACAGACATCATAAGGAGGAAAAACTGTTAAAAAAAAACTATAAACAACTACAACCAGAGCAGCTATATGTGTGTTTGTGTAGGTGTGCTTGTGTGTGTTTACTACATATTGAGGTGAATTGTATTGGGTGATCATGCAAATGCAACCAGTATCAGGGATTCCACCCATCCCACTCTCCCATTGCAGCGGTCTGCCAGGCAGCAGTCCCCTTAGCACGAGTTAGAGGACAAAACCAAGGACCACCCGACCCCAGAGCCACCCACCACCTCAAGGAAGGCCCGGCTTAGCACCAGGAAGACCGGTGCCAGTCCACAAAACTGCTGGTTCCAGCCAAGAACCCCATCCCTCCCTCACAGCACACAGTTCTTTACATAAAAACAAGTTTAGCACATTAAAAACAGGCCTTCACACACCCAGTTTTATTAAAAACACACCTGACCATAATCTCTCTCCAAAAAGCACTCATGCACCCACCCTGCCACAACCCCCCCCATCCACCCTATTTAGAATTTAACTGTATATTAATAAAGAATAAAGCCGTGCAGACCGAGCGTAAAGGATCCCCGCGAGGAAAAACGCTTGAGTTAAACATCTTACAACAAATAAAAGCAACAGAAATTAATAAAAACTTTTCATAAGTCCTTAACAGAAGTAAATGTCTTCACCATTCCTTCCAGTTTTAGACTTTTTGAATCCATTTTTATTAACAACTGTGAATTTTAGGATAACTTCTACACAAATGTTTCAACACTTTCAGGCTCCAGGTTATTCATTAGAGACAGCTTTTACTTCGTTGTTTCAGTAAAAACAAAAAGCAGCTAATAGTAATAATATTCTTGTTCTTATTATTATCATCAACGTTATGTCGGGTTGGAGGCTCCAAATTTCAGGTTTGGTCAGGACTGAGTTCTCTATCTCGCTGAACTTCCATTAGACCCCGTTTAGAGAGAGGCTGAGGGTCCAGCGTCTAGTCTGCATGTACAGATTAAATAAAAAAGCCACATGTATCTTATATTCTTTAATCAGATTTTTCACCATTTTAATCAAACTGATGTAAGTTTGTGGTGAATTTCATGACTTACTTGTTCCACTAAACCATTTTAAAGACTGGTAACGTTTTCTGCACCACAGGTTGCCTGTAAGCATTCCCAAGTAGCGCTGGTATACTGGGAAACGTCAGAGCTAAGTCGCATTGTTATTCTGGGCAAAGAGGAGTGACTGCAGCTTCACATGACTGAACCAGCACTGATTACAGATCATAACTCTACCAGAACATCAATGAATATCTGGAGAGAAGAAACATTTGGTAGTTTGAGACATGACAGAATTTTAGAGTTGATAATGGGAAAAAAAGTCCAACTTATGGTGAAACGTGTGTAAAGTTGTGTGACAGTAACAGAGGAGGCTTAGAGTGGAGATAATGAATATTATTATAAATATTCCAGAGCAAATTAGTCATTATTACCACTTAAGCCTTTACAAAGTAGTTTCAGTTCTTCCTTCTGCGTTTTATTGACCGTATTGATTGGGGATGAGCATCACAGAGAGCATTCATTTGCTCAGACAAACTTCTGTCTGTCACATTATTTATAGCAAACAGGAGAATTATCTGCTTTATCAGTAACTACATCATCATCTCTTTCATATCCTGACTTACAAGTAAGAGTGAGACATCTTGACAACAATCATATCTTGGTGTTCACATCACATCTATGACAAATAAGGGGGGGGAATGAAAAGACTGCAGCCATGTCAGACATGTTTTATACAGTTATAATCTCAGTCCACGCTTGTCACATGTTGTCAAAACCCCGTCACGCAGGTGTTATTTGCACTGATGCCTCTGTGTATCCCATTCTGACCTACAGGTAACGTCTCTACAGCTGCATATTGGCAGTTTTCTGTCTGCACCGTCTGCACAATACTACACAGCAACAGAAGCATGTGACCTTGTGGTTACTGGTTTATCAATAAGACGGCATGTCAGAGAGTCATAATAAGTTTTAACCTCTACACTGCTGTTTTTAACTACCTTTTGTTTTCTAAATTTACACATCTGGTCTTCATCTTTACTCCCTGCCTCAGTTATGTTAGCTTATATATATATATATATATATATATATTAAAAGTATCTGTACATAATTAAAATCAGGTATTTCTTGTTATTTATTTCATTGTAGAGAAGTCCGTCTGATCAGCAGCCACCTGAGTAAGACACTGTGTGTGTGGGAATATGAATCAATAAGGAAAACATGCAAAAGATTACTTTAATTTATCACTTTTACCATTTAGGTAAAAGAAAAGTATGAAATCTCAAATATTCCAGCGTAGCAGCGTTTCCAGTGTCGCTGTGAGGCTGAGATCATGCTGTTAAATAAAAAGCTGAATCTGGACACTATGTACCTCTGCTGTTTTCTGCTATTTATAACGAGAGAAATTACGTAAATCTCACATATAACCTGCTCATTTTTTAACAGTAGAAGAATATGTGTTTCACAGTTGTTCTCCTCCCCCACACACACACACACACACACACACACACACACACACACACACACACACACACACACACACACACACACACACACACACAGCTGCTTCTAAAATTAATCACAACTGTTTGGTTTTTCCGGCTGCAGCTCTGCACAAAAACAGCTTGTTCTTGATGCTCCCGCATGTCTTCGTGGATTCATCTGATTAACGCTTTGTGTGGAAATCTACAGCTAAACTCAAAGTGACTGTGTTGGGACGAGGGGGGGGGGGGTTCTTAGAAATTTGACTCCCTCTTTAACCCCATCCCTCTAGTTGATATGTTTGCCCGTTGTCTGAGCCGGTTGGCTGTTTTTCTGGGTAAATTTGGCAGCTGTTAGGCACCCATGCACCAAGGGTGTGCTGACTAGGCATGCTAACTATTTTAATGTAGGAGCGGCCTCTATAGACTTCACATTCCTGGTCCAAGAGTCAGCTGTGCCATGAAGACCTCAATGCCTGAAGCAGGGAGTCATACAAAAGTCTGATTGTACAGAGGTCTGCTCACATGCAGCTAACACAGGATCCTCCTGCTGAAACACACTCAGCTATGTGCTGACAGATATTGCATGTGCACTTATGAGATGTCTTGTGTTTCAGCAGCAGGAGGTCAGCTGATTCAATCATCTAAGTGACCAATAAGTTGTTTGTTTTCTTTCCAACAAGCTCAGCAAATAATTATTGCACAATAAATCTAAAGGGAGTAATGTGGTGAATAAAACATATAAGTAACACAAGCCCAGTTTTTTTTTAATGCCATGTTGGGACCACCAGGCCGAGGGGTCAGGGTCAAAGTGTCAGGAAACACCTGGTCCAGAGCCTCTGTTTCTGTTGATCAATTAAATGAATTGTGAAGAAGAAGAAGCCACAAACTACATGGAAATAAAAAACCTCAAAGTTTTTAAGAAAGAAAAAGATAAATGGTGAAAAATAAGCAGCAAGTAATTTAAAAGCTTTTATTCAAAGCGAATTACAAGTCAGGAAAAACATGAGTACAAGAAACCCTGACGTGAGAATTAAGTATTAAACCTATTTAAAGAGCAGAGGAAGAGAGATAAAGGCTGAAGAGTAAGGACTTAGAGAGGAGGATGATGAGCAGATGTACATCTCTAAATATTCGGATTTAAAGCCAACAGCAAGAAGAAATAAAGGAAAATAAACTCAGAAATGTGACTCAGCAGCAAAGTAAACGACCAGATTCACACGACTCAAAACAACCACTAAGACATGCAAACTAATCAATATAAAACGGATGATAAATATTAATAAAATTCAGCTAGAAATGACAAACTTAATATTAAAGAACAGGAGCTAAAGATAAAGTCGCCGCATTGTGCGTTTTTGATGTTTACAGTAAATAACTTGATTTTAAACTTTAATGTGCTTTTAGTACAGAAAAATAAAAAATATTCTACATATAATCTGCTTTTTAGCTTTAATTCAAACGTTTTAACCAATGAGAATAAGTACCTGCACTACGTCACCGTGACGTCACTGGTCGCTGCAGTCACGTGATACAGGTACGCACTGCCGTTAGCGCGTGTTTCTAACTTTTCCAGCAACCTGAGCTGACTTTTGGAGCTAAGTTTCATTGTGGAGAGGAGAAGAGAGCTGAGACACCTGACGTGAAGGGACAGGTGTGTTAAAGCTGCAAGATGGCGACGGCGGCGGCACGAGGCGCTTCTTGGCGAATTAAGGTGAACTATCTACGTCATAACCTTTTAATTTCCGCTTTTGTTGAAATTTTATTTTATTTTTTTATTTAATTATATGGCATCTTTTCTGGGAGTGCTCTTATTGTGAAGTCTTCTGGAATGATGTTAATCTGTACCTCAGTATGAAGCTGGAGAATCAGGTTAGGATAAAGCCTGATTATGTTTTATTTGGGTGTTTTTAGTTGTCACCTTCCACACAAAATAAGATTTGTAATTAACCTCTTCACTCTACTTGCTACATTACACATAAATTGTTGTAAATTCGCTAAGCAAAAACCAAATATGTCAGTTTTCCTATGTTACGTCCATATGTACATGAAGTCATTGAAATTTTGCACAAATTCAAAAGCTGTGAAAACCAAAATGATCTTTGATGCTGCTCATGAGCTTGAGTTGTGAGTTATGAAATTCTCCTGTGTATCAACTGTATTGTTTTGTAAATACATTTCAATAATTTTTTAAAAAAAATGGAAATTTTCTTAGTGGGTTTAGTGAAATCTTAACACGTTTTTAAGACCTAGAAGACCTGAAAGTTATACCGTTTGTAAGTTTTCATCATTGTAAATTAAATAAAGCAAATAATAACTGTATATTTATACACAACAAATGGGAATTATTAATAGTGGATTTGGCATATTTAGCATTTCTAGAAATTTATGCGAAACTGGAAATGGTCCCATTTAATTCCCCTTACTCTCCGTTCTGGCAGTCATTTCAGCAAGCAGTCTACCAAGAACTAGAATCATTATAATATGACCAAATCATAACAGACAGATGATATATACATGTTTTAGTTTGATGTAATGAAACAAGAAAGATGTGAAATTTATGAGTTGGAGAAAAAAAACTACTTTGTTCCTGGATAATATGTAAGTGAACCTGCATGATCAGGTTTTTAAGGTTGCATCTGTGTCAGAGATGATTGATCTAATTTAACGTTACACAGAATGAACTTTACTTTGCTTTTTTCACTTCATGTAGAGGGAATGATGAGGATTTAGGGGCAGAAATTACTAAACTGAATGCAAGAAGTGGAGAAGTTTAATGGAGCAATACAATTACATGCAAATGTAAAAACTTTTAAGCTTGCTTCATTTGTCAGAACAAAACAAAACCCTGAACCATCTGAAAAGAAAGCAGTTTAACATCTAATGATTCAGCAGATAGAAATACCTTTAGCAGCAGTAACGGTTGTCTGGATGACGTGATTGATCTCTAACATGATCAGGAGGAATTTTGGTCCACTTTTCTTTACAACAATCCTTCAGTTGATGAGGTTTGCAGTATTAGTTTCTGCACGGCTTTGTAAAAGCATTTCCATCAGGTTGAGGTCTGAACTTCAAACAGGTCGTGGATTTTCTTAATCAGTTCTTTGACGGTAGATTTGCTGCTGTGTTTGACATCACTGACCTGTTGCTGGTCCACTTAATGACTGCAAAGTGTCCAGGTTCTGTGTCTGCAAAGCCCAGATCATCATTCCTCCACCACCGTGCACCAGCTGGTTTTTTGTGCATTCTGAGTACAGCCTTTGGTCTGGTCTGTCCAAATGAGACGGCTGTAGAGGTTTAGTGTTTTTTTTCCAGATGTAGCTTTGCTAACCAAAGTTTTGCTGTAATAGTTTTTATTTTTTATTTTATTTTTTTTTATTGTATTTAATTTTTCCTTTTTCCTTCAATCCTTCAAATAAGCCGTGCTTGCTCAGTCTTTTCTAATCAGACCAACATGAACTTAAACATCTAACTGAGACTTGGAGAGTCTGAGACGTAGCTCTTGGGTTTTTACAGTTTCTCAGGTCATGGCAGGGTCCGACCTTGGGCTGAACTTGCTGGGAAACTCCTGGGAAGATTGTCAGCTGCCTTTAATGTTTCCACCTGTAAATGTTCCACTGTTAAATGATGGATTCCAGATAGCTTGTAAATTACCTTATAACCCTTCACAGATTGATGAATAGCAGCAGTTGCTTCTTTTAGAGCATTACTGATGTCTTTCCTCCTTGGCATTGTGGGACACACTTAAATGTTGACAAACAGCCTTATTAGAGGTACTAACAATACTAATGATCAGTTAATTTGTACATTTGATCAGCAGCAGCTGACTTCTGCTTGGCATCTTGTGGAAAGAGTAAGTGTGGACTTTGCTTTTCACTAAAAGCTTCTATATTTTAGTTTCTGATAAATGAACAGTGACAAAGTGTAATATTGGGTTAATCTGAGCTTTTATTTACCCAACTTAAAACCTGATTAGGCCAGATGATTTTATTTTAATTTGTCCTGACATGTGAAGTCTGAGGACTGAAAGAGTGTCTTTATAATATGGATGAATGGATGCATGCATACATGGATGTTCTTTATTGTCCTTAAAGCAGGGATTGTCAGCTATGGTCCTTCAGGGCTGGTATCCTGCAGCTATTGGATCTTTCCCTGCAGCAACACACCTGATGCAAATGAACGGGTCATTAAGAGACTTGTGCAGAACTTGACAAAGATCTTCTTTCTGCAAACCTGACGTCCTTTAGCTGTGAGACACCTGATTCAGCCATCGTTTGTTGGAAGATGTGCAGAGTGCCTTGATTTTATTTTAAAGTTCTTAAAAAAAAACACTGCAGGCCAGTGTTCAGTGAAAGATGTTTAATCAACACTTTAAGTAATTAGTCCCTCTGTGCATGTTCCAGCAGATACTCGATGTAATGTAGCATTTAACAAAAACAGCTTTGTTTACCAGCGCTGAGGTGAGAAGCTGTGTCTTAATGAGAGCAGACAGCGCAGTGCTGCAGCCGAAAAGAGCAAATCTTCTCTCTCTGCTGCTCTGACCTAAATTACATGAAGGACATCATATAAAAAGACTGCAGTACAGTATCAAGGGTGTGATTTCAGTGAGTCTGCAGTGGAACGAGTACCAGCGCATTGACTCAGTGTGAGTAACACAAGCATGTGGAAGGGTTGTTCTTACCTTTTTCTTTGAGGTCTTCATGGTTTTCATGCCTGCATAGTTATTTCCACCACATAAATCCTCCTCTGAGGTGAGATATGTAAGGAACCTACGGTAAACTCTGTAGCCCAAACAGCCTGCAGAGCTTTAAAAAATATATATAAATAAATCAGCAGGTGCACGATAGTTCACACATTCTAATCTCTGAGTTTAATACTTTTTACATACAGTGCTGTTAGAAATAGAAGTAAATAATGCTGCTCAATAAATCCAAGGTTTCCAATAGACCATGTGATGGGTGATCAGCATCAGTATCCTGCTTCTAGCCATGGCCTTATTAAAGCACTCCTAGTAAATTAGCAGCTTTCCAAACTGGAAAAGTCCATGTCCCTGATGACCTCTCATCATCACTTCCATCTCTCCCCGGCAGCATAGCATGCACATGCATGCACATGTCAAGAGTGAGACTAAAGCAGCAATGTAATACCTCACCAGGCAGTGTGCCAAATCAAGCCAGGATTATAGCACATGCTCCCTGCACTCCATTACGATCACGCAACAAACTCACCCAGCCTCACTGGTTTCTGTGTGTCTCCTGCTGTAATGCAGTGGTGGATGATGATTAGAGGGAACCTTCTCTGACCTGAGACATAAACATGTTCACACTCTCTACTAGGGGTGGGAAAATCGAATTGAAAAATCGGAAATCAGGATTTTTTTTCTTCACAATTTTATCTATTATTTTTTTAAATTAATAAAATGAATGCACTATAAAATTTTTGTCATTTTTATTGTTTTTTTTATTGAACTTTTAACTTGTTGTCTTGGGCATTATAGCAGCAGAATGATGGTCTGGCTACTGCTTTGTTTTTCCTTTATTGAAATGAAGAAAAATGATGAGCCAAAGAAAAGTTTTATACATTATTTTTGGATTTTTGGCTACAAAAATCGCAATTTAAATCAAATCGGCACCCAAAAAATCGGAATTGAATCGGGACAAAAACATATCGTCATAGCCCTACTATCTACACACCTGCAGCAACTGATCATTAAGGTCACTTGGAAAAAATGACTTGTTATCTGTCATGTATTCAGTCTGTTTGCAACTCCTAATTAACATCTTTTATTTGACTCCACTTAAATACTCCCAACGTTTACTCTGCTTCATACACTCCAAATTCTCCACTATGTCCATAAACCAGGTAATGTGTGGTGGCAGCATGCGAAACCTTAAACTGAATCAAAACAAGTCTGGGCTCATGGCAGTGTGTAAAATCCCCACAACCAATGCAGAGTGCTGTCATGTTCTTTGTCAACTGTTTGTGACCAAAACCTGGAGGTTTGTTAGAAAACACAGCTTTTATGTCTCACCTATAAAATAATAGAAGCAAAGTATATGATTTTTTCTACTGGAAATGATTGACGTTTTTTTTTAATCATTTTTTTAATTTTATGATGTAATTGTTTGTCTACTGCGTATTGGAAGTGTCTAGGTGATGCAACAAACTTTAAAGGGACACCGTGTAACTTTTGACCCAAACATCAGCCTGATGTGAGTAATAATGGAGCATTTCTGGGGTTTGTATACCGCACTTACCGCATGTTGCTGCTCGGAGGGGGTGCACTCTTCCGAAACCAGACATTGGCTACGGTTACATGATGGTTTTTAATTTTAAATTATTAAATTTGGAATTAAATAAATCAGAATTAACATATTCTCCTGCGAGTTTACATGAAAACAATTCCAAATGGAGGTAAACATGAAACCTGTCCTAACTTAATTCCTCTTTAGAGCGGCAGCTTGTGAAGGGTTCAGATTGGACCAAGCGGCAACTTCCGATGGTTAAAAGCAAAACTGATGTGAAAGTGCATAAAACTGCAGTTCCCTCCTCATCCACTAGGGGCAGCAAAACAGAGCAAATCCCCATAGACTCCCATGTTAAAAAGACCAACTTCATAGCAGAAATAAACATGTTTACAGCAGAAATAAACATGTTTACAGCAGAAATAAACATGTTCACAGCCTGGTACAAAAATCCATTTTAGATTTAATAGGTCAGGTTTACCTTCATGACAACTGTGGGGGGAGTGAATTTATTTCTAACTCTGCCATTTAAAAGTAATTTAATATCAAAATTTGGCATATTTAGGGGCGTGTCCTTTTAATTGACAGGTACCCAATCTCCCGCTTCAAGTCAGAAGAACGCAGAACAACCGCGGTTTTTAGCCGGTTAACAACGTGACTTAGCTTTAGCCGGCTTACTTTTGTTAGCTCCTGTTATCTCTGAGTTAGCTCGGTTAGCTCTTAGCTACAGAAAGCTCAAAGTTCACTCAATTCATCTTTTTTTATACAGTCTATGGATGGGACAGAGGACGGACGTGACGTATGACGTATTCCGGAAATAAACAAAGTTGGCTCCCTGCTTCTCGTCTTTTCAGTCATAACTTGTAAAAACTACATAAGAACCAGTTTCGCCTCTATTTTTATTATAAATGTGAAGTAGCAGCTCAACACCAGCATACTACTTCACTTTGTGCAGCAACTGAGAAGGAGAAGAAAGATAGACCACCGAACACGGGAGGCAAAACAACGCGTGTCATCAGGACAGGACGAGGTAACGAGCATGCTCAGAACGACCAGAATTAACTTAGAGCGGATTTAAGGTTTACATGATAGAGGAATTAAATAGTTCGGAATTAAAATACGAATAAACCAGACACATCGGAATTAAGTTTAATTCTGAAAAGAAATTTACATCAGGAATTAAGTGTTGACATCAGAATAGAATAGTCTCAAAAAACTGTGTTAACTTGTTTGAGGTATGTTCATAACTATGTTTTGTATTGGTTGAATTCCCATCATGAAGGCAAATCAGATGGATATGTAAATACCTCCATCCTGCTCAACTCAGCATGACCCAGTACAGCATGGGTGCTTTTACGCTTCTGCTGGTTGTGTTGTGTGTGTTGCATCAACACTTCCAATGCACACAAACAAATGAATTACTAATAGATATGAAGACAGAGTCCATAGTTTGCATGAAAAGGTTTAAACTCTGAAATGGTTTTTATTGCATTTACCAGCATGACTTTTCTTTCATTTGTCCTGTTTAGAGCAGCGGTTAGGTCAGCCTGCCCATCCCAAACCCTCCCCATTTCTTCAGTCTGGGAATCTTCCGACTGCTGCCTCCTCCAGGTAAGACACAGACTACTCATGTGTATTAAAGAAATCAATTTAAATAGAAAACAAAATGTTTTGAACCAAAAGACGTTATTCAAAGAATGAATCAAATCATGGGTAAAAAGGACACGAAAAGACCCCCATAGCAGCGTTTAATGGTCTTAATCCTTTTTATATCTTATTGGTATTTAAATTAAACTAAAACATGGAAGATCTGGAAGCTCAAATTGCTTTTTGTATTTTGAGATTACCCACACATAGCAGCAACTCACTGTAACAAAGGTTGTGCAGCAACAACAACACAACTGAGCCATGATTCAGGGTTTCCCCTCTTCCATTTGCCTCGCCTAACGCGCTTCACCTCTTCTGTAAAGCATGGTAGGCTAGTGGTTGCAGAGGTAACCTTGGCTCTGGAGAACCTGGGTCCAGCGTGCCAACAGGGGTGAACCCTTGAGAAAGGCAATAAACTCTCCCAGTTGCTCCCCAGTAGCTCAAACACGGCAGCCCGCTGCTCTCTAGTACATCTAGAGGTGGGTGATTCAGAGCTGAATTTCTCAATTGAGACTAATAAAGTAAGTATTGTTAATTAAATTTCAAACCTTCAAAAATCAAGTTTATGCAGGTATATATATATATATATATATATATATATATATATATATATATATATATATATATATATACTTTTTTCTTTTTTTAGTTAATTTTGTTTTGTTTGTATCAGTCACAATCAGTTTGTCCATTTCCAAAAAAACCAGTCAAATAAAACAAAAACAACCTAGACGAAAGCAAAGCTTGGATGCCTTATAGCGCAACTAAACAGCAGGGTCACTCAAAGTGCTTTACAAGCGCTGCACAATAAAAACACAAAGCATTAGACATAAAATTCAGATACAAAGGCACAAGATATATAAAATAAAAGTGTCTCTCTTGTAAAGACAGGCTGCCAAAAGATTTATCATTTCCTAAACCCAGCCAAATAATTTCTATTCCTCAATCTAATAAAACGCCAAGCAAAATCCTGTTTAGAAATAAACCATTTATGCGTCACAGTTATGTTTTCTTCTTGTCTCAAACAGGAATTTGTATAGTGTGTAAACTTATTCAAGGGAAGGGCGTCATGTTTCCATCATGGCAGAGCCGCTGGTTAAGTGTGCACTGGCGTTGTTTTATGTGATATTTTATCAACAACAAAAGCCAAAAAAGGAATTAAAGCCTAGTATTGCGGTAACTTTTTCTTGTTTGAGACGGTAATGTTGTAGTTGTACGATGAATAGAAAGGTGCACATGCTAACTATAAAGGTCTGCAGAGCCAAGAACTGCAGATTCAACCCATATTTCTCTGTAGTTTTATCATTACCAACCATTTTATATTATATTGGCTCATCTTTCATATAAAAAGCTGATTATCAGTTTAATATGTTCCAGTAAAACAGAGTTGAGTACAATTACATTTAATGGTAAATCAAAGCGAAATATCTAGTCTTCCATCGAAAATGCTTTTTATCAGAGAAGCTGCAGCTGAAATCCAGGGGGAAAGGTGCTTGGTGACAAAATGGGAGTAGCTTCAGAGAAGGAAGAGTCAAACTGGAGGGAGCACAGAGAAAGAAGGGGCAGGAGGGAGGTGCTTCAGAGGAGCCCATGTTTGTAGGTAGCAGGGAAAGACGGACAGCGGCAGGGAGCAATCCTTCCTTAGCGAGAGGAAGCATGATCCTGCTGTGAAGCCGGGCTGCCGGGGCTATATTTAGCTTCTGTTGCCATGTGCTGGGAATGTGCATGGCAGAGGCACACACACACATGCATGCACACACTCAGTCATAGCCCTGTCCAATAGATTCACTGCTGGTCATGCACTCCTGCACATGAGTGTGTGAGCAGATCAGTTAGTCGTTTTCACCAATTTTGATTTAGATTTAATATTTTATTTCAAGCTTCCTTTTGTTCTCATTTGACTTAAAATATTTACTAGTGCGTGTGCACATACATGCTGTCACACTTATGTCAGAGTCAAGCAGTGTAAATGGAGAAAGCTTTTTTCGCCATACAGAGGAAAATGAATTGCCATAATTTGGTTAAACAGGTTATGAAGCCTTAGGGAAGCAGTGCATCTTTAATTTGTTGAGGATGGAGATGACAGTAACTTTAATGATGTTCAAGAACCTTTACAGAAGACATTAAAGGCAAGAGAAGCTAAAAATGTCGGATGAAAACCAGTGAACAGGAACATGAGAATAAAAATGCAAGATATGATGAAAATTCCCTAAAGTTTAATTTGATTAGGCAGCAGTACAGAAATCTGTGCGCTTAAGACGAAACGTGGCTGGATGTTCTGGCTTTGATAGAGTTTCTCCTCCCCCTCGCTGTTTTGCCTTTTTACTATGAAATGCCCATCAATCCATAATCTGCTTTACAAATCCACATAAATGTAGAGCAGCGCGAGCACAGCAGCATCTTTCTCTGGAATGTAGTGAGTCGAGAAACAGCCTGAAGTGTCGCCATGCAAACCCATGAAGGCTGTACCAATAAGGGGAGTCAACTTCCTCCAGACCTTCTCTGATTGGCTAAGGCTCTTTAAGTCCGCTATTGTAATGTGTAAGGACAGATTGAGATTTAATTTGCCGAGTGCTGAAACTCATATGGCAGGCTGTCGTGTATGTGTGTGTGAATGTGTGTGTACATTGAAATATAAATACTGCAAAGCTTCATATTCAGTAAATCATATTATAGCTGAAATCTGTGTGACGGTGAGGGGTGAGCAGGTTCACATGAGGAAACGGACCTTTTAAATGACTCAAATACAAAGCAGGTTAAAAAATGTATTCTGACATACTACAAATAAATAAAATAATGCACTCAGGATACTTTTAAAGAAAAGTTTAGAAGATGTCCAAAAGCTTGGTTAGTGATCATATAATATATACACATAGTATACACATAGTATAGGAAAATTGGTTAAAACTTAGGTAGGGATGTTTTGATGCCATTTTTTAATTTTCACTTCCGATTCCTTGGGTTTAGTTGTTTGATGATACCGAGTACTGATCCGATTGTTACAGCTGCATTGTTACTTGTGATCCATTGCTCCATTCAAATCTCTGCTCGCTGTCCTTTGGCTGGGATTGACCAACCGGTCACACCTTCATCTCCACCTTTCTCAAAGGACAATTGATGCTCCAATCGCTGCTGGTTCTGCCAACTGCCTGGGAAAAAAAGGACACCTGGAATCCTTCAATAAGTGGCAACTGCTTGCTCTGTAGCAGTGTGCCTTCAGCTTGCGTATGTGTTTGGACTTTGACTATGGTGGGATTTGTTTTTCCCAGTCTAGTTCCTTTGTTTGCAGTTGTTTAGTCTTATTGTTTAGGTTGTCACCAGTAGTATTAAAACTACTTGGCTTTGAGCTAAGGTTAAACTGATAAGTTTTGTTTTTATGGTGGTTGTAAAGCCCTTATGGCTTCTCTTTCTGTTAGTTTGGTTAGTGTGGAGTTGGGATTGGCTAGTGGTACAGAGTTGAATACCATTTGTGTGTATTTTTCTTTTTAGGCAGTCATTAGTGCTGCTTTTGTTTGTAAATATCTAGATGTTGCCAGCTTGTGTTTCTGTTTTCCTTTTACTGGCTGATATTGGCATTTTATTGCTTTAAGCAGCATCGTAAACCCCAACTCCTTTGTTACCATTTTTATTTATTTATTTTTATATACCTCATGTCATAACGCGACAATAAACCTGTATTAGTCCATCCTTAAACATCTTGCCACAGTTATTCCTTTTTGTTCCTCTCATGTGCCCTAGCAGAGTTGGATCGTAACACTAATGTTATTTTATTAACCTTCAACACACTACCAGCGCATTCATGCGCCCGATTTTTGCAAGTGCTCTACAGCTGCCGGCGCATGAATGCGCCGAAATCCAGTAACACAGTTCACTGTTCATGAACTTGCAGTGCCACATTTAGAAGACAATTATTTGTCTGAAGGGAAACTGTTTGAGCTATTCTTCAACAAAGAGATCATCGCTCTGTTCGTCCGCGAGACTAATCGCTATGCGGACCAAGTAAATGATGCAAGGGGGGACAGAGCAAGACGATCGAGTCATGTTGCTGACTTTGAATTTCAAGGTAGAATGCATCCCTGATCTTCACTAGTAAAAAGTTCCAAAGAAAAACTGTAAATACATTTTTTTTTTCAACAAATATATGAAAAAGACACTATGAACATATTTTTCTATTCTTTATTACAACAATAAACAAGAAAGATATGTGCTTTTGAAACAGGTAGGCATGATTTTTTTTTTCCTTGGGAAAAAGAATGTAGTAGTTTATATATAATGTAGTTTATAATGAAAAAACATCTTTTCTGCAGTGTGATGAAGGTTAAGATGTTCATTACATTTATAATTCATCAAAGACTGATGATATTGTTACTCGAAGGCCTAGCATAGATTAAACTATAAAACATTTACTCTGGATTTCTGACTTTCTTTCTCACGCACACACAAAAAAGTGTAGGTATTTGTTGCACTTTTCCTTGAAGGCAGCACACTCCTCATACTCTTCTCCTTTATGTGATCCATCCATTTTCTGCTGCTTATCCGGGGTCGGGTCGCGGGGGCAGCAGTCTAAGCAGGGGAGCCCAGACTTCCCTCTCCCCAGCCACATTTGCCAACTCTGTAAGGGGGGGTCTTCAGAGGCGTTCCCAGGCCAGCCAAGAGATATAATCCCTCCAGCGTGTCCTGGGTCTTCCCCGGGGTCTCCTCCCAGAGGGACGTGCCAGGAACACCTCACCAGGGAGGTCCAGGAGGCATCCTGACCAGATGCCCGAGCCACCTCAACTGGTTCCTCTCGATGCGGAGGAGCAGCGGCTCTACTCTGTTCTCCTCCTGGATGACCGAGCTCCTCACCATATCTCTAAGGGAGAGCCCGGCCACCCTGCGGAGGAAACTCATTTCAGCCGCCTGTATGCGAGATCTCGTTCTTTCGGTCACAACCCACAGCTAATGACCATAGGTGAGGGTAGGAACGTAGATCGACTGGTAAATCGAGAGCTTCGCCTTCTGGCTCAGCTCCTTCTTCACCACGACAGACCGGCGCAGAGTCCGCATTACTGCAGACGCCGCACCGATCTGTCTGTCAATCTCGCGCTCCATCCTTCCCTCACTCGTGAACAAGACCCCAAGATATTTAAACTCCTCCCCTTGGAGAGTGAAGGGACCAGACAGCTTGTACAAGGGTGTCCGGTACCCAATACGCCAAGATTACCACCCCCATAGGAGTCCCCGGGGGACACGGTCAAATGCCTTCTGCATGTTCACAAGGCACATGTAGACTGGTTCTTGAAAAGGGGGACCACCACCCCAGTTTGCCAGTCCAGAGGGGCTGTCCCCGATGTCCACGCGATGCTGTGGAGACGTGTCAGCCATGATAGCCCCACAGCATCCAGAGCCTTAAGAAACTCCAGGTGGATGTCATCCACCTCCGGGGCCTTGCAAACAAAGAGCTTTTTAACCACCTCAGTGACCTCAGCTCCAGAGTCCACACCTGAGTCCTCCAGCTCTGCCTCCTCATCGAAAGATGTGTTGGTAGGGTTTAGGAGGTCTTTGAAGTATTCCTTCCATCTACCCACAACGTACACAGTATAGACAGATACACAGTATCATCTCAACATAAGATGATGTTTAGACTGAAATACTTAAAGACCCTAATTACTTTAGTTTTGACAGAGTTGGTGAGTCTCAGTAATGGCCCATCTCTCTTTTTTTTCTTTTTTTTTTTTACTTGTCCAGTCCAGCATGGCATACCATATCAGGCAGAATGTAACTGGGCTCCTGTATCATGCCAGACAAATTTGCTCTGCCAAGAGGGACTTTATATAATGAAGATGGGCTTTGGTAAGTGATATTGTAGTATCGCAAAAAGTCACAAGATTCTGGCATTTTCAATGTGGCGCACCACTGATCTAACAGATATTTCTTAACTCATATAAACAATTATGCTTATGTATAGGGCTGGATGATTAATCGGATTTAAATCTCAATCACAATCTGGGTTTTCAACAATCATAAAAATAAAAGGGTGCGATTAATTTTCTCTTTGCAGTTTCCTCTCCTGCTGTCTTCAGCTGCTAATCGAGCGTCTCTGGCGTTGCAGCGCTGTGCTGTAAACTCCTCCCACAGCCGCTTTGCTTTCATTCAGACACTGTTGCCAACTTGGAGACTTTCTCGCTAAATCTGGCGACTTTTTTTGTTAAAAGCGACAAATCTAGCGACTTTTACTGGAGTTATTAGAGACTTTTCTGGTGTTTTGGCGACTGACTTGAAGGCACATATTGTTCTGCAGTTACTGTAAGGAAGGAGCAGCGGGAGCCTCTCCCATCCTAAAGCACTCCCAGGCGGCCAGTCTCAGTCGGCTCCGGCTGCAGGTCAATGTAGAATAACTGCAGTAGGTTGTGGAAGTTCACCTAAACATAGTTTATACCATTGTCAGCAACAACTGGCTGCATTATTTTCCTATACATAGTTCGGTGAGTTAAACACTGTAATATCCCTCCGTTACGGGGTGTTACCATAGCAACGCGTTAACCAGGCGGTTCAGATCAGCCGTCTTTTAACAGGTGAATGAGAGAAACGCGCTGCAGCCTGACAGCGGTTGTTTGGCATGAAACATACATCGAGACCAACTGAAAAATATTTTCTATATAAGTAGTAAAAGCGGATTAAACAACTCAAAACCGTGCTTTAGACGATTAAAATGCGAGTCGAGAACACCACGACACGCAGCGTTGTTTATAAATACTGGATAATTGTGTTAAATAACCAAGATCTCAATTTCAGTCAAAATAATCTTGATTATAATTTTTGTCATAATCGAGCAGCCCTATTTAAATCGTAAGTAATTTCCTGATGAACTAACAGTTGGATTCTCAAAAACATACTGGAGCAAAGCAAATGTTTGGATCATCTTCTAATTTAGAGTTGTCAGGTGATTTAAAAAAAAAAATCTAATTACTTGTCAGACAATTTAAAGAAAAAAATGACACACTCTGTTGTGAAATAAGGTATTAATATTTGATGTTAAGGTATTTAAAATGATTATACTGGCTTTTAATGACATTTTGTTGTAGCAATGCAGGAACTGAGATTGTTGACCGAAGCCTCTTTAGAAGAAAGTTTTGCTCGGCTGTTGAGAACTCTCTTCAACCACGACTGTAAAAACTAAATGAATTTTCTTCTCGGGACCTCAAGACCAACAATAAGGTCCTCGCTTCTTGCAGAGAATGTAGGAAGCTTTAAAGACATGCAGCAGAATTTTAGTAGATTTCCTCAGTGACGTGTCTGCTAATCAACAGTTAATCTTGCATCCTACCTGTGGTGCCGGCTCTCTTCAGCCATGCGCTCTGCTGGGATAAATATGTGTGTGTGTGTGTGTATACATAAAAATAAATAAACGGTCTGGTTGGTGTGGTTCCTACACCAGTACTATGCTGCTCATTCTTTTCTATCAGGCGGAATGAATTCTGGGATGAGAGGGCACATAGGATGCATCTCTTTAAGCCTTCGTTTTAAGCTAATCTGAAGCCAAACAAAGTGCAGACTTGAAGGGAGGGTTGGAAGAAGCCTTTGAACTGGGACAGTACTTGGCGCTACTATGAGGTATGCAGCTGACGAATCCACACTTGAAAGTGTGCAGAACCTGAATGGAGAGACAGCCATAAATGGCTCATTCTGAGACAATAAAAAATTATTTTAGTAATCAGATATCAGTTTTTACTGATGATTTTTGTGACACACTGCATCTTTAGTGTTCATGTAAATTTCTTTGCTGAAGAAGTTGTACAGAACAGCATGTCTGTCCACAGTTTTATCTGTACGTTTTAGAACATAAATGTCCCATTCATACAGCAAAGTAATCTTATCATGTGCTCCCATATTTTAAAATTTAACTGTGTCCACAGGCCACAGCAAGAAGTCCAAGAACACTTTGCAGCATAACTAATCAGTTGCTTTTGTTACACACACACACAGACAATATATAGCTGATTCTCTCTCTATCTATCTCTCTATCTCTATCTCTGGAGTAGCTCTATCTCTAGCTCTCTATCGCTCTAGCTCTAGCTCTCTAGCTCTAGCTCTCTAGCTCTAGCTCTATAGCTCTAGCTCTAGCTCTCTAGCTCTATAGCTCTAGCTCTCTAGCTCTAGCTCTCTAGCTCTAGCTCTATAGCTCTAGCTCTAGCTCTCTAGCTCTCTAGCTCTAGCTCTATAGCTCTAGCTCTAGCTCTCTAGCTCTAGCTCTCTAGCTCTAGCTCTCTAGCTCTCTAGCTCTAGCTCTCTAGCTCTAGCTCTCTAGCTCTAGCTCTCTAGCTCTAGCTCTCTAGCTCTAGCTCTCTAGCTCTTGCTCTAGCTCTCTAGCTCTATCTCTAGCTCTCTAGCTGTCCATCGCTAGCTCTCTAGCTCTAGCTCTCTATCTCTTGCTCTAGCTCTCTAGCTCTAACTCTCCAGCTCTAGCTCTCTAGCTCTAGCTCTCTAGCTCTAGCTCTAGCTCTCTAGCTCTGTAGCTGTCTATCTCTAGCTCTCTAGCTCTTGCTCTAGCTCTCTAGCTCTAGCTCTCTAGCTCTAGCTCTCTAGCTCTTGCTCTAGCTCTCTAGCTCTAGCTCTATCTCTTGCTCTAGCTCTCTAGCTCTAGCTCTTGCTCTAGCTCTCTAGCTCTAGCTCTAGCTCTCTAGCTCGAGCTCTCTAGCTCTAGCTCTCTAGCTCGAGCTCTAGCTCTCTAGCTCTAGCTCTCTAGCTCTAGCTCTCTAGCTCGAGCTCTATCTCTTGCTCGAGCTCTCTAGCTCGAGCTCTCTAGATCTAGCTCTCTAGCTCTAGCTCTCTAGCTCTAGCTCTCTAGCTCTAGCTCTCTAGCTCTCTAGATCTAGCTCTCTAGCTCTCTAGCTCTCTAGCTCTAGCTCTCTAGCTCTCTAGCTCTAGCTCTCTAGCTCTCTAGCTCTAGCTCTCTAGCTCTAGCTCTCTAGATCTAGCTCTCTAGCTCTAGCTCTAGCGCTCTAGCTCTAGCTCTCTAGCTCTCTAGCTCTAGCTCTCTAGCTCTCTAGCTCTAGCTCTCTAGCTCTAGCTCTCTAGCTCTAGCTCTCTAGATCTAGCTCTCTAGCTCTAGCTCTAGCGCTCTAGCTCTCTAGCTCTAGCTCTAGCTCTCTAATATATAAATTAATAATCGTGATTCATCACTACAATCACATCAAGTCAGATGAACAATAATTATTAACCGTTACTTTAATGTGTGTAAATATAATGTTTTAGTGGTTGTCATGGTGACTTGGATGTAGTCCTCTTTGCATCATCAGAGCGTTGGCCTCTGATTGGCTGATTCTGACTGCATGGTTAGTTTGTGGTTAGATAAGACTGGTGAACTGAAGTAGCACAGCTGAAGTTCTACCAAAACACGGTGGTAGCTTGGCCTATTTCCTTTTTTAGTATTTATTTTCCTTTTTTATTTTTTATTTAAAAAATGGACTTATCAGTGTGGTGGATAAGAAAAATATTTTTCTTTGTATTTCAATGGTTATCTTAAAAGAAAAGAGGCATGCCAACTATTTATTTTTTAAGTTGGGGCAGGTCAGTTTTACCACTCTTAGACTATCCTTCTGTGTTTATGCAGTGAGAATACCAGGTGCTGCTCTTCTGGAATGAAAATGTTTTTCAACTCTTGCTTGATACGGATAATTAGGCAAGGCAAGTTCATTTGTACAAGACGATACAAAGTGCTTTACATGAACATTAAATGGATTACATTGTGTTAATTGTGTAAAAAAAAAAAAAATACACAAAAAGATAAAACTGTAGATAAAATGCATGAAATAAAAGTTAATCAACAGTTGTTTTGATGAAAGGTGGCTGGCTAATGGAAAAGTATGTGCAGCGGGTGATCAAAGCAGCCCACAATACCCTGTAACAAACTGCTACCTCCCATGGGGTTGGCAGAGAAACTCTACTCTGATCACTCCTGCCACCGTCTCTCCTGCCGCCATCCTTCTCCAAAAGATACAAAAGCCACAGGTGCCGGACTGACTGTCCCAAAAACCAGTGTTGCCTCTAGTTAAATGCACAGGTGTGACCTCTACAGGTTTTCTATCCAAGGAGATTTACTCTACCTCTGTGCAGCAACTCTTACTGTTTTTACAGTTTCTACACTCCAATATGTCTACACTCCACATTGTTCATATAAATCATTGCATTTCACCATGTGCAATACTTTTTATTCTTTTTAACCCCTGACATGTTTGTATGTACAGACGGTCCTCGTGTTAATCAGTCCTCGACTTACGTTGTTTTGACTTTACGACACACATTGAATAAATGTAAATTAATAAAATACAGCAAGTTTCGAAGTTACGAGGGTCCATTTTGGCTCTTATGACGCGGAAGCTGAGACAACGCCTCAGTGCATGTACATTTATTTTCATTTTAATTTAAATGTATATTTTAATTGTCTGCACTGTTTTTCTATCAATACGATATATAATACATGTATTTAGATTTAGTTATTTAGTGAGTAAGGGGGGCATTATGGGGGTATTTAAGGATAAAAATCTGGCTTGCACAGAATTTCGGGTTACGCCACATGCGTAGGAACAGAACTCGTTCGTAAATAGACGACTGCCTGTTTTGACATTTTTTTATTTATTTTAATTAAATTTTTTGTTTTAATTTATTAATTCATTACTGTGGAGATGCTTTTATTATTGCACTGGAGGGTGAATGGTCTGTAATTTTGTTTTATGTTTAGATCTGTAATGTCTATTTTTATTTTAATTTTAATTTAATTCAAATTTATTTATTTTAATTTTAATTTTGTTTTTATTTTATTTTTTAATTTAATTTAATTTAATTTAATTTAATTCACACCTGGATTGGTTTCCCTTATGGGCCACCAGAGAGCGCTGCTGTATCTTCTTGACTTTAGAATGACCTGGCAACCTGTCAGTAAAACAAGCCTAAATGGTTTGAAGTTCCTGCAAATGAAATGACGACTGAACTACTTTCATGAACTGGGTCAACCCGCTGGGAGACACAATTTTATTATGAGACCACAAAAACAAATGTGTACACAGGTTTTTCTTCATATTAGGATGTCTGCTTTGTGGAGAACAGTCCTTTTTAACAGTGACTAAATTGCTTCACAAAGAAGTTTAAAAATAGTTTATTCACATTTTATTTCACAATGCAAACAAAGTTGAAAAAAAAAAACGGATCTGAAATACATATAAATATTTAATAAAAGAAACGACAGGTTTAGGAAATAAGCATATACTGGTTCCATCTTCTGGGGATGTAGAGAAATGTAAAAACATGTTTCATGTTGAAGCTGCACTTACTCTGTACACTCAGAAACACTAATTACTGTAGACTTTGAAGGTGTTGTTGCGCTGATACTGGGAAGAGTCTGCCTGACACATGTCCACAGAGTGGTTTCCATCATCAGAGGAAGTGCTGATGAACCAGCCGCGGTACTTAACCGACTCAAAAGTGTTCAGTGAATACCCCGTAGTTCTCTTTATGAAGAGGAAGCGATCCATGTCTGTGTCCTCAGAGATCTTCTCTAACTTGTCCTCATTGCATTCCTGACAGGAAAACAAGACATTTTAATCACTTTTATATTAATAGCAAAAAGGAAAATACTCAAGTGTCAAAAGATCATTGAGACAATTGTTAACTCCAGTCCAAGACAGAAATAAAACTACTTGATTTTTTTTTTTTTACACTGCAAAAACTCAGCCGTAAAAAACAGGAAACAAATACACAAAAATGAGGTAAATGTTGCTTAAAATAAGATAAATTATCTGCCAACAGAACAAGAAAATTTGGCCTGTAAGTAAAAATACTCTTAAAACAAGAGGAATTTTCTGGCATATAAACTAAGAATTATCTCACCTTCAAAAAAAAAATAAGCATATGTGTACTCGATTTAAGATTTTTAATCTTACTTAGATTTCAGTTTTCGGAGTGTATGTCTTCACTTATAAATTATTTCATTAAACATCTAGATTACATCAGAGAATTTCTGATGATTGTAGTTGAGAGAGTAAATCAAAATGGAGCTAAATCCAAAATATAATTTTTTTTTTTGTCGTTTGGTGGAATTTTGAGAGAAAACTGATTTTTAAATTTAAGTTTTAAAAAGGCAAAAAAACTACATATTTAAAGTATCATTGTTTTCTATTGTTTACTAACAAAAATTCATGTCTGCATAGATTCATGTGTTGCCATGATCTGATACGTCCTTGTAAGCGAAGAATTTTAGATTTCTTTATACATGCGACTGCTATGCTGGTAGCGAAGCGCCATGGCAGTCTGCCATCTGAAACTACGGCAACCAGTAAGGGACAAATGGCACCAACGTGGCATTGCAAGCCAGCACACAGTGATTGAAAGCCTAAGATTAACGTTTTTTCATTGGGTGTTTTTAGACTGTGATGCTCGTTAGCATAATTAGCATATCCTGCTAAAATACAACACCCTCAGTGCTGCAGAAATTGATGTTTACGTGCTTTTAGAAGCTTTAAAAGCCATGTTAAATGCAAGCAACAACTTTTTTTTGTCTATACACAGGGCTGGATTAAAAGGGCACAGGTCCTTGGGCCCAGGGGCCCTGTTCCACACCATAACATTGTAAAAATTGTGAATGATTCACTGTGAAACGACATTTCTAACATCTCTCAGCCAGTGATACCAGTAGCAATACACTAGACACTGTGGTGTTACTATCCGGCTTTTATATACATTTTGTTTCATGTCCAAACTGCTGGTGTTTTTCCTACGTGGGCCCCACATGGGCCCTCAATGGGTGTGGGCCCCTGGGCCCATAATGCCCATTGGATAGTTCGACCTTGTCTACACACACACACACACACACACACACACACAGTATTATTGTGTGTGTAATATGTGGTTTGTAAACTGTGTGAACTATTTGTGTATTTTTATCGAAAAATACCACACAGAAATTTACACAAGCATAAATTAGGAGTCTTTCTGAACATGAAAGTATCTGATTAGTGAGACTGAAGGGAGGGAAATGTGCAGAATTTTTTTTTTTTTTTTTTTTTGTCTTGTCCAGCATTTAAGCAAGCAGACTGATGTTCTGGATGCTGTGTTCTGCTGAGCAAATTTATTTTGCCAAGGGGAACTTTTGTAGATGTAATGATCCCCTTGTATTTCTTGATTCTTATTTTATTTTTCAATTTGTTTTGGATAATAGCTTGTATTACAGAGTTTATGCTGCTGGACCCGACCGGGAAGGACAGGAAAGGGGCAGAAAGAGAACAGAAAAGAGAACATAAAAAAACAAAAAAAAAAACAAAAGAAAGAGATCAATGCATACATGTATATGCACATACATACCCACCTACATATATATGTATATACACTCGCACATACATTATATATATACATATATACATACATACATACATACATATACACATACATACACATGCATACACACACATGTACACATACATGCATACATAAAGATAGATATACATACATACATATACACATACACACACATACACATACATATACATACATACACATACACTCACACATATGCATACATATATACATATCCATACACATACATACATACACATACACATACACATAAGTACACACACATACCCACCCACACACATAAATATATACACCCACACAAGCCAACTCTAGATTCGTGGAGAACAAAACCGTTGACAATCATGAGGACCAGAAACTAGCAAGTTAAGTCAAAAAGACAGAAAGAGAGGTACCTGCTGTTAGTGAATAAACTTGCTGGATGACTCAGTGACTGTGACACATGCAGAACATTCATGCAGAACATTCAGAGTGGAACGTGTTTAGAGAAGAGTGATCATGCCAATGTGACCCCGCCCGCCTACAGCTAGAGGAAGGCCAGGAGAACCCAGAGACCCGGGTAACCGACAGTCACCCCCAGGTACAGATCCCAACCCCCCCACTCCAGAGCCAGCCATGCATCTGCCCAGGAGGTGGCGAAGGAGGTGCCCAACCAGAGTCCCCCGCAGTCAGGGGGAACAGGCCCCAGCAGGCCCAGGCCGGCAAGGGCCGATCCCGCCGGGCACCGGCCACCTAGGGCAGACAGAGCGCAGGCCCCAGGGCCCCAAGAGCCCGAGAGCAGCCCCCCGCCCCCGCAGGCAGAGGGCACAGCCCACACCGACGGAGGACCAGGATCCCCAGACCGCCACCCAGCGGCAGCCAGGTCGCACACCAGCTGCGCCCCCGGGTACAGGACACCACCCCCCCACCACCAAACCACACACACATATACATGCACCCCCCCCCCCCCAACACGCACTCCCCTCACACATATACATGCATACCCCCCCCCCAAACACGCACTCCCCTCTCAACCCCCATCCACACAACCCTCTGCAATCCATGCACATCATCCATCACATATACAACCCCACCCCACCTCTACTCACTCACCCATACCAAGTCACACGAGCCCCAATCGCCCCCCCCCCCCACACACACACACGCTCACACCCCGCCACCCCATCCCTCTACTTCTACCCAACCACACATGCCCCACCAAACACCCCTCCACCACCCATAGCCCCCCTCCAAACTTCACCCTCACTCACACATCCCATTCCGCATATACACCCCCCCCTACACACACACACACACACACACACACATACCCTCACTCCTCCAACACAGGCACACCCTAATACAACCCACGCGCCAACATACCCCTCCACACACACATCTACTCATCCTCACACATCCCTATCCCCTACCCACCTATATCCCCAACCCTAATCCCCCCCCCCAGCCATCCCACCATCCATCTGTAACCCCATACACCCACTCCCACACATCCTCACCTCACCCCTCCATCATGTCCCATGTGAGATACCTCAGAGGGGGCAGAGGACAGGATGGCCCCGATCAGGGCCCCCATAATTACCGCCCACCACTCCCAGCGTCCCCCCCACCACCCCACAGATGCAGCCGACCCAGCAGCCCCCCCCCAGGGCCGGCGACAACCCTCCTACAGCCAGGCCAGCCCAGACTTAGGCCTAATGGACGGCACTCTTCCCCCACCCGTACCCCCCCCCCCAGTAAAGCCCCGAGAGCAGGGGCATGAGAAGACCCTATCGTCCCTGCCTCCCCCCCGCTTATGACTGGTTGTGAAGTATGTATTAGTTGCAATTAAAATTGAGGGAAGTGCCACGCGGTGTTGGGAGAGGGACCACCTAAGCAGCCCCGCCCACCATACACCGCATGCTCTTCCCCCTAATCATGTGAGCCGTCAGTGTTTTGGTGTTTGGTGTCTAAGTGTAATTAAAACTGGGAGGTGAGCCGAGGCTGGGTGCAGCGATCAAGACCACCTTGATGGCTTTTCTCACCACCCAGCGCCACGTGCACACCTCCCAATACCCTGCCTGTGTGTGATGGGGAGCGGGGAGGAAGAGGGGTCGAGGGATTTAAGTCTGGAGGAAAGTGAGCTTTCCTCCAGAAGGTGAGCCGCCCGCAGCACTGGGCATGCCCCCTACTCCCAGGGCCCCCCAAGGACCAGGACAAGCCGGGGACAGCCATCCCCGTAACCAGAGCCTTCGGCGACTCTAACCAGAGAGTCATCACCGACCCAAGAGGGGACCAACTCACCACATGCAGAAGGGGGGCACGAGGACAAAGAGGAGGCGGGGCGGCAGAAGGGGAATCCCAGACCGATTGTCCACCGCCCCCTCACTCACAGAGGACACCCCCACCTGGGGACATGAAGTCCCCCCTTGTCCACACATCGGCACTTCACACTGTCTCAGCACACACCTACAGCCACACACACACACACTTCCGGACACATTCAGGTCCACCCAGCCACCCGTTCAGCCCACCCTTAAAACCATCCTCCTGACCCCCACGTTACATCCAAATCTCCCCCACTCCCATCCATCATATCTACACTTATCCACCAACCTACCACACACATGCACCACCCACTCCCCCATACATACACCCCTGCCCCCCCCCCCCCCCCACACACACACAGACAGCACGCCCCCCCTCCCCCCCCCACACACACACCCGTATACATGCACCACCGCCACTCCCCTACACACACGGCACTACCCCCCCCACAGACACCACGACACCCCCCCCACACACACATCATCACACTTCCCCACCCACACACATCCACATACCTATGTACCGCCAGCAGTCCTCAACGCACACCCCCTACACACATCCCTCCATACACACTCACATCCCATCCACACTATCAAACACCCCCCACTCAACAAGTCCCAGGGTCGCAACCAGGCACCAGAGCACTTACCTGCCCGCCGCTGCAGCGGCAGGTCCAGGTCAGCCCAGCCCCCCCGGCACAAGCCGACCCCCCACCCCCAAGAGACAGGGGACAACCCCGGGCACCGGAGCCCGGGACCCCGCCCAGCCCACCCCACGGCGGCACAGGCGCCCGTTACGGAGTCACGCCCGCCAACCCACCCCCCGCCAGCGACCTCGCCCCGCCGCTGCGCGGCAACTCTGCAGAATGTGCAGAATTTTAATGGGTGTTTTTGTAATTGGTGTATTTGTGACTTTATTTTGTGGGTTTAATTTATTCATGTAAATCTAAACATTTGCGTCTACGCACAAATTTAGCTTACACAGTTTACAAACCGTGTATTACACAAACACAATGATATTCTGTTGTTTTTATGTCCATCAGAAACCCAACAGGCTTGTTATTTAAGCTTAAATTAAATTTTTCATGTAGTTTATCAGCCTGGAAACGGAAAACTAATCTGGCTGATGTTGTTCTCATTTCACAAAGTAAAACATTTTACCTTTACAAACTTAAACCCAATATTAAAAAGCTGCAAATTTACTTCAGTGTCTCTAGATTGTGAGTGCAAACATCCACATTTTAATCCTTTTTTCTGTGTTAAATACCTCCAGATTCAGCACAGCTCTGTCATCTTCCCAGGAGCAGGAAAGGTGCATATTTTTATCCCGAACTGACAAAAGGACGCAGCTACTGTCAACAGATGTGGCGTCAAGTTTAGGGACGTATCTGGACATGTTGAAATTCACTGAAAGGAGAAAACCAACAGCAAAAAAGTCTTTCAGGTCTTCAGAAGTTGTCGGTACTTTGTTGCGCCAACGTTACTGTGGTGCTTTTACCTTTTAAATGGCTGTATCCTGCTTTCAGGGTGATGGCCTGCAGTTTGCACTGCTGCTCTGAGTCCAAAATGAGATTTTTCTGGGACATGTCTGTCAGTATGCACTGTTTTAAGCTGTTGGCACGCTCATAGAGGACTCTTTTCTGTTCCAAGGAGGTGTTCCAGTTCCCCTCAAGAATGGTTTCTGAGGAGAGGAGCAGGGCAGATTAACAGGATGTGATGACTTGGGCCATCACAGACCTTGGGCCTTATCATAGACTGTATATAAAGAGATGGACGGAGCCTCTGTGACGTCACCCATAGGTTTCTGAAGAGCTGAATTGAAGCTCGGTGAGCGGTTCCTACCATCGCCATGTTGGCAGCGTCATGCATGTCGTCTCACCCACAAAATACAAATATGGGCAAAGAGGTGGAGCTGAGAGGGGGGCTGTGAGCGTCATGGTGGATGATTGACATCGAGCGAACTCCAAGCTTTCTTTAGCTAAGAACTAACCGAGCTAACCTGGAGATAACAGGAGCTAACCAGCTAACGGAGGTAAGCGGGCTAAAGCTAAGTCATGTTGTTAACCGGCTGAAAACCGTAGTTGTTCTGCGTTCTTCTGACTTGAAGCGGGAGATCGGGTACCTGTCAATCAAAAGGAGCCGCCCCTAAATATAACGAACTTCGAGATTAAATTACTTTTAAACAGGCGAGTTAGAAAAAAATTAACTTCTCCCCACAGTTGTCATGAAGGTAAACCTGACCTATTAAACCGAAAATGGATTATTGAACCAGGCTGTAAACATGTTTATTTCTGCTGTAAACATGTTTATTTCTGCTGTGAAGTTGGTCTTTTTAACATGGGAGTCTATGGGGATTCGCCCCTAGTGGATGAAGGGGGAACTGCAGTTTTATGCACTTCCGCATAGGCTTCATTTTTAACCGCCGGAGGTTGCCGCTTGGGCCTTTATAGAGAAGTTTCTTTTTACACTAAGATTTTAGATAATTTCATTTAAAAAAATAACATCAGTGAGTCTCTATTCTACTGTTCCACAGTCTCTTTGCAGACGCTTTTATCCAAAGCGACTTGCATGTAAGAAGTAATCGATTAACCAAACGCATATGTCTTGTGGGTGAGAGGAAGCCAGGGTGCAAACACCGTGTCTCTACCCACCTTCCACCACCTGGTCCATGATGAAGCTGTAGAGCTCGTCATCGCTGAGGTTCCTGCCGCAATGAGAAAGGGGCTTTTTCATCCTGTTCACCACCAGCACCAGTGTAGCCACACTCTTCATAGTCCTCTTGTTGTGGGAAACCATGAGGTCCAGTTCCTCGCTGATTCTGAACGTTTTGCTCTGCTCGTCCTGCACATCAGAGCAAACGCAGAAACATCATGGAACGCCTGGAACAGCGGTACATCCCAGTAAAGCCACTCCCGGACGCTGGTTTGTGGCTTATTGTCTCTATGCAACTATTTTTATCTCTGTCAGCATCAGGATGTCTAATATTCAGTCGATCTCATTTTATTTGACATTTTTTTTAAGTTGTGGAAGAATGTTAATGTCATTTTGTTGGGTAAACGGTGCCGTGAAAAATCTAATGATAGTGGTGATAAATGATAAATCTTACCGTCAGGTCAGAGGGGTGACACTCCTCCTTGGGTGACCTGAAAAACAGAAAACAAAATGATTAAAAAAAGCATTTAAAATAATAAAATCTGACATGTTTATGGTACATCATCATCTGACCCAACAATGAATAAATTACTAATGTTGACATTTATGTTATTTAGCATTTTGAGCTTTTATTTTTTAAAGGGAAATGCCCAAAAAAAAACTAAGGTTTATATTATATTTAAATGAAATATGATCAAACCCTTTTGTTTCAAACAAAAAGCAAAGAAAACGCTCAGATTTGATTTAATCTACATTCTGTTTATTGACCAGGCTTGTGAGCTCTTCCTGAAAGTCGCACAAGTACGCGCTTTTAAATTCATCTGACACCCAAGTAAATGCTTTCATGGCAAGATCAGTTGATTATTTAACATCGTATTCAACACAGTAGTGATTTACAACTGGGATTTCCAGGTAGTTGGTAGTTGCATGAAATGAGTCCATTTTAACACCCCCATCAGACTGTAGGTTGTGTCAGGGGCTTTTCATAATTCCAGGAAAATAAAAAAAAAAAAACTGAAATATCATCAAAAATATCTCCAAAATGTCCTTTCTATCAACGATGGGCCACATAAAGATGAATTATAGTAAACAAACATTTAAAAATCAAACTTCAGGAACTGTTGACTTGATAATAACTTAACTGTAGCTAATCTTAAAATGTAAAGTTTACTATTAAATAGAGATAGTTTTAGACTGAGACAACAATAATTACATTTAAATCCATATCATTAAGAACAATGTTAATTTTTAAAGAGAAATACATTGCTCTGTAACGTCTCATCCCTTTCCAGAGATGAAGCAGAACATGGTGCAGTATGTGTGATGATGTATGATTTAACTCACCATTCCAGTGCATCAGACAGCTTAAAGTCACTCATGTTCAGACTGAAGCTTGCTGCTGTTTGTTGAAGAGGCTTTGCAGAGATCCAACACGTTTCTGGTGTTGAAGCGCGGGGGGGACTGAGATAACTCTCCCCGAGCATCGGGTTTTTGTGAAGTCGACTTCCTCCTCTGAGGTTAGGGTTGTACTTTCTCTCAAATCGAATTCATGAGCAACTGCTTTCTCTTCGGCCACAGGAAATGGAAAAACTGACAAGCTCACGCCAAATTCAGACTTGTGATGATTTAAAGATTGATTTTTAAATAGTTTTTAATTAGGCTTGCATGAATATACAGTGTTTGTCCAATATACACTTACATTGATAACATTGGTGTAAATTCTGTGATCTGAAAAGATTAAATAAAGGCTGGATTTTAATTTCTTCTTGAAGACATTTCAGTATATCTGGAAGGCTTCCTACAGTTGAACTTATCAGAGAAATATGTACACATTAAGGCATGTTTAGGTCAGAAAAGCATGATGACACTTTATCATTCACTCATATAGGATTATTAACCTCTCCATCGTCTACTTAGAGCTGAAACATGAAACGTTTTCAAGAACCAACAAATAGAAGTCCAGTTTCCTCTTATGAAACATACTGCAGAGATATATTTATATAAAAGATCAATTTTATGTCTTTTTCAAGACGTTTTCAGTGTGCCCCCAGCGAGGTAATGGCTTTGTAGATCAGAGCTGGGTTTTATGAGGTTACACAGCAAGTTAACCAGAAGCTTTCACATCCTGCTTTTATTTAACCTTAATTTTATCAGAAGAAACATTAAGAACATGTTCTTACAGTTCTTTTACAACTCTTTAGTCTTCTATCCACCGAGCAGCACATTGACCTTATATTTTGATTGGTTTTTGCCAGGTGCAGACACCTTTCATGTGTGCATTTCGATGAGCTCATCTGGCCTACTTAAAAATTTCCACATCCTCTGTTCTCTGAGAAGAAAGCATGTTTTCACGCACTGGTGCTGTAATGAGAAGATTGTGTAACCGCAGAATGGGAAGAGTTTTCAAGAGTTTCAGAGACGTAAAGGGAAAATGTTGGTATTTGGGTTTTTATGGTTAAAATGTGTGATAATAACTTCTGTGTGAATGTGAATAGATTGAGGTAACGTTGAGAAAACCAGTTTTAATGTTTATTGTATGTGGAATCTGAGAAAGGATCTGGTTCTTACAGGTGCAAAAATGGAAACTGACATGTTACTCTGAAAGATTTGACAATAAATGCTTTTTATTTATTTTTAAATGCTTCAGTTATGGACTTTATATTTTGAGTCTGAATTAATGCACAGTGGTGTTGTGGTCAGTACTGTGGCCTCAAAGCAAGAAGGTTGCTGGTTCGCTTCCTCCCACCGTCCAACGACATGCATGTTGGGTTAACTGGTTACTCTAAATTGTCCCCAGGAGTGAGTGGTTGGTTGTCTCTCTGTATTGGACCTGTGATTGACTGCGGACCTGTCCAGGTGTACCTGTCTCTTGCCTGATAATTGCTGGGATAGACTCCAGCTTCCCCACGACCCTGAATTGGCCTAGCAGTTAAGAAAATGAATGACTCAATCAGACTTCATTCAATGTCATTGTACGAGTACAACCGAATGGGGGGGGGGGGGGGAAAGTGCAATCTTTATAACATTAAAAGCAATAAATGCTTAAAATAAATAAGTAAATAAATGATAAAATGCACCACAGAACAATAACCATTCTGCAGTCATCGCACTGCTTCTGTTATAGCATAGCTTTCTTTCCATTGTGTGTGCATGTTCTGCTTTTCGTCCATTAAGACCCTGGCATGAGAACTGTTTTTCATCCTGTTTGTGCAAGCTTATAATATTCTGAAGCTTTGCCAGAAGGCAGCAGGTCAAAGAGTGAGTGTCCTGCAACAGTGGAAACTGTACAGGAGAAGGCAGAGGGCAGCCAGTGGTCTTCCTGGCTCTGGAGACGACCCTCTGGAGCACTTTGTTTCCTCCAACTGTTCAGCTGGAGAACCCTGTACATGTACAGTAGGTCAAGATGCTCCCTGTGGAGTAGCGGTACAAAGACATCAAGACTTTCACTGAGGTGGTTATTCCTCAGTTTTTTGAGGAAATACAGTCTCTACTCTGCTTTCTCAGGAACCGTCTTAGGTCAGATGTGGAGTTCCAGGAATTTGAGGTCTGATACCCCCTCTCCACAGAACCTCCCCCTGATGAACAGGGGCTAAGTGACTACATTATTCCTCCTGAAGTCTAAGATGATGTACGTGGTCTTTGCTGTGTCTTTGCTATCTCTCTCTCTCTCTCTCTCTCTCTCTCTCGCTCTCTCTCTCTATCTATCTCTCTAATTTAGCATCTTGAACATTCTTTGTCCTGTGTAATCTGTTCTATGAAGGATTTTGTATTCTATGAGTTGTAGATATCTGTCATGTTAAAGACATATTTAAGCCAAGAAGGTTGACTGAGACTGATAGATAGGTCTGCCTCCCATTTTGAAGTTTGCATGGAATTGGAATCATCGATTTTTGACATTGACCGGTATATTTTGAAAGTAACTTTGGGCTATGAAGTTCCACAAATTCTGCTGCCATGGGAGGAAGTTCCAAGTTTAATTGATGAAGGGGGAATTTTGTGTGTATAATGGATTTGAGTTGTTAATATTTAAAAAAATCCATATTGTGATGATAGTGTGTTAAAAGATAAGATTCTTCTGTTATGGATAATATACTCTAAATAATTCCTTTATCAACCCACTGTTTAAAATTGATCATATTTTTGTTAGAAGAATGTCAGGGTTGTTCCAGATAGGTGTGAGTTTATATGGCATTATTGAGGAATTGGTTTGTTTGTTTTGTTTTGTTTTTTTTAAAGAAATTCCCATCAAGCTGTCAGAGAGGTACTGATGTTGACACTTTGGAAGTATTTTGACTTTTTTACATTCAAGCTAAAGAGTGGAAGATTAGAGATTTACAAATTGTCACAGAATGTTTGTTCCAAATCTCAGTTCATGTAATGGACTCGTTTTAAGCCATTTTAAGATGTATTGCAGCCTATTTGCTAAGAAATAATGTTGAAAGTTAGGTAAGTCTAAACCTCCCGTATCTTTAGGTTTCTGTAAAGATTTTAAACTAATCCAGGGTGGTTTATTCTTCTAGAGAAATTGGGAAGTGTATGATTCTAGTGATTTGAAGCAGGTGGAGGGAGGTTTCACAGGAATCATGGAGAACAGGTAGTTGATTTTTATAGTGGCAACTCTCCCCATAAGTGAAATGGGGAGTGACTTTCAGCGAGTGAGATCCTCTTCTGTTGTCTTAAGAAGGTTAGTGTAATTACATTTTATTCATTCTGAGAGCCTGGAGGGAATATTTATGCCTAGGTATCTAATATTACCTGAGTGTAAGGTAGCGTACAGCTAATAGGTAGAACTGTGCTCTTGGACCAATTAATAGAGTAGTCAGATAGTGATGAGAATTTATTAATTAGTGCGATTGTTTCAGATGATGATGTTTGTGAGTTTTGGAGAAATAGTAAAATATCATCAGCATAAAGGCTTATTTTATGAATTATATTTTTGGACTGGATGTTCTTTATAATTTCATTCTGTCTAATTGCAGCAGCTAGTGGTTTAATAAACACCGCAAAAAATGAAAGAGAACCTTGTCTGGTACCCCATTGCAGATTAAAGCCTGGAGAGGTTTGATCGTTCGTCCTGACCCTTGCCTTAGGGGAGTATAAGATTTTGATCCAGTCAAGAAAAGAAGGTCCAAAGCTAAATCTGTTTAAAGTAGCTAATAAACACACAGATTTAGTTACTTACAGACACAAAGTAGACCATGTCTTTCAAATAGGACTTCAAAGAGTCCTACAGAGTTTTCCCGCTGGTCTAGTGAGACGTTATGGTTGACTGTGATAAATGCAGCACTGAGATCCAGCAGTAACAGGACATGTTGTTGCTGTCTGTGTTAATTTTACTCTGGGTGAAGTGGTACCTCGTCCTGATAGTAGTCTATACATTTTGTAATCATGAACAATGATAAATATAGTTAGACCCCTCAGTTTACTGTAAATCTGTAAGAATTTCCCCTCCTCCCTCTCCAGCAGCGCATACCTGATCGCCCCACCCTGCATATAAACAGCGTGTTAGGATGAAAATACAAAGTAGTGAAGAAACAACTCTGAGGGCAAATATGGCTGAGAAAATGCAGGAAGGATTTCCCTGACCCGGCTCGGTTTATTTGCCTCCTCCTGCTAAACAGTTGAGAAAGAGAAAATTGTTTGTGGAAAAAGCTGTGAACTAGAAAAGCACTCAGAGTCTTTTTAAAAATTCCTGGATCCAAACCATTCCGGATCGCCACCAAAATTAAATCTGTTCTTTCTTTTCACATTTCCAACAATTCCTGAAAATTTAATTCATCCTAAATCCAAAATCCATCCCTAACTTTTTTAGTTATATTGAACACAAACAGATAAACATAAAACACTAAAAGATCGGGATTCTGCTGATTGGCGCTGGTGGAGCTCTGATCTTCTTGAAGACCTCTGAGATTCTGGCAACAACTGGTGGGTTGCCAGAATTCATCAACGGTATGGGCCGAGTTAGCCCAGGATACCAGTCTGGTCCATACTGGTCATTTGGCCGAGGTCCCAGAGCTGGTCCGCAGAATCAACAATAACATGGAGAAGATGTAAGCTAGAATCGGTGGAAATTGACCCCCCATTTGGCTGTTTGGAGCTGCCAGCCTGAGACCTGCTATGGATTCAAGGCCGAAGGGAAATTGTTTTCCTCGCCTGGAACTCAAACAACAATCATATCTGGATTTGGCTTGTTAGCAGCCTTCGGCCGGCGCAACCCCCCCTGAGAATGGAAGAAGAGATGTTCTTAGATGCTCTGTTCCCCCTCCTCAACCACCCCCGGTCCCCTCCCACATGACTCACCGCCTCCTTGGACTTTGTGTGTCTTGTTTGAGTTTGTGCTTAAGTGTATGAGGTTTTTTTTTCTCTGTCTCTTCAGACTGCGTCATCAAGTTACATGATCTTTTTTTTTTCCTCGACCCCCTATAATCCTAATGTATCTCTGTTCTTACCTGTTATAAGGCGGCGCCAGTGAAAAACTGGCTGCATGGGCTAAGTTTCAGCTTGGTTCTGTATTCTTCTTTTGTCATTAATGTTACATGTCTGTATGTCAAACCTTGGACAAGCTGGCTTGAACTTTGAATTTCCCCTCGGAAATTTGATTTGATAAACGCCAGTAAAAACATAAACTCCTTGGTGGAGGTAAGAAAAAGCGTTGGATCACTCAAGGAGCAAAACCATAGGGGGAGAAGCCAAGACGGGGCGCCACTTTCACATCTTGCTAACTCCCCAAACATCACCTACCCCAGCTTTAAATGTTGAAGGAGCTTTTTTATCATCTTACTAAGAAAAGGCAGGTTTGATATCAGTCTGTAGCGACCCATGAGCGACAAGTCTGTTTTGCTTTTTCAATAGTGACTTGATGACGGCTGTTTTAAGGGCCTGTACAAAAGGCTATTATTCTGAAGGACACTTGATGGTTTACTTTCTGCTAGACAGGAGGTGACGTTTGTTATTTTTTGGAGTTTGCGTTTGCAGCCAAGGTTTCGAGCTAAAGCTAACAGACTGGGTTTTGTTTCCTATCGTTCCACACCCTGGGACAATTACTGGCAGCGCATCAAAGTTTTCCCTCTGTTCAACGCGTGCTTTATTGTGACACTCCGAGTGTTCAGTGAATGACGAAAGTGAGTACTGTCAGCTGTTCTATGATGTATATGTGAGGTGTGCTAGGTGTGCCTAGTCATCTCTGTTCTTATCCCCTCGCCGGGAAACGAAACGACTGTCTGTTTACTTTGTTTATTAAGTGCACTTGCTTTGTTTATTGGGAAGTTGTGCCGCGGTGGTTTGCAGAGAGCTGCTGGCGGACGTTAATTGCGCCGAGAAGGAGAGAGGGGAGGGGGAGCAGGGAGAGATGCCGTGCTGCGGAAGAGCTCGCGCCTGTAATGTGCAGACTGACCAGCAGATGATACCGTTGGCCTGTGTAATCCACTCGAATGCCTAAATGTGCAGATTCTGACTGTTAAGTGGTGATTCTTGATGTGTATGCCCACTAGCTGTATTTTATGCTAATTCTTTTAATTATCTGATGTTGATATATTGTTTATTGTTATTTACAGAACTATTACAACACTGAGTGACCACAATAAAGTGCCTGGCCTTTGAAACCTGGTTAACGAAGATACCTGCGCTGTGTAATTAATCTGTGACCGACACCCTCATCTGGTCTGCTGCAAACCTATAATACGGATTAGCGCCCCAGTGCTTTCCATCAGAACAGGGCCTGAGGGAAGACACCTGAAAGCAGAGACATGTTTACTATCTGTAAACATGAAACATCTCTGAAACACTCTTGAAAAACCCTCTTAGAAAGACAACAAGATGGCAAGTGGTGGTCTTTAGATGACAGATTATTTCACCCATTTGTTATGGTGATGGATGCAGGATGTGGTGAACCACATACACGCATTGTCTTGTTGAAATCTACAAAGCCTTCCTTAAAAGAGAGGTTGACTTTATTTACATTTAACACAACACCCAACTTTCCTGGAATTGGTGTTGTAAAAGTTGGCTCCTGAAAAAGAAAAAAAAAAAAAAGAAAAAAAAGTGTTTGGCCCATATTGGTGAGTGAAATGGTCTAGTTAGTGTCTTTTATTTCCAAGAGTTTGAGCCTCCAACTCAATCTGCTGGCTTACTTATATAGGCTATTATGAATTGGCTTTCATTACATTTTTTTCTGTCTGTAAAGCGTCTTGAGGTGGCATTGCCGTGATTTGGAGCTATATAAATAAAGTTGAATTGAATTCTGGAATTGGTGTTGTAAAATTTGGCTCCTAAAAACAGTGTTTGGTCCATATTGATGAGTGAAATGGTCTAGTTAGTGTCTTTCATTACAGTTATGGTGAAGGCATCACACCATCAAATGAATCAGAACTTTAATAATTCATGTCTGTGGTTGGAAAGAAGTTGACAGTTTCTGTTTCTCGGTCTTGTATGTTGTTGTGCTTTGCGTGGGCTGTAGAAAGGTGTGAGGTTTTTGTTTTTAGCTGAATGATGGGGAAGAATTTTCTGCTTCATCTTGAAATAAAGGAGGTATCACTTTTGGAAGTCATTTGTAGCCTTTTTATGTTCGGTCACTCAACTTTCTTCTGGTTTGTATGTTTTTACTGCGTGGGAAAATTATTTTGGCTGTAAACGGTGAAGTGTGAACATGTTTTGAGATCAAAGTAGGTTTAAAAACCTGTTTGTGGGGAAAAGATAGTCAGGAAAATGTGTGACATTTAAAACTTGCCTTCATCTCCACATTTGATTCATCAGCTTGAGACAGGAAATTTGGTAGCGACATTTGACATTTGAAACAGAACTATAACATACTATAGTATGAGATTTTTGACACATACTATACAAACATTTTTATCACATTTTTTATATACTATCACATTTTTGACACACATTACTATGAGATTTTATGACATACTTTACTATGACAATTTCTGACATACTATACTGACATTGTTTAACATACTTTTCTTTGACATCTTTTGACATATGACATTTATGACATTTTTTGACACGTACTATACTATCAAATTTTATGACATACTATACTATGACATTTTTTTTTTACACATTTCTATGACATTTTGTGACATTTTACTGACATTTTTGACACATACTAAACTGATGTTTAAAACACGACATACTATATGATAGCATATTTGACACAAACTACACTGATATTTTTACATACATTATTACGACATTTTATGACATACCATACTATGAATTTTTTTATTCAATATACTATATTTTTTATATACTAACATTTTTACACATACTTTACAATGACATTTTTTTAAAACATACAATACCATGACATTTATGACAGGTACTATACTATGACATTTAGCATATACCACACTGACATTTTTTGACACATACATTTTTGACACACAATACTAACATTTCTTTGACATACTATATACGATAACATTTTTCACTCATACTATACTATGCCAATTTTTTGACAAAACTTGTCTTTTTTCTGTCATACTATAGACTTTGACATTTTTTACATTTGTGACACATGCTATACTGACATTTTTTTTACATACTTTACCCTGACATTTTTAACACATACAATATTACATTTTTGACATTTTTTATAGACTTTACTATGTATCTTTTTACACATTACTATGACATTTTATGACATACTATACTATTTTTTGACACATACTATGCTGACATTTTTATCACATTATTTTACATGCCATCACATTTTTGACACACATCACTATGACATTTTATAATATACTTTACTGTGACATTTATTGACACAATATACATGCACTTTACTCTAACACTTTAGGAAATACTAGATAAATACTTTATACTACCATGTTTTTTACACGTAAAATACTATGACATTTATTGATTGAATATATTGACAATTTTTGGCATACTATAGAGTGGCATTTTATGACATACTATACTATAACACTTTTTCACACATACACTTCTGTGACATGTTTTGACATACTATACCATGACATTTTTTACATATTACTATGACATTTTATGACATTTCACTGACATTTTTTGACACATACTACACTGAAATTTGAAACATTACTATGACATACTATACGGTAGCAGTTTTGACACAAACTATACTATGGTATTTTATAACATACTTAACTATGACATTTTATGACATACTATAATGTGAATTTTTTGACAATATACTACATTTATTTCATACTTTACTAATATTTTCTACACATACTTTACATTGACATTTTTTAAAACATACAATACCATGACATTTTTCAACACATACAATATTACGACATTTTTGACAGACAGTTTTACAGACTTTACTATGGATTCTTTTTACACATTACTATGACCTTTTATGACATACTATACTATGTCATTTTTGACATGTGAAATTGTTTGACATACTATACTATGAAGTTATTTACATACTACACTGAAATTTCTTGACATAATATACTATGACAGTTATAACACATACTATACTATGACATTTACGATGTACTATATATGATTTTTTTTGACAGTTTTTTTTTGCATACTATACTATGTCATTTTTGACATACTATATCATTAAACTTTTTTACAAATGACAGTATTATGACATTAAATAATTGTATCACTTTTTTTTTAACATACTATCAGATTTTTGACACATTACTGACATTTTTTTGATATACTGCATTATGACATTTATAACATGTACTATACTATGACATTTGGCATATACCATACTGACATTTTATGACACATACATTTTTTGATACACAATACTGACATTTTTTGACATACTATATACGATAACATTTTTCACACATACTATACTATGACAATAATTGACAAAATTTGACATTTTTTGACATATGATGTACTTTGAAATTGTTTACATCCTACCCTATCACATTTTTGACACGTACTATACTGACATTTTTTGACATACTTTACCATGACATTTTTCAACACATACAATATTATGTGTTTTTGACACAGACTATTTTTACAGACTTTACTATGAATTCTTTTTTTTTTTACACATTACTGACATTTTATGACATACTATGTAATTTTTTACATGTGAAATTGTCTGACATACTATACTATGAATTTATTTACACACTACACTATGACATTTATAACGTACTATAGAAAGACATTTTTTTGACAAAATATACTGATTTTTTTCGGATACTGTACTGTCATTTTGACATACTATATTAAAGTTTTTTACATACTATTTTTTTCACATACAATACTATAACACTTTTTACACATACACAACTATGACATTTTTCTGATGTTATGACATTTATGTGACATACTATACTATGACGTTTACACGTACTATAGAATATTTTTGACAAAATATACTGACCTTTTTTTGGCATACTATGGCATTTTTGACACTATGTTATGACATACTATACTATGACATTTTTGACATACTATGAAACTTTTTTTTTTTACATACTATACTATGATTTTTTACATATTATACTGTAACACTTTCTTACACGTACTCTACTATGACATATTTTGATTCTTACACGTACACTACTATGACATATTTTGACATGCTATACGATGACATTTATGACACATACTATACTATGACATATTTTATACACATTACTATGACATTTTACGAAGGCACTTTTGACACATACTATACCGACGTTTGGAACATTACTATGACGTACTATACAATGAGATTCTTTTGACAAAATATACCATGACATTTTTTGACACATACTAAACTGACATTTATTTTATCACATTTTTGACACACAGTACTATGACATTTTTAACATGCTATAAGATGACATTTCTTTCCATTTTTTATTTTGACATTTTATGACATACTATACTATAAAACACCTACACGGGATCAGGACAGGTGGGTGGGGGCCTTGGGGACAATACTGGTAAGGGAGACTGGCGGATGACTTGATAAGGAATCTTTAACTTTTGAAGATCCATGTTAGTCCTAATAGTCATTGTGCTATTTGGCCCCTCACTGTTCTTTCTTGTTGCCTTGTTGTGTGTTCCCTGACTTTAAGAGACTGTGGCTGGAGATTTCATCAGCTCACCTTGCTTGAAAAAACCTGGGAAGCAGGAGTCCCATCTGTGGTGCTGGATCAAGTTGGGTCAAGAAAAAGACCAGTGTGTGGTTGTCAGCAAGACATGCTCTTTCTCATCTTAATCTGTGCCGTAAAAACGCATCCATACTGTCATAAAATCCCAGTTGATTTATTTATAGTCATGCCTAATACATAATGCATAATGTTAACCTGGTTATGATTGATCTTAATAGTAATATTTTGTTGATGCTGTGTGAACAGCATCTAAACACCTGTCAATTAAGCTCATTTTAATTGGTCTGATGAAAAATTATGCTTTAAAGGTTAGCCTGTACATTGTAAATTCCAAGCTATACCTTTACTATTGTAACAAGTTGCATGTCTGGACATTCCATTGCCGGCGACAAGATGGTTGCCACCTGGGATTTGGTGTTCGTTCCAGGACGAGGGACATAATTTCTCTGGAAAAATGCAAATTGCCTTCAGAGTTTTTTGCTGTCATAATGGAATGTCAAGAATGGGACAATTTCATTATTCTGTTTAGTGGCAGTAGTGCTCCCAGAGGGAGGATATGTGGAAGTTAGATGTGATCCAAGGCCAACTTCGGCACCTAGTAAACAATGATATCTGTTGAAGTAACATAGCCACTCTATCAACACCAGCAGTCAACTTGGAAAGCGTATAATTAGCAACTTGTGACATGCTTTCCCATATAAGGAAGTAATGCTGCATGGATGATCCAATATAAGCAGTGGGCTTCTCCTGAATAGAGGCCTTCCCCTTGTCCCACACTAAAGCTGTGTTGGTCTGTAATAAATGTAGTCTCTGCCATCATCGGATGCTGTGTCCTCTCTGTATCACCAATAGCATAGATTATTCCACAACACTAAACTATGACTTTTTATAACATCCTATAGAATTTTTTTACATGTACTTTACTATGACACTTTTTGACGTATACTACAGAAATACTTTATACTATTACATTTTTGACCAAATATACTTACATTTCTGTGGCATTTTTGACACATACTATAACACTTTTTTTTTTACATGCTATACTATGATTTTTTTTACATACTATACAATTACACTTTTTTACACATACACTACTATGACATATTTTGACTTACTAAACTATGACATTTTTGACATACAATGCTATCACGTTTATGACACGTAGTACACTATGGCATTTTATGACATACTTTACCATGACATTTTTACATACTATACTATGAAACTTTTTTACATACTATACCAGACTATACCATAACTTTTTATACATACTATGACATATTTTGACACATGCTATACTATATTTTTTACATACAATATCAAATTTATAACACGTACTGTACTGACATTTTTTGACATACTTTACCATATTTTTCAACACATAGAATATTGCAACATTTTGGCACAGATATTTTTTACAGACTTTACTATGACATTTTATGACATACTATGACACTCCTACAGAATGACTTTTTTTTTTTTTTTTTTTTTTTTTTTTGGACATACTATACTTTTTGACAAATACTATACAATGAAACTTTTTTTTTTTTTTACACACTATGACATATTTTATAGTGACACATTGCACATGCACAGTGGCATAGTGGTTAGCACTGTGGCCTCACAGCAAGAAGGTCGCTGGTTCAATCCTTGGCTGGGGCAAGGTGCGGTCAGTGGCCTTACTGTGTGGAGTTTGCATGTACTTGCATGTACACACATTGCGTGAGTTCACTACAGGTACTGCAGCTTCCTCCCACTGTCCAAAGACAAGTATGTTAGGTTAACTGGTTACTCTAAATTGCCCCTAGGTGTGAGCATGAGTGGTTGTTTGTCTCTGTGTGCCCCTACCTAATTGGATTAAGCAGTTAGAATGATGACTTTACTGACATTTTTTGACATACTATAAACATTTTTTACATGTACTAGGACACTTTTTGGTATATACTACATTAATAATTTATACTATTACATTTTTCGACACGTACTATAATGTGGCATTTTTGACAATATTTTTTTGACATACTGACATTTTTTTTACATGAAACTTTTTTACACATTACTCCTATGACATATTTTAACGTGCTATGACATTTTGTGACATTTTACTATGACATTTTTTGACACATACTATACTGACGTATGAAAAATTACTATGACAATGACATTTTTCTGAGAAAATATACTATGCTTACATATTTCACATACAATCAAATCTTTGACACACATTACTATGACATAGTTGATAGTGACACATTGCACATGCACAGTGGCATAGTGGTTAGCACTGTGGCCTCAAAGCAAAAAGGTCGCTGGTTCAATCCTTGGCTGGGGCAAGGTTTGGTCAGTGGCCTTTCTGTGTGGAGTTTGCGTGTACTCCCCATGAATGTGTTGGTTCTCTCCAGTACTGCAGCTTCTTCCCACTGTCCAAACACATGTTAGGTTTTTTGGGTACTCTAAATTCCTCTAGGTGAGTAGTTGTGTGGCCCTGCTTAATTGGACTAAGTGATTAGGATAATGAATGAATGATGAATTTACTATAACATTTTATTACATACTTTACTATGACACTTTCTGACATATACTTGATAAATACTTTATACTATTACATTTTTGACATACCATTCTATGAAATTGCTGACGCATACTATAACATTTTTGACAAATAATTTACTGACATTTTTAAATACCATCTGAAATTGTATGACATACTATACTATGACATTTTTTGACACATACTCAACTGACATGTTTGACACATTACTATGACAAACCCTACTATGACATTTTTTTATACATACTATACTAAGACCTTTTTGACACATACTATACGAGGAAATGTTTGACACATTGCTATTTTTGACATGTTTTACATACTATAGAATTTTTTGACATGTTATTTACTATGACACTTTTTGACGTATACTACAGAAATACTTTATACTATTACATTTTTGAGATACTATATTATGATTTTTTTTTTTTAAATTTTTTGACATATTTTTTAACATACTGTACTGACATTTTGACACATACCTTACTGTGACATTTTTTAAAATATACAATACCATGGCATTTTTTGACATGCTACATTATCACATTTTTCACATACACTACTATCAGATTTTTGACACATACTATACTTTTTTATATACTTTATGACATTTTATGAGATACTATGCCATGACTTTTTTGACATACTATACTATTACATTTTTTTAGATACTATACTAGATTTTGGATGCATGCTATAACATTTTTGACTGAAATTTTTAAATACCATCTGAGATTTTATGACATACTATACTATGACATTTTTGACACATACTATAACACTTTTTTTTTACATGCTATACTATACAATTACACTTTTTTTACACATACATTACTATGACATCTTTTGACTTACTAAACTGACATTTTTTAAACTTTACAATGCTCGGACAATTTTGACACACTGACATTTTTGACACATACTATAATGAATTTGTTTTGCACACTATACTATCACATTTTTTTTACACATACCATACTTTTTTTTTTTTTTACATACTTTAATGACTTTTTATGACGTACTATACTACGACTTTTTGACATACTATATTGATATTTGTTCGACATGCTACAGTATGAATTTTTTTTCACATACTATACTAATTTAGACTGACATTTTTTTACAGTGACGTATGACATTTTATGACATACTACACTATGAACATTTTTACATACCATTTTGAATTTTTTTGACACATACTATGAAATGACATGTTTTTAAACAAACTTTACAATGACATATTTTAACACTTGCTATACAATGACACTTTTTTAACCAAAAACTTTACCATGTTTTGACATACCATTCTATGAAATTGCTGATGCATACTATAACATTTTTTGACAAATACTATACTATGACATTTTGTTGACACATACTTTCTATTACATTTTGACACATTACTGACATGTTTGACATACTATATGATTAATTATATTTACATATTGTTCTGGGTTTTTTTTTTACACAACTTTACTATGACATCTGTTGACACATTACTATTTGATTTTTTGACATTGTATGACACTTTTGACACAAACTTTCATATGACATGTTTTGACATATACTATGAAATTTGTTTACATACTATCCTATAATTTTTTTTGACAGGTATATTACTATCACATTTTTTACACGCGCTATACTGACATGTTCTTTGACATACTGTGCTATCACATTTTTTACATGTACTACACTGACATTTTTGACATGTTAGAATGACCTTTTTTTTTTTTTTTACATACTATACTGTCACATTTTTGACACATACTTCACTGACATTTTTTGACACATTAGTATGACTTACTGCACTGACATTTCTTGACACATTAGTATGACTTACTGCACTGACATTTTTTGACACATTACTATGACTTACTGCACTGACATTTTTTGACATATTACTATGACATTCTATACACACTATACAATTATTTTTTAAAAATGTACTATACTATTTTTGACTGGTACTATACTGACTATTTTTTTGGCATACTAATATTTTCTTTACACAAACTATACTATCAAGTTTTGGCATGTACTATACTATGGTATATTTTTACATATTATACTATGAATATTTTTACATACTAAACTGATTTTTTTTCACACATACTATACTATGACACTTTTTTAAAACACTTTTCTATGACATTTTGACACATTACTATAACACTTGACATACTACACTGAACTAGTTTTTTACATACTGTTCTATCCTTTTTTTAAACATACTATATTATCATTTTTTTTACATACTATACTATATTTTTTGACACATTACTATATTTTTGACATACTATAACACTTTTTGACACATACTTTACTATGACATTTTGTGACATACTATACTATTACATTTTTTAGATACTATACTAGATTTTGTATGCATGCTATGACATTTTTGACAAATAATTTACTGACATTTTTAAATACCACCTGAGATTGTATGACATACTATACTATGACATTTTTTGACACATACTCAACTGACATGTTTGACACATTACTATGACATACCATACTATGACTTTTTTTTTTACATACTATACTAAGACCTTTTTGACACATACTATACGTCGAAATGTTTGACACATTGCTATTTTTGACATGTTTTACATACTATAGAATTTTTTGATATGTACTTTACTATGACACTTTTTGACGTATACTACAGAAATACTTTATACTATTACATTTTTGACATACTATACTATGATTTTATTTGATTTTATTTTTTACATTTTTTGACATTTTTTAACATACTGTACTGACATTTTGACACATACCTTACTGTGACATTTTTTAAAATATACAATACCATGGCATTTTTTGACATGCTACATTATCACATTTTTACATACTCTACTATCAGATTTTTGACACATACTATACTTTTTTATATACTTTATGATGACATTTAATGATATACTATGCAATGACTTTTTGACATATTATACTATTACATTTTTTTTAGATACTATACTAGATTTTGGATGCATGTTATAACATTTTTGACAAATAATTTACTGAAATTTTTAAATACCATCTGAGATTGTATGACATACTTTACTATGACATTTTTGACACATACTATAACACTTTTTTGTTTACATGCTATACTATACAATTACACTTTTTTTACACATACACATTCTATACACACTATACAATTATTCTTTTTAAATGTACTATACTATTTTTGACTGGTACTATACTGACAATTTTTTTTACATACTAATTATATTTTCTTTACACAAACTATACTATCAAGTTTTGGCATGTACTATACTATGACATATTTTTACATATTATACTATGAATATTTTTACATACTAAACTGATTTTCTTTCACACATACTATACTATGACACTTTTTTTTAACACTTTTCTATGACATTTTGACACATTACTATAACACTTGACATACTACACTGAACTAGTTTTCTACATACTGTTCTATACTTTTTTTTTTAACATACTATATTATTTTTTTGACATACTATACCATATTTTTTTGACACATTACTATATTTTTGACATACTATAACACTTTTTGACACATACTTTACAATGACATTTTATGACATTCTATACTACTACATTTTTTTAAGATACTATACTAGATTTTGTATGCATGCTATGACATTTTTGACAAATAATTTACTGACATTTTTAAATACCACCTGAGATTGTATGACATACTTTACTATGAAATTTTTGACACATACTGTAACACTTTTTTTTACATGCTATACTTTACAATTACACTTTTTTTTTTACACATACACTACTATGACATCTTTTGACTTACTAAACTGACATTTTTTAAACTTACAATGCTTGGACATTTTTGACACTGACATTTTAGTACATACTATACTGACTTTTTTTGCACACTATACAATCACATTTTTTACACATACCATTTTTATTTTTTTTTTGTTTTTTACATACTTTAATGACTTTTTATGACGTACTATACTACGTCTTTTTGACATACTATATTGACATTTTTTCGACATGCTACACTATTAACTTTTTTTTCACATACTATACTAATTTAGACTGACATTTTTTTACAGTGACGTATGACATTTTATAACATACTACACTATGAACATTTTTACATACCATATTGAATTTTTTTGACACATACTATGAAATGACATGTTTTTAAACAAACTTTACAATGACATATTTTAACACTTGCTATACAATGACACTTTACCATGTTTTGACATACCATTCTATGAAATTGCTGACGCATACTATAACATTTTTTGACAAATACTATACTATGACATTTTGTTGACACATACTTTCTATTACATTTTGACACATTACTGACATTTTTGACATGCTATAATTACTTTTTTTTTTTTTTTTTTTTTTTACATACTATACTATCACAACATGCGCAGAAAGAACAGGAACTGAAAATGAAATTCCCCCTGCTTGCTCCTGTCCGGCGTCATATAAAGCAGACATTTTGTATAATTACTACTACAAGTTACTTACCTTTCCAAAAGGTTTTATTATGGCGTGTTTACAAATGTAAATGATGCAAATTAGCCGCATAATTATAACTCATCAGTCAGCAAAAGTCTCTTTGTATTAATTATTGTATTAAAAAGCTGCATGTCCGGTATTTACAGGTCATTGGAGCGTATACAACAATAAAACAGATTAAATTTAAATAAAAAATTTAAAAAAAAAAAAAAGAGTCCTGGGGATAAACACCACAGATGTTAAATTTAAAATATTAAATCATGCTTGATCAGGATCTGAAACCTGCATTGACAATGGGTCCAGCAGGATGTAAAACTCTTTAAGGGAACAATAGAACTCTATATTTAAACATGATTAAAGTTCAATTTCAGGACGAAGGAAGTCTTGTGTTCATAAATTACCATCATGATTTACTTGAAATCAGAACTTTTTTTTTTTTTTTTTTTTTGATGATCAGGTGGATGAGGAGATTTAGTTATTTGGGGCCCTTTGTGCAGAGACCCCTGCCATGTTCTAAATTTCACATATTTACTGCATTATAACGCATTGTTTTTGTCTGGATGTTGTTATTCTCCCTGAGCAGCTGCACGTGTGTGGAAGGCATTTCCTCTTCAGCGACGTGAAAAGTTGTTCATGTTGGTTCAGCTTTCTCCTGGATCTGCTTTTGTGGTTGTGCTTCATTTCTGTTGGCGTGTTTCTGTGCAGTTTTAACAGTTTAGCAAAGTTCCTGCTCTTACCAGTAGCCTCTCCCATCCAAACATCCTCCCTGTCTGCTGCTTCTCCTTGTCTGGTGGATCAGCAGAGGCGATTAGTGCAGATTCATATCAAACGTTGTATTTTAACCATGTTATTGCTGCACTATTTCATGTTTCATCTGGATTCAGCGTTGCCTTAGATGCAGAGTTTCTACACTAACATTTTGTGATCCACTCAAGTGTCTTCATTGCTTCGCTGAAAAAACAAATATTTACTGACTAATGTCACCCAGAAGATCATGGTCACAACTTGTGGGTAAAAAAAACAAATCAATCAGAAACATTATATATAGATGAAGTCATTTAATGTTTGTGTAAATAAAAAAAAAGACTAAAACAAGATATTCAGAATCAGGTTTAGTTTATTTCCTAAGAAATTACTGACAGTGTTAAATGCAGTGGAGTTTCAATGCACCTGAATCCTACAGCATTCTCCAAAAGAACTAAACAAAAGAAGTTCTGTACAAATGTAACCTGGACAGCAAGAGCAACGATTCAACTCTCTTCGTAACAGTGCTGTACCTGAAAAAATTAGACGGGTCACCTACAAACTACATCCTTGACTTATATGCCATCTAAGCCGTCATATATTAATAGTTTCTCTACTCCACCCTGATCAATCAGTCCTCTCATCAGTGATTTTCTTTTTACATTCAGTCTTTCAAACCATACAAATGAACTTACAACAAATATTTACTCAGGAATCACAGTAAAAACATCTGGAATATGGCAACATGTGATAACACTGACCGGATTAAACACATCTGGAGTATAAACAGACAGATGGTGAAACAACCCTGCTGCACATGAACCTTTATGTCCATCAGATTTCCTTTAGATGAAGCCGCTTTGGCTTCATGGACCCAGCCGCCCCAAGCAGTAGCATGGATCATGAAGGCAACATTTTTGTGGAAACATGGTCAGTAAGAAAAAGAAAAACCTTTTAAGGATCTGGTTTGGGATTTTTCAGGTCTACCTTAGTAACATACAGTAATTTCTTCCCCTCGCTGTGGCTAAGAGGGTTGTTCACTTCAGCAGCTGACGTTTGTCCTATGACAGATTTTTATCGTTATTCCACTCATCCTCAGATATTCCATCCAGCTGTTAATCACGTTTTATGGCACCTGAAAACAGCTGGATGGACGTTTCCTCAGCAGGTGTGAGGTTTAATGGAAATGGGTTCAGTGAAAGCACATGGGAGATGACTCCGTCCCAACTTCCTTCTGCACAATCCATGTTTCAGTCTTTCCATTTAGACACTGATTTGCATCAGGCTGTTGCATTAAAAATAACTAATAAAATCACATAAGCTGGTAATACAGGTGATAAAAGCCCATCAGATACTGGAAGGGAAAGTTTTAAACCCAATACGCCCATCTGATGGTCCAAATAGATCCTAGCTTTTAGTCTTTAATTTTATATTTCCACACTGATCCAGAAGTTTGGACCTATTTTTTTCTCCATTGTGACGCAGCTACAAACAGAATGGAAGAAAGAAATAATTTATGCGAGGAGTTTCAGTCAGGATTTAGAGCTCATCATAGTACTGAGACAGCATTGGTGAAAGTTACTAATGACCTTCTTATGGCCTCAGACAAAGGACTTGTGTCCGTACTTATCTTGCTTGATCTTAGTGCTGCATTTGATACAGTTGATCATAACATTCTGTTACAAAGACTAGAACAGGTGATTGGAATTACAGGTACAGCGTTAAGCTGGTTTAAATCATATTTATCTGATAGACTTCAGTTTGTTCATGTAAATGACAAGTCCTCCTCCCAAACTACAGTAAGTCATGGAGTTCCTCAAGGTTCTGTACTTGGACCAATACTCTTCACGCTATATATGCTCCCTTTAGGCAAAATTATTAGACAGCATGGAATAAACTTTCATTGTTATGCAGATGATACTCAACTATACTTATCCTTTAAACCAGATGAAACAAATCAGCCCAATCATTAACATGTATGTCTCCTGTCTCAGCAGGTCTCCCTGGCCGGGAGTAGCAGTTCCTGTTGTCTGTTGTCTTTCTGTCCTCTTCCCCCCACACAGCAGAGGCAGATGGCTGCCTGTCCTGAGCCGGGTTCTGCCGGAGGTTTCCTTCCTGTTAAAAGGGAATTTTTTCCTTCCCACTGTTGCCAGTGTGCTTGCTCAGGATGGGAGATTGAGTTGGACTCAACTCAATCTGTTGGTTTCCTTATATAGGCTGTTATGAATTGGCCTTCATTATGTTTTCCCCTCTGTCTGTAAAGCGTCTTGAGATGGCATTGCCGTGATTTGACTCTATATAAATAAAGTTGAATTGAATTGAATTGAAGATTTTACCAACCCATAACTTTATTAGCCCACAGACCAGCTGTGTGTATCTCTTTAAGATAGACATGAAATACCCCAAAGTTATCATTATAGTTGCAATAATCTTATTATTTTTATATTAACATGAAGCAACAGGTTACCTAGAGACCATTTCTGACATGTTTACACACATGCAGACTATGAACATACAACACAAGTTATGGAGTGACGACTGGATGCTTAGTTGGACCAACAAACAGGCATTCACAGACAAACAGATGTGTAAATATTAATATAACTACAGAAGGGATGTGGGACGACACATGGGATGATAAAGGTGCTTTTACATGAATAAGTGAAGCACAGACACACTCTGATCTCCTTGGACAAATGTAAAAATGACTAACAAACTAGTTCTAATCAAATGCATCTTCTCGTTGTTGGTTTTTTTTTTTATCCTGTTACTGGTTTGAAACGATGGTGTGAGATCAGTGCAGGTTCATAGCGCCTTCTGCTGGACAAAAGTCCTGTACACACAGTCTGTTCTCAGTCTGATAAGATTGGGTTAGAGGTGTGATGTCTGTGTAAGAAAATTAGAAATGTTTAGGATGAAATGTTTAGGATTTATAAAAAATAAACAGAGAATTTGGATGAAGACGAGCCGTCGTGTGAGACGTTTTCATTTGTCCAAGGAAACTCAGCCTGGCCGACAAGTTGGGTTAAAATTCCTCCACAGAGAAACAGAAATAGTTTGGAACCTTTACATTTTATTAAATGTAATAGTTTTATGCATTTATTTTATCTGCTTGGATGTGCAGCACTTTGTTCAGCTGGTGTTAAATAAACTGACGACGATGATGAAGACTCGGCGTTTCAGGCTAAATTCACACTGCAGGTAAAAGAGGCCCAAAGCAGACGTGTCATGTATGACCGGTGTGTTCCTCCCAGTCAGACGCACACACAACCAGTCACAGCTGTGCACACGTTCCCCGTCTGGTCCAAACCTTTGACTGGTTGTGTAAAATGATCTTCGTCTTACTTTAATGAAATGTGACGTGTTGGTTCAGACTAAGCGGGACACGTGAACACAGCGAGACATCGTCTGTGCATGTGCAACCCTTCAGGACCGTGCGCTGTCCACAGTCTGATGGTGGTTAAATATAAAAAACCTGCTTGAGCATGAGGACCTGCAGTGTGAATTTAGTCTTCGTTCTCCACCAACAGAAAACCACTTTGGTTCTTCTTTGTGTTTTATTTCTCTTCAGGAACCAGAGGATGAACAAGTCTGACATTTCCCACCCAGATCCGACTGGCCTCTGCTTCTCACTGGGAAACCCACTGACAAAGTGGTCAGAACACTGAACCACACTGGTTGAAGCCCAGTTGAACCTGCTGGTTATGCTGGAAGCTTCTGGTAATTCTCCCTGAAGACCAGTAAGTCTAAAACTCTTTATTTACCACAAATTCAAGAACAAACTACTCACATTTTGCCAAATAAGAGCGCAGACGTCCCTCGTACAAACACACCTGTGTCGATGGTTTTCCACACGAAGGTATTCAGCTGGACCCACCTCTCATCTCCAACAGCTTCATACCTCCACTAGTTTAATGTGCAACTTTCTGTTTTTTTAATTTATTTTAAACCAACTTTTTAGTCTGAAAACGGACGGGTTGCTTCAGCACACACACACACACACACACACACACACACACACACACACACACACACACACACACACACACACACACACACACACACACACATATGGAAATGTAACTTTGGCACTCAGACAGGTAAAGGTGAGGAATGGCAATGCAGTAAGTTTAGTGTTTAGAGCTAAACCTGGAAGAAAGGCACTGCCAAGCTCCTATCAGACGGTCGGTGAACGTCTGCATTTAAAAAGCTCACAAATGATTCATTTAAACTAAAACGTTTCCAGTATCTGCTGTGAAAGTAGATGAACCCCAAAATTAAGAAGCTGGAAGTCAGTTTGTCATTTTACTGAACATTTTATAAACAATGTCATTTGCATAAAGCTAGAATGGAAGTAAGAGTAACTCTGCGTGTTTAGTGTCAACTGAGCCCAAAAAGACGCTCCAAACAACAAAGTATGAGCTTTAAGGAAGCTTTATGATTTACAATAATAACTGATTTTAATAAAGGATGAGATCCAGTGTTAACGGATGTGGAGACATCCAGACACACAAACTGCACTAAAAATGTGCTGGTAGTAAAACCTGCAGAGTCATTGTTTAGAAATATTAACATAATGAAACCATAAAAATGTTGTGAAATCAACCTTAAATGTTGAAAACCGGAGCTTTACCTTCTGCTTTTATCCATATGAGGGAATAAAGATCATTTACATGTGTTTTGCAGGCGTGTGCAAGGCTTCCAACGTAGTTTGAGCCGTTACTAAAATAAGGGTTCACCTACTTTTCCAGCAGCGCAGTGAATATTTAATATTCACCATGAAATCCTGCAACGTATTTATCAGTTTAAATCTGTTTGTTCATGGAGATTTTAATCACATTTACAACCAATAAATGCAGAAAACATTTCCTCCAAAATGTTCGCCTACCTTCTCTCGACACCGAATAACAATATTTATAAAGACATATTTACACACAGGTAAAAATAATCACATGAAGGAATGTGGGATGGAGATGAGAAGCATGAGTTACTTAAATAAAAATCACTCTCACTCCAGTCTGTCCCAATAACTATGTTCCAGCCAGACGATTTGTCATCAATAAAACAAAAATAAAAAATATTGCTTTTTTGTTGTTGTTTTGTGAAAGAGCGGACAGGTCTGCACTACCCATGAGCCTCCTCTTCTGTGGAGCTCTCCTGGGATTGGCTGCCACCTGTAAAACCCGACCAATGAGAGGAGAACTGAGGTGAGTGAGGGATGATGTCATCGCACAGATAAACACACACACACACACACACACGGAGGCTCTGAGGTGAGGGAGGGGCTTTCAGGTAATATGGGGGGGTTAAAGGGAGGAAACAAGATGCAGAAGCAGCTGCTCTGTTTGCAGTGAAAGCCACTTTAAACATGTCCTAAACACCATATTTCCTCCTGCTTCCTGCTTTCAGGCCCCAATCTGCAGGTTTTCTGTGTCTCCCTGCTCCAACACACCTGAATTCTGCAGAACTTCATGGACTGATGGGTTTGATCAGAGTCAGGTGTGTTGGAGCATTCATGCTTTCATGACAGACAGGTCTGTATTTTTATCCACTCGTATTACATTCAACACAGCGTGTAAGGTTTCTCTGCATCCACAGGGCCTTGTTTTATACCTGCAAACACCTTTACCGTTTCAGGAGTCAACTGGCTGCTGATTGGTCAGATGTGCCACGGTGTTTTCAGCCTCCAAAAATCACCATTAACCCTAAAAACATTTTACTTTGCGGCAGATTTTGGGGGAAGACGTATGGAATTAGATTTGTACCAGAATCTTCAACAATTCAAACCAAAACTTTCTAAAACTCAAGTAAAATAAATAATCTCAAAATCAAAAATGATCAATCATGAAAACTATTAGGCTTTTATTTAGTTAAATTGAGTAGTTTTGTTTGTAGTTTCCTCTTCCTTTTTCTCTCTCCTCGCTGTTTTGGTTGCGCTTCACAGTCTTTGGTTTTGATTCTCGATTGTTTGGTTTAATTTCTGACACAAACCTTTCATGGGTGGGTTCTTTTCAGGGGCGCATTCTGATTGGCTGGTGAGTTTTGGAGTGACACAGCTGTAGTCCAATGAGATGTATAAATACTTTCTTAGGAAGTTTAGGGAGTTGAAAATTAAAACTACTTCTGATTCTCTGACAAAGACTTTGAAACTGTGGAATTGTAGTTTATTGGTCATTTTCTTTAATCATCAGCATTCATCTATGCTGCTTAACTATAACAATGTAAAGATCCTTAAAACCATTAAAAGATGAGTTAACTCTACTTCTGAATCCTCATGAACTCAGCCACTTTCACTTTTCAGCACACAGTAGTTAAAACACTTCCCCATAAAAGTCTACTCTATACTTGTATCTAGAAACTGATGCAAACTGCACACTTAGTGATAAAAACAGACATGGATGTAAACATAACTCAAAGCTGAACTTGGCATACATATACAAGGGTTTAAACAACATCTGGGCTACAGCTGTGTCACTCAAAAACTCACCAGCCAATCAGAATGCGCCCCTAAAAGAACCCGCCCACGAAAGGTTTGTGTCATGAAACCAAACAATTGAGAATCAAAACCAAAGACTGCGAAGCGCAACCAAATAGAAGAGAGAAAGAAGAAGAGGAAACTGCAAACAAAACGACTCAATTTAACCAAATAAAAGCCTAATAGTTTTCATGATGATTGATCATTTTTGATTTTGAGATCATTTATTTTACTTAAGTTTTAGAACGTTTTGGTTTGAATTTTTGTTTTTTGCTTGAGTTTTAAAAAGTTTTGCTTGGAGATTCTGAAACAAATCTGATTCCATAGAGAAGAGGTTGGATAAAAGCAGATTTAAGTGGGATTTGACAGGAAGCGGTCTGCTCTCCGACACGTTAGGATGACCCAGAACGCAGACATCATGTGTCCTGTCCTGCATGATGTGCATGAAACTGACTCGGAACCAGACTGAACCGCCTTTCCTTAGTCACCTTAAGTCCATGCAGGTCAGCAGAGGAAATACGGCATGACAAATGGATGTTTCATCATGTTTCAGGTCTGAGGTGATGTCCCGTGTCCGTCAGACACACGTTGGAGGTCATGATCTCGGTTTTTTTCTACTCAGCAGCAACAACATTTGTTGATTTTTTTTTTTTTTTTTTTTTTTTTTTTTTAAATGTCCTGAAATAGTTTTTCACCAAACATGTCCTCACCAGGAGACAACAAACCAGCCATCAGAGACTGACCATGTCCCCCCCCCCTGTTTCCTCTAATAGGTTTAGCATTTTGTTAACAAACAAAAATGTAAGTTTAGCTTCAGCATCTGTGTTTTTTTTATATGAAATGTTAAAACTGTTTGTTTAAAATGATAAATATGTCTGTAAAACGGGATTAGGACCCGAAGCTGAGGTGGTCCACACACACATACAGTTAAAGTGCTTTCAGTTATAATAACCTCACTAATAAGCTACAAGTGCAATCTGTGTGTTTTTGGATTATTATTAATAATTCCCAAACAGAGCATTAGTAAGGTCACAGTGTTTCCCATCAGATTGCCTGTAGAAAAGCTGTTTTACCCTGAATTTCAGGTGTTTTCTGGACGGATTTGGATTCCTGCTCTTTTACAGCATCATGTTGGAACAACAAGGACTGAATTTGTTCAAAGTTTTAGCCTTTAAATAGTTTTTAGTCGTTAAAATGATGTGAAATTCCCTAAAACTCGCAGAAGGAGCAAACGTGTACTTGCACAAGGCATCATAATACAGTAATAATAAGCAAAACCATATTTATTATGAAAAGTCTTTAACGGCTGGAAATGTGACAGAAAACTGGAGGATTAACCAGTAAAAAAGGATAAGTCTCCCCATTACAGGGCTGGTAACTGATCAAAACGGACATTTAATCAATGTAATCTTGCTGATGTAATTTATTTTAATATTAATGGAAAAATATGAATTAAATGACCAAATGAACTTAAACTGTGTGTGTTTCCATTATTCTTTCATTCTATTATTAAAATATCTGCAAGAAAACATTCCATATGAGGCTAAATAAACTTTAATTCACCGTAATAACTGTGGTATTGATTTAAGGTCGTATCGTCCAGCATCATCTGGGTTTAAAAGAGCCGAACACCTTCCTGCAGCATGACCGCTTTGCTGTGGGGGTTTCTAAAGACCCTTGGACCTGCAGGTTTTACAGGTAGCCCTACTTTAACACACCTGGATGAGGTGAACTGCTTAACAGGCTTGCAAAGAGGAAGTTTATTAACCTGAATCAGGCGTGTTGGAGTCGGAACACGTCTAAAACATGCAGGGCAGCGGATTGAAAAACACTGTTCTAAACCATCTTTGTGCATTTCAAGTCAAAGGTATGAAAGAAATTCGGAAACATCCTGATGCTCTGACTTGTTTGATTTAAAGAACTGCCGAAGGCAGAGCGCCAAAATCCTGGTTCGATGCGTAGATTGGTTTTAACGTCACAGTTTGCTTACTGTTTGGTGCAGTGAAGGAATAAAAAGCAAAACATAAAACTATTTAAACTTTCTGGTAACAAAAACATGTAAAACGAAACAAAAAGCAGAAAACAGCTTGCAGTTAATCCTCCAATAAAAATATGGTATAAATCACACAGCTAACGTACGCTAGCCAGAGGCCGCTACTCGTCCGTTTGGGAGCTCGCTACGCCTCTGTTCCCTTCCAATAAATCTGAATACATTACATGTACCGTTCCACTCGACACCATGACTCGTTTCATCCTGCGATTTTTATTCAGTGTTACATGATGCATGTAAAAGTCTGAGTGCTGCCTCGAGTTTCCGAAGCTTACGTAGGACTCACGCTTGTTCCGTCCTCCACGAGATGCCAGAACTTTTTTTTTTTGTTCTCGAGGCTCCGAGAAGAAAATGACGTCATCTTGTTCTCGCGGACGCTTTTGAAGACAGTTCTCGACACATCGGGTTGGCAGAACTTTTTTCTTGCGGGGCTCCGAGAAGTATCGTGTGATTGGTTGGCCATGTGAGGTGGGCGTGGTTAACACGCAGGAAGCAGGAAGCGGAGTTGCTGCTTCTGTGTTTTTACTGTTGCAGGTAAAACGGATTGTTTTGATAAAACAGCTGATCGACGTGGTGAGCAAGTACGAACACTTTTACATGTGGTAATAAAACACTCGAACCCAGCCGTGTGCACGACCCGCCCTGCCGCGGACGAAGCTGCTCGTTAAATATGAAACTAGAAACTCAGAGCGGAAACCTCCGCCAAGCACAATGTTAAAGAATCCTTTGAAAAATTCCTGGATCCAAACGGTGATCCGGATCACCACCAGAATTTAATCACTTCTTCATTTTCACATTTTTTTTTATAAAAATCTCTGAGTTATCTTGCGTACAAAGACGGCGGGAAAAACATAACCTCCTTGGCAGAGGTAACAACATAAATCGCACATAAAGCAGACATCGCCCCCCGCAGTGATCCCTCCCCGCTGCAGACCTGCTTCTCCTGGAGGATGGATGGACCTGACAAATAAGACGTTTTTTTCTTGTTCTTACAGCGTCAAGAGCAAGAACTCAGTTCTTGTTCTCGTGGAGGATGGAACAAGCTTCAGATAAGAACCAAACGGCTGCAGGTTTACCTGGCCTGAATAAAAACCTCCAACATGAACGCCTGTGGACACAGTTCATCCTCTTCTGCCTTTCAGTGAATATGTTTTAGAGTATTACTGTATTTTGTAAAGAAAAAAAACAGGTAAAACGGGTTAAATCTAGTGGAACAACGAGGAGATGTGAGCTGAGATGAAGGGAAAGCAAACTGAAGGAAAACACGCAGACATAAACACCTTTCCTCACACAAACACGACTGGCGGAAGGGAAGGAATAAAACTGGAGTCGCTGATATGAAAATCAGCGTGGTGACAGTCCTGGACACGTGTGTGTGTGTGTGTGTTCGATTGCATTTCATTTACCTCATGCAAAAACAAAAACTAACAGTAGTTCTCAATGGTATCAAAGAATGAAAAGTTTACAGGAAACTCTGGACGGACCAGAGGCGAGAGCAGGCACGCAAGGAGGGAAAAGAAAAAGAGAAAGAGAAAATTAATTCAGTTCAGCTGAAGGCAGACAGGAAAGCACATCCTAAAAACACCACAAAGCGTCTGCAACAGAAAGTTTGGCGAGCCAGCAGACCCCCGGAGGGGTCACACAACGTTCTGAGCAAAGCTACCTTGTGTGGTGTTTCTCTCGTTGAGCAGCTTCATCTGACTGTTGGGCAGGATCTTGATCTCTGGAGGATCCGGACTCTGGCCAACACGGGACGCCCTGAGAGCATTCAGATACTGCAGACGTGTCACCTGCAGCACGCACAGTCGGGCAACCTTACATTAAAAACTTAGATTGCAGAAAAAAAGAATTTAATCTTTTGAGGAAATCCATGTTGAACCAGAATCAGGTGCGTTGCAGCAGGAAACAACTAAAGTTAATCGTAATCCTCACGACTGGATTCCTGTAGCTCAGGTTTTATTAGAATCGACTGAAACGCCGCTTGCACAAGAAAACGGGAGCACATATCTCCGGTTTTAGCGTCTCTTCACTGGCTTCCTGTTCAGTTCAGGATAAATTTTGAGATTCTCTTATTTTTAAGCATCTTAACGGCCTCGCCTCTCTTTATCGGGCCGAACTGCTGCATTTCTCTTCTTCTTCTCATCTCTGTAAATCCAGAGGAGCCTTTTCAGTTCCTGCTCCAAACATCTGGAACAGCCTCCCTCTGCAGGTTAGACAGGATAAATCCCTCCCATTTTTTGTTCTTTAGCATTTGATCAAGACTGAGTTGTACAGAAGAGTATTAGGGCCACTGAATAAAAAAAAATAATAATAATTCTGTGAAAAAATTCTGACATTTTTCTCAGAATTCTGACTTTAATCTCAGAAGTTTAACTACAAGTTAAGACAACAAGTTTAATGCCCGGGTTTTCAGTAGCTGTGTTACCATTTCATTTTTTCGCAAAATGAAAGCAACATTTGTCGGTTTTGACAAAAAACAACTGTGATTTGTGGGTGTTTCCATTGAGCTGTGTATAGTGTGTAAGCCTCAGTCCAGAATTGTCAGAATAGCTGCTTATGCAAGGTAGACACGCAGCGTTATTTTGCGCTGCGTGTCTACTTCTGACTTTAATCAGCATTCTGAGATTAAAGAGTTCACAGAATTTTTTTTATTTTTTTTTATTCCGTGGCCCTAATACTCTTCCGTAGAGCTGTCATCTGTACTTCTTTTTAACTGTTCTTTCATATGTTCTTCTTTATTTTACTGTACAACACTTTGGTCAGCTGTTTGTTGTTTTTAAAATGCTTTAGAAACAGAAATGGTGACATGGTAAAAACCTGCAAGACCACGGCATCCGAGGACAGCCCTGTTTGAGGACTCCCATGACTATGTGAGTGTCTCAGTCTACAGCAGGGATCAGGACCAGTTTTGGACACCCCTTTCCCAAGAGTTTTAGCAGAGTTTTAACAAAGTCTTAGTTGAGTTTTAACAAGAGTTTTAGGAGTTTTAGCAGAGTTTTAACAAAGTCTTAGCTGAGTTTTAACAAGAGTTTTAGCATAGTTTTAGCAGAGTTTTAAAGTCTTAGTTGAGGTTTAGCAGTTTTAGCTGAGTTTTAACAAGAGTTTTAGGAGTTTTAGCAGAGTTTTAACAAAGTCTTAGTTGAGGTTTAGCAGTTTTAGCAGAGTTTTAACAAGAGTTTTAGGAGTTTTAGCAGAGTTTTAACAAAGTCTTAGTTGAGTTTTAGCTGTTATGGCAGAGTTTTAACAAAGTCTTAGCTGAGTTTTAACAAGAGTTTTAGGAGTTTTAGCAGAGTTTTAACAAAGTCTTAGTTGAGTTTTAGCTGTTTTAGCAGAATTTTAACAAAGTCTTAGTTGAGTTTTAACAAGAGTTTTAGCAGAGTTTTAGCAGTTTTAACAAAGTCTTAGTGAAGTTTTAACAACAGTTTTAACAAGAGTCTTAGCAGAGTTTACTGATGTATTTGCATAATGATGCTGAATTCAACATTTACAATGCTTTAGCTATTATGCAGCAGGATAAAATAAACCCTGTAGTGGTATTAGTTATAGGCCATATTGGCTCCAAGAAAAAATATTCCCCACACACCACCACCATAAGCCTGAACTGCTGAACCATGCTTTCATGTTGTTTCCATTACTCTGACCCCACCTCTGCAGAAAAACCTTCAACTCCGCCGCTCTGATCAGAAAAGTATTCATATAACTGCTTTTATGAAAATGTATTTTCATGCACCGCTTCTTGCTTTGAGGCTCTCCACCAGCAGCGATTCATTTTTAATTTCACTACAAATAAAGCTGTGTGATTTGACAGTGCATGGGTATACACACACACACACACACACCCGTATAAGCTGCAGGTCAGTGAGAGCTCGGACGGTGTAGTCAGGACAATAGCTGGACGGGCTGGTGGCTTCTGCGGAGTCAAAGGGATCCCTGGGCGAGTGTCGCTGGGATGACACTGGAGACTGGTGCACTGCAAACACACACACACACACACACACACACACAAAGTCAGCAGATTATCTACAGCTCTGCAGATATCAGCACTGCTAAACAAACATGATGATGTAGAAGCATCAACTTTCAACAACAGCTAACCCAAGACAGGTTATAAAATGCTTTTACAGCTTTTTTTTTCTTATAAAAAAAAAGACCAAATATTTCCAGTTTTTAGCTCATTTCACACAACAATAAAAGTTGGAAACGCTGAGTAAAACACTTTAATGTGTGAAATGTGGACAGGAAGCAGCGGACAGATGAGTCAAAACGTCTGAATTACCAGGTCTGGGGTGGATAAACGGAGGAAGCGGTGTTGGTGATCTCACCTGAAGATGGCAGCGTCAACGCAGACACGCCATAATATGTAAACGCTCCGTTTTCAAACTTCAGCCCCTCTTTGCCGATTTCCACCTCCACTCGGCCCTGAAGACAAACATCAGCCAGATGAGAGTTTCCTGACGTGTGAAGAAACAGAGTTCCTCAGAACTGATTATTACAACAAACTGAATCCTTTGCATTTTAACCCTTAAAACTCCAGACCATTTTACTGCTATTTGTTTAAGTTAAAACAGTCAGCATGCAGCCGTGGTGCTGCAAACCACCTCCAAGCCAGCTGCTTTTTGCATCCCAAACGTCTTCCTGGCTTTATTCCAGCCATAGAGGATCATTATTTTCCTGCTTTTCTCATCACTTGTTGATCTTTGGCTGCTCCTGATTGGACGTTACCGTCAGTTTAAGCTCTCTGATTGGTGGAAAGTCTGACAGGAAGTGTCTTCATCATCATGTCCAGGTGAAAATAGAGGTCTCTTAGCAACATGGTAGTGATGGTGGTGAAGATTTGATCATACCATCTAGAGTCTCTGAATAAACACTACATGTTGGGTCTGGATTGTAAACCTCCTGGACGGGTAAAAAAAAAAAAAGCTGGAGGGTCACATGACCATCAGAGTTACACACTGTAGTGATAACTCTTTTGTTAAAATGAATATTTTCTGGTTCCAGCTGGTTATAAATGCCCCGATCTGCTGCTTTCCTCAGTAAAACTCATGACTGCTGGCCTGATTTCCTCTTTTCAGAACAAACGCGCTGAACGTCCAACAAAAACCCTGACGAGGATAAATGGGGATGTATCAGGCACCGCTCAGAGGAGCCGTCAGCGTGTCCCAGACTGTTGACAAAAGCTACAAAATAAAATATCACATCAATTCTCTGATGCTGGTCCAACAGCTGGTGCCTTGTCTGGCTGACTGCCTGCACGACGTCCTCATGTTTGCTGCCAAGTGCAAATATTTTAAGACCTGAAAAAATGACAAAACCTCACTGGGAATCAGAAAAACAACGATGTTTCGGCCCCTCAGGACAGAAAAACCCGAGATTTCATGAAAAATAGCTGCTCTGCCCTTTTGGAACCTTTTGTGAGTGAAAAGATGAGTTGTGATATCTACAGACAAGAGATTACTATGTCAGAGCAATAAAAACATGAGACTAAAGAGCAGAATGGAGTAATAAAGATAGTAACTGGTGCTTATAAAGGGAAGATGAAAAGGGTGATCTCGACACTATACCAAGCTTTGTTGAAAAGTAGGGGGAACTCAACACTATTTAAAAGAAAAATGGGAAAGAGAGTTAGAAATTGAAATGACAGAGAACGAGTGGCTCAATGTGTGCAAGGCGCAACATTCAACCACTGCGTTAAGAACATGGAGAGAGTTCAGTTGGAAAAAAATCACGCGGTTCTTTACAACTCCACAGACGAAAGGGAGGTACGCGCCAGAACAGAAGGTGTTGGAGGCTATGTGGTCAGGAACGGGCAGACCGCTCACACATATACTGGAAATGCCGAAAACTCAGCATATTGGGGGGAAGTTTGGAAAGTAATGAAGGAAGTGTTAGGTTATGAACTCCCCAGAACAAGACTGGCGCTACACCTAGGAAACCCGACAGAAGAGAACATCCAAGGTGAGGATATATATCTAGTAAAGACCCTGTTAGCAGCCAGCAAGAAAACTATTACTAGAGAATGGTATAGAGCCGAACCACCTACAAAGGAGCAACGGCTGAAAATAGTGGAGGATATATATGAAATGGACAGACTAACATATAAACTGAGGATACAGGAGGGGAGATTTGATTGGAAGTGGGGAAAGTAAGTTGAATATTTAAAAAAAAAAAAAAAAAAAGAGGGTGCATGACACCATAAATTCAGAGACGTAGCTTAAGATCAGGGCAAAACCACTTATTAAGAGTAAAGGGCTCTCCCATGTCACTAGAATATTTATTCCTTTCTTTTTATTTTGTTACTTTGTTGATAATTCAACTAGACATTGTATTGTTGTTGTGAAAAAAACTCAAAAACTCAAGTGACAAAAAAAAGAAAAGACGAGTCGCCTTCAGGACGTGTGTGTGTGTGATCGTGCTCGTACCTGCAGCAGCAGGATGAAGTAGTCCACCGGATGGTTGCGGGTGTACAGGTAGTGGCTGGGGCTCCGCCGGTTGCTGTGATCGAAGTGCACCTCCTGGTTGACGCTGGGGTGGCGGAGCAGGTGGAACAAAACCTTCTCGGACACTTTCGCCGGGCTGAACAGCTCCACTTCTACACGAGTCAGACATCAGGGACAGGTCAGTGAGGCCGTGTTGCCAATTTTACTTTGTTTTATTTAGAAAACAACTCATGTTTTTTACACATTAAACTGCAAAAAAGTTTTTTCCTAGATAATTAAACAGGCAGATTCATTTTAAAAACGTAAGAATTGCTGCCCTCTACTGGTAAAGACCGGCATAGCAACGAGTCCAAACGAGCAGAGGTGTGAATGTACGGTGGCCGTCAGCGGCCAAAATTCTTCCAAACACAAACATGTTTTTATGTTAGTTAGTTAATTTATTTTATTTTGTTTTGATCAGTTACAATCAGTTTGTCCATTTCCCAAAAAAAAAAAAAACAATCAGGTAAAACAAAAACAAAATAGGCAGAAGAAAAGCTTGTATATCTAATAATGTACACTTACAAGTAGAGTTACCTTGCATTACATACACAATGTGTGACTTTTATAAAGAAAAATAATTTATAAAGTTGCATATCTCTAAAAAATAAACTGATAAATAATCTTTTTAAATAGAAATAAAGAATTACTTTTTTTTTTTAACCTCATAACTGAGTTTATTCCACAGTTGAACCCCCTAAAGGAAAAGCATCTGTGTTTCACCCCTTTCCTAGATTTTGGAACAATAAATTTACAACTGTCTCTAAAGTTATATTTACTCTGCTGAAGCTTAAAGTAATTTTGGACACCTTCTGGAAGAACATTTTGTTTAGCCTTAAACATAACTTGTATCGTCTTATAGAACTGTATGAGTGGATGCAGTGGTCTCAGGTGCAACGATGACTAGATGTACAGGTGTGGTGTCTTCTTCTGTGGTCCTTTCAGGACAACGTTTTCTGTCCATTCAGAGACACCGTAGTAAGTGTGGTGAAAACAGCAGCTGCCGTGTATATGGAGGCACGGGAAGCAGATTGAACTGGCTCATTGTTAAAGAAAAAAAAACCTAACAGTTATTTAAATAAAGTTCTAAAAAAAAAAAGGTAAATAGGTTTTTTTTTATGATAAATTACATTTTTCTGTCAACTTTTATTTACTAGCTGCAACTTTAAAGTTAAACTAAATAAAAATTGCAGTAAAATCTCATTTTTAGCTTCAGTTTTTGCAATAAAGTTAAATAGTTCAGTAAAATCTCAGGATACTGATTATAGTTGAAGATTTGCAACAAATAATTTGTCACTTTTCATCAAAATTATCATTTTTTATGAAGTTTATTGTTTAGAAAACTTGATTAATTTAAAATAATTTTGTAGTTTGTTTTGTTTAAAGTTATGTTAATAATCTTTATTCTGATTGTCTCACTTGGGTATATTGCTTCATTCCAACGTGACTTTCTGTGTTTAAATGATTAAAAATGTTACTTTATTCTTCTTGTTAAATGCAAAACCATTAATAAATTATTGTTGATGCGTTAAAGTTTGTATTTAATGTAAAATGAAAAGATTTGACTTGACGTGCAGTTTGCGTTTAAGCTTTGCTGCATGGCGGTTAGGTAGCCGTGTGTGTGTGTGTGTGTGTGTGTGTGTGTGTGTGTGTGTGTGTGTGTGTGTTTTATTCCTGCGTGATGTTCCCAGCCACACACACACACACACACGACTGGATGTAAAGACTTGCAGGAACATACACACACCTCTGGACAGGAATCGGTGCGTGGCCAGCAGGAGCTGAGGCGACGTTCGGATCTTGGGTTCTCCTTCTGGTGGCTTGAAAAGAGAAAACTCCTCGTGGGCGCTGGAAGGTTGCAGAGGGATCTCCAGCGGTGTGAGGGGACGCTTCACCTTCCTGTCCACTGCGGAGGAGACCAGACTGAAGTTGGAATAAAGACCTCAGTGCTACAGCAGATAGTAGGCTCACACACACTCACAGTAGCCGTCGGACTCATCCAGGATCTCAGACTTGATGATCTCCTCGATGACGTCCTCTAAGGTGACCAATCCCAGAACCTCGTAGAAGGGATCCCCCTCCCCCTCGTTGTTCACCTTCTGAACGATGGCCATATGAGAGTTACCTGCACGAAGAAACCACAGAGGATCTTCTACGGGTTCCACAAACACCAGGAATCATGACTAGACGCAATAAAAAACAGCTGAGTCATGTATGAACAAAACTTGGCGAAATGTCCCAACCAGCCAGAACATGAAGACCAGTAACAAACTGCAGCCAGACCACCTGCTGGGATCTCCACAAACCAAGCGGATCTGACCAGACCACCTGCTGGGATCTCCACAAACCAAGCGGATCTGACCAGATCACCTGCTGGGATCTCCACAAACCAAGCGGATCTGACCAGACCACCTGCTGGGATCTCCACAAACCAAGCGGATCTGACCAGATCACCTGCTGGGATCTCCACAAACCAAGCGGATCTGACCAGATCACCTGCTGGGATCTCCACAAACCAACCAGATCTGACCAGACCACCTGCTGGGATCTCCACAAACCAACCAGATCTGACCAGACCACCTGCTGGGATCTCCACAAACCAACCAGATCTGACCAGACCACCTGCTGGGACCTCCACAAACCAACCAGATCTGACCAGACCACCTGCTGGGATCTCCACAAACCAACCAGATCTGACCAGACCACCTGCTGGGATCTCCACAAACCAACCAGATCTGACCAGACCACCTGCTGGGATCTCCACAAACCAAACGGATCTGACCAGACCACCTGCTGGGATCTCCACAAACCAAGCGGATCTGACCAGACCACCTGCTGGGATCTCCACAAACCAACCAGATCTGACCAGATCACCTGCTGGGATCTCCACAAACCAATCAGATCTGACCAGATCACCTGCTGGGATCTCCACAAACCAATCAGATCTGACCAGACCACCTGCTGGGATCTCCACAAACCAACCAGATCTGACCAGACCACCTGCTGGGATCTCCACAAACCAACCAGATCTGACCAGACCACCTGCTGGGATCTCCACAAACCAACCAGATCTGACCAGACCACCTGCTGGGATCTCCACAAACCAATCAGATCTGACCAGACCACCTGCTGGGATCTCCACAAACCAATCAGATCTGACCAGACCACCTGCTGGGACCTCCACAAACCAAGCGGATCTGACCAGATCACCTGCTGGGATCTCCACAAACCAAGCGGATCTGACCAGACCACCTGCTGGGATCTCCACAAACCAACCAGATCTGACCAGACCACCTGCTGGGATCTCCACAAACCAACAAGACCACCTGCTGGGATCTCCACAAACCAACCAGATCTGACCAGACCACCTGCTGGGATCTCCACAAACCAAGTGGATCTGACCAGATTACCTGCTGGGATTTCCACAAACCAACCAGATCTGACCAGACCACCTGCTGGGACCTCCACAAACCAACCAGATCTGACCAGACCACCTGCTGGGATCTCCACAAACCAACCAGATCTGACCAGACCACCTGCTGGGACCTCCACAAACCAAGCAGATCTGACCAGACCACCTGCTGGGATCTCCACAAACCAACAAGACCACCTGCTGGGATCTCCACAAACCAACTAGATCTGACCAGACCACCTGCTGGGATCTCCACAAACCAACAAGACCACCTGCTGGGATCTCCACAAACCAACCAGATCTGACCAGACCACCTGCTGGGACCTCCACAAACCAAGCAGATCTGACCAGACCACCTGCTGGGATCTCCACAAACCAACCAGATCTGACCAGACCACCTGCTGGGACCTCCACAAACCAAACGGATTGGACCAGACCACCTGCTGGGATCTCCACAAACCAACCAGATCTGACCAGATCACCTGCTGGGATCTCCACAAACCAACCAGATCTGACCAGACCACCTGCTGGGATCTCCACAAACCAACCAGATCTGACCAAACCAGCTGCTGGGACCTCCACAAACCAAATGGATTGGACCAGACCACCTGCTGGGATCTCCACAAACCAAGCGGATCTGACCAGACCACCTGCTGGGATCTCCACAAACCAACCAGATCTGACCAGACCACCTGCTGGGATCTCCACAAACCAACCAGATCTGACCAGATCACCTGCTGGGATCTCCACAAACCAACAAGACCACCTGCTGGGATCTCCACAAACCAAGCGGATCTTATCAGACCACCTGCTGGGATCTCCACAAACCAAGTGGATTGGACCAGACCACCTGCTGGGATCTCCACAAACCAAGCAGATCTGACCAGATACCTGCTGGGATCTCCATAAACCAACCAGATCTGACCAGATCACCTGCTGGGATCTCCACAAACCAACCAGATCTGACCAGACCACCTGCTGGGATCTCCACAAACCAACCAGATCTGACCAGATCACCTGCTGGGATCTCCACAAACCAACCAGATCTGACCAGACCACCTGCTGGGATCTCCACAAACCAACCAGATCTGACCAGACCACCTGCTGGGATCTCCACAAACCAAACGGATAGAATCTGATGAATTTACAGGATGCTGATTAACGGGTCCGTGTGGGAAACTTGCTGTAACTGCACTTGTAGCTACTCGTGTTGAAAGACATAAAAGGATTTTGTCCTGGACTGCACCTGCCTGACGGTTTGTAGCCGCCATGTCACCGTGAGGTTGGATGATGTGCCGTGGCTTAGCAGCTGAGTGCAGCTGTCACATGAAGTTTAAATGACTGTCAACAGGAATTAGTGGGTTTGTAAAACTGTGAACGCAGCAGGCTGTAAATCAGGATCAGACAGCGTAGGATAAAATTCATGGAGCTACTTTACGATTTGCTTCTTGCAACGATTTAAAACTGATTAAAGCCTGCAGCCCATCTTCCCACCTTTCTTAAACTCCTCCAGCATGGCGTCCAGTTTTGTGTCGTTGAAGACAAAGTGGAGCGGGTGGTTGTAGAACTTTGTGATGGTCGTCATGGGGGTGCAGTCGTCCGGATCCACCAACGCTAAATCTTTCACATACAGGATTTCCACGATATTAGACCTGGAGGAAACACGTATACAGTAAGTTAGAGTCACAACGGCAGCTTGTAGGAGATGTTTTTTTACAACAGGAAACCAAACCAACACTGCTGAGAGTGGACATGAGAGAGGGTAACTGAAAGCTCAAACAGTAACAGCCTCCATGAGGGAAATCATTATGGAACGTTTAAACATTGAACTGATGAGTTTTTCTTTCTGTCTTGCAGCAGCAGGCTGGAAAAAACGATTTAACCATTATGTGCTTTTCCACAGACTCATATTCCCAAACTGTCCAAGATCTGAACACAAAAACTTCCCCTTCAACTGCTCAGCGTCAAAGAAGAAACTGTCGCATTCATACACACATAGACATCATGTATACATAGATGCCAAATTTTCGCAAGTTGTTGGAAACGTGAAAAGGAAGAACTGGTTTAATTTTGGTGGTGATCTGGATCACCGTTTGGATCCAGAAAAAATTTTTTATACCCTGGCAGGTTTACGCTCTCCGAGTATTTTTCTAGTTAACTTCTGAATTGCACAGTTTTGATCCAATACTTTATTTTCAGATATTGATAAATTAATGAATGTAAAAAAAAAAAGCAAGCCAGAAACTATTCCCGTATTTTCTTCAGCATACTGTTGCAATAACCGGTGGGAGACCATGGCATTCATTGACATCATATATACATAGACGCCGCATAGTATCCCACTGCTTATACAAACTGACGTTTCATCGCGCCGCCATCTTGGATGGGTCTCCATGCGCCTCCAATGCATTTATTTGTAAGGTGTAGGTCCAATCACAACAATAACTTCACAAATTTCTACCTGATTTTTCTCAGTTTGGTTTGTTACAAAGGGCAGAGATATTGTTATGATACAGATAACAACAGCGTTGACAACAGCGCCCCCTGGTGTGTGGATGTCTGCACCTACATGTAAAGCGAGCTGTTCATCAACTAGAGCAGGGATGTCAAAGTCAAATACACAGAGGACCAAAAAACCAAATTGGCTATAAGCCGAGGGCCGGATTGGTTCAATGTTTATTAAAACATATTGAAATTATTGCACGTAGCCTACTGAACCAAGACCTAACACAGTGTATTATTTAATGATTAAATGAATAATCGGGAAAACATTTTTCAGCAGGCACACAGACAAGAACAAACTGCCTTCAATGAAAAATCACATGTCCTGAACATTAAATGAATAAAGTAATATTTTCTTATGGCTCTGTCAGTAAGTTAAAGAGAAAACATTTTCAACAGGCAAACAGCAAAAAAGCAATTTTCCTTCAGAAAAAAAATAAGTTCCTTATATCAAGATAAATGCATAAATGAAACTGCATGCATTATAAACTGAAAATGCAATATTATGCTGCTCTGTTATCCTACCAATTACTGCTTCAAATAGTAAAATGAGAAAATATAGAATAAATCAAATCAGTTGTGTTCTTTCTCATGGCTCTTATCTGCAGTTTCCCCTGAGTCCATTAACTGAAACAAATATAAATGAATAAATAAAATACAATAAAATAAAATGCAAAAATATATGGCACACAGACAAAACAATACTTTCTGTGTGTTTCTTAGACGTTTCATGGTGCCTTCTTAGATTGTATTCTTTCATTACAGTCAAACTTTCTCCACACAGAAGACACACAGGTTTGCCATTTGCCTCAGTGAACATGTACTCTGCCTCCCACATAGCTTGAAACCCCCTGTTCTCAGCATCCACCTTCCGTTTAGCCATTTTTTGGGGAGGAGGTAGCTGAAAGTTGACATCTGCTCTGACTGCTAATGAATGATGAAGCCGAGGTCCGCTTGCTGCGCCGCAGTGAGTTCGCGGGTTACCGTTGCATTGTGGGAAATGTAGTATTGGTGCGTGCAAAACACCAGCGGGTGGCTACAGCCTGCGGGCCGGTTCTAATACTAATCAAATATCATCCCGGGGGCCATAGATAATTCATTCCGGCCCGCGGGCCTTGACTTTGACTTATGTGAACTAGAGCTACCGTCGTTTTGAATGTAAAACATTCAAAACGACGTGTTTTTATGCTAAAATATTTTTCATAATGCTATTTAACAAAGACATAAGGTAGCTACAATATAAATAAATGTATAAATGAAGTTGATACTAAGACTTTAGATTGTTTATTGATGCATTTGGATTTGTCTATCTATTTTTATCTGGTCAAATAAATTATGATTCAACCTTGTGAAATGTAATTCCACACGACCTGCTTTCACTATTTTGCCGGTTATTGCAACCGTATGCTGAACAAATTACAGGAATAGTTGCTGGCTTTCTATTGACTACAGTTGACTCTTTCTTTTATTTACATTTATTAATTTATCAATATAGAGATACAGTTGTACAAAGTCTGAAAATAAAGTACTGGATCAAAACTGTGCAACTCAGAAGTTAACTAAAAACACACTCCGAGAACGTAAACCTCCGCCAAGGCCTTTAAAAAGTTCCTGGATCCAAACAGTGATCTGGATCACCACCAAAATTAAACCAGTTCTTCCTTTTCGCATTTCCAACAAGTCCTGAAAAATTCATGAAAATCCGTCCGTAACTTTTAAATTATCTTTAACACAGACAGACAAACAGATAAAGCCGGTAAAAACACAACCTCATTGGAGGAGGTAATTATGCTACCATGTAAAACTCTCTTTGTGAAGCATCAATATATTTTTTCAAAAACACCTCATAGGAGTAAAATTTATCATTTAGTAGATTATTCACTGTGTTAACATTATTTATAAACCAGTAATGTAGAAAAGTGTTTTGTTTGTGTGTAATATATACGCGTTGTTCCACAGAAAACAGTTTTGTGGGGAAACTACGTTGACTCTGCAGCAAGACTCGAAAGCAGAGACCCATCCAAAAGGTGGCGATGCTGGTTTTCTCTCCAGCGCACAGTGAAGCGTCTACGTATATATGATGTCTATGCATACACATCTGTCATTCTATGCATCCATCAGTCCAGTATAACCCAACCGCTGACAACAGCGCCCCCTGGTGTGTGGATGTCTGCACCTACATGTAAAGCGAGCTGTTCATCAACTAGAGCTACCATCTGTAATAAACTCTCTTCCCTCCTGCAATAATTTGCAGATTCAAAGCAACAAATATAAGAAAAAGTTGCTGGGATGTTTTAAAAGTTTTGAAAAGATTAAAACTTTTGAGCAGCATTAATAAAAAAAAAAAAAAGTGTTTTACATGTAACTTGTTTAAAATAAAAGTGATATTTAATATTTACAGACATGCAGAAACACCTCCTCCATGAATTTACATTTTAATGTTTTAGTTTCTAAGAAAATTCCTCGAGAGGAATGTGACCACTTTAACAACATGTTATTGTTTTTAAGGGTCATGTGAGTGTCGCGGTGCTGCCCCCACCTCTCCTCCTCGTAGATGGGCACTCGGGTGTATCCGCTCTGCATGATCTCAGACATGGTGGAGAAGTCGAGGACGGCCGAGCTGGGCAGCATGAAGCAGTCCTTCAGGGGAGTCAGGATGTCCACCACCGTCTTAGAGCGGAGTGCTCCACGGCTGAACTCCTCCTTCACAAACTCACTGTGAACACACAACACGGACTACAGTCAGCCATCAGACACTCCTGTTTATATTCTTATAGAACAAACCGTTTATATCTAAATATTGTAGGTCCATTCATATTTAGTACGGCATCTCTGAATGGACAAACAACTCCGTGTGTGAAGTTTTCAAGCTGCAGTACCAGCATTGTTTGACAGGTGCTAGAGCACCATTTAGGATAAGTACTCAGGCTATCCCAATTTGATTACGATTTTTTTGTGTGCCGATTCAATTGCGATTCTCACAATTCTTCGATATTGCTGGTTTTTGTAGATTAAAAACAAAATAAAAATGTATAAAATGTTTTTTTTTGCTAGTCATTTTTCTTCCTTTCAATGAGGGAAAAAAACAACACGGTAACCAGACCGTCATTCTGCTGCTATAATGCCCAAGAAGACAAGTAAAAAGATCAATAAAAACAATTTTTAAAAAAAATTTTTTTTTTTTTTATTTATAGTGGATTAATTTTATCTATTGAAAAAAAATAGATTTTTTAACAAAAAAAACAATCTTATTTTAAAATTGTGAAGAAAAAAATCCAGATTTTTTATTTAATTTTCCCACCCCTAATAAGTACCACCTAGAAAACAGTGCTGAAGTCCTTACCTGTCTCTGCTGGATCCACTCACAGATTAAAACATGTTTATACAGGTCTCTAAACACCACGTGCAGGTGCAAGTCTGTGCATGTAAAGCTGCAGCATTGCAACTTATTTCTGACTGCATATGCACTAATGCAAGTATGCAAAAAGCCAGAAATTTCCAGTGTTGCCAACTTACTGACCGTCGCCATATTTAGAGATGATTCGGACCCCTGTAATGACTTTTTTTGAGACATCCAGCAACTGTTTTCCTTCCAGCTACATCAGAGCAGGAGATGTTTATCTCTGCGCCGCACCCAGACTGAAAATGAAAGCGTGCACGTGAAGCTGCAGCTGGCTGATCGGCTCTGGCTAACGGTTAAATATTAATGTTTATGACTGTAGATTGTAGATAAAATCCTTTAAAAAGTTAAAATGTTTTAGTGTAACATGTTACAGACTTACAGAAAAATGAGGCAGGCCACGCTGACACCTGATCGTTTCAAGCATCTATTAATAATCACTGACTGCTATTTCATGTGTTAACACACTTCTGTTTTTCCTTTGTTCAAGTCTTCTTACAGCCAAACCACAGCTTACTAGAGGGGCCACTGGCTGGTACCGGCTGGTACTTGCTGGGAACTGGCTGGTACCGACTGGTACTGGCTGGTACTGGCTGGGTACTGGCTGGTACCGGCTGGTACTTGCTGGGAACTGGCTGGTACAGGCTGGGGACAAGCTGGTAACTGAGTGGAAACTGGCTGGGAACTAGGTTAGAACTGGGTGGAAACTCTCTGGGAACTGGAGTAGAACTGGCTGGGAACTGGTCATTTAGATCATCTTTAAATGTCGGCTTCAGGAGTCTGTCGACGTCGCCACACAAGGAAAACGAGCATTCACTCCATGAAAACTTGTTTGAACTTGCTCCCTACATAATCCACTCTTTTCACAGAAATATGACATTTACATCTTTTCATTTTAAGATTTTAAGCTTTAAAAGGTTGTTACATAACATTTGTATGAGCATCAGATGCCGTTTTATCTCCTGCTTGTACGTCGCAGCAAGGATTCTAATGAGAAAAGGTTGAGTTATCGATTAACTTAATATATTTACAGGAGTTTGAGATCATTATCTTTATTTTTCTCTTGAATCAAAATTTCCTCCTATTAAAGTGCTGAGGTCCTGCTTTTATATCTGTTCCAGCAGGTAAACACAGCTGATGGCATCAGAGGCAACTTCACACAACTTTCTAATATATACCTACCTTTTAATAAATAAATCCCAAAATTTTCAGCTATCTTCAACCTAAATATTTGATTTTATTGCATATAATTGAAGATCTACATAAAATATTTTAATAGCTTCCATAAAGAGAATGTTGCTGTTTGTATGTCTGTTTTTACTTTAAAAAAAAAAAAAAAAAAAAAAAAAAAAAAAGTGTTTTCTAACCAAACATTTGTTCACTTTTGCTTTTAGAGGTACTTTTAATTCCTTTTTTTTTTTTTTTTTTTTTTTAAAATATCAGTTTTGAAACATCCCTGAATTGTGATTAAAAGCTTATTGGCTTGCACAAATAAAACCAAAATCAGACTGAAAAAACACTTTCATATGCGTGAGTTTTGGTTTTAATATGTTTTAAGATTAAATGTGAGCTTTCACAGTTTTTGGTTGTGCACCTAAATTATTTTTTGTACAATTTTGTTTTTCCATGTGCAACAGCAGCGCGCATTTGCTCAGAAATGTATTTCAAATCCTGTTATGTTTGGAAGAATTTTGGCCACTAACAGCTACCTTCCACCAACAACTTGCCATGAGCATGTTACCACTAGATGTCTTTAGATGTCCTACAACCACCACTTACCAATCAAACGTTAGCAACGCCACTGAAGAGAGAAGGTCTGGCAAACTTTCTCTTCCTGCACAAAAGCCATAGCGATTGCAGTGAGGAAGACCTCAAGGTAAAATGCTAACCAGCTAGCACACAGCTGTTAGCTACAAGACTAGTAGAATACGAACTAAAAGTTACTAGAGCTTTAACAGCGAGTAAGGTGGTTGAGGAAAAAACAAACATATCAGTAAGTAACGCTGTTGACCAAACATGTAGCAACTGGTTAAAACAACACATAGCGACATGTACAGGGCTAGCCTAAAGCTAGCTTCAAATATAACAATATACTGACAAACCCTGCAATGCATGATTGTTACTTTATAAGTTTGTTCTGTACATGAACAATCAATACCTGGGGGGGTAAGTCTGCCATATGAACGGTGAGCCATCAATTTTAATGTCGTCTTTGTAATCATTCAGCCGCCACATGAATGTATTTTTTTGCAGCATATTGTCTCTCTGATATTTCCCATCTATTACTCCAGAAATCTGAAATGATTTCCTTTGGAATATGTTAAACCGAAAGAACTGAGAAAACCTTGTGTTCTGCTGGGGAAAAAATGGCGTAATAGAAAGCTTGTCAGGTATAGCAACCATAGACTGTATATAGAAAGATGGGCGGAGCCTCCGTGATGTCACCCATAGGTTTCTGCAGAGCTAAATTGAAGCTTAGTGGGCGGTTCCTACCATCGCCATCTTGGCAGGGGCATGTGTGTCGTCTCATCCAAAAAAAAAAATATGGGCAGAGAGGGGGGCTGTGAGCGTCATGGTGGATGATTGACATCGAGCGAACTCCAAGCTTTCTGTAGCTAAGAGCTAACCGAGCTAACCTGGAGATAACAGGAGATAACCAGCTAACATAGGTAAGCAGGCTAAAGCTAAGTCATGTTGTTATCCGGCTAAAAAACGCGGTTGTTCTACGTTCTTCTTACTTAAAGCGGGAGATTGGGTACCTGTCAATCAAAAGGACATGCCCCTAAATATGCAAAACTTTGAGATTAAATTACTTTTAAACAGGTGAGTTAGAAAAAAATTCACTCTCCCCACAGTTGTCATGAAGGTAAACCTGACCTATTAAACTGAAAATGGATTTTTGAACCAGGCTGTAAGCATGTTTATTTCTGCTGTAAACATGTTTATTTCTGCTGTAAACATGTTTATTTCTGCTGTGAAGTTGGTCTTTTTAACATGGGAGTCTATGAAGATTTGTTCTGTTTTGGAGCCCCTAGTGGATGAAGGGGGAACTGCAGTTTTATGCACTTCTGCATAGGCATCAGTTTTAACTGCTGAAGGCTCCGTCCATCTTTCATATACAGTCTATGGTAGCAGCAGTAACCATGGGGGGCGGAGCTTAGCGAAGGGTCAATTACTACACACTGCACTTTTAAGTTCAGGCAGCTTGTTTGTGTCAGACAGTTTTTTGGGACAAACTCTTAGTCAAGCCTTAACTTTTTAAGTAAAGTGTGGATAATTTAGAATTTATAGGATTTAGGTAATAACACTTAAAGTGAAAGTTTAGCTTAAAATTTGCTTAAATACTCAATAACTGAACTGAATGTTCAGACTGATTTATTTTCTGAGCTGCTGAACGTGAAACTCTGGTAAGACAGCCAGAATATCTTTGTCTTCATTTACCTGTAAGGGTCATTCACATTGGTGCGGATCATCTCCATGGCCCTCTCCCTTATCCCGCAGGTGCTGATGTCCCTCCTCAGGCCCAGGTCCAGGATCAGTCCCAGAGGGCAGGATAGGGGACAGGTGAACACCATGCAAACCTGGGCCAGCCAGGTGAGCCCGGGCGCCAGCTGGAAGCCATAACCCGAGCACAGGATGTGAGGAGCCAGCTCAGCCAGGAAGAAGATGAGGAAGCCGCTGGTGAACACCGCAGAGACGATGGAGCCCAGCGCCCGGTACAGGAGCACGCCCAAGGCCGAGTGTCCCACCACGCAGAGGAACAGCAGCGAACATGTCTGGACGGAGGAGAGACATGTTGGCAAGAAGAAAACATAACAACATCCCCTCAGGGCCAGATTAAAAGTGCACAGGCCCCTGGGCCAAGAGTGTTACAGGCACAGGGGCCATATGGGGGGGGGATTAGGAAGATTCTAAGGGCCCCATGACTTAATAGGGGCCCAAAAAGATGTAAAAACTATGTAAGAAAATCATTAAACCTTCATTAAAAATAATAACACACAGCAGAGGCAGATGGGTGCCTGTCCTTGAGCCGGGTTCTGCTGGAGGTTTCCTCCTGTTAAAAGGGAGTTTTTTCCTTCCCACTGTCTCCAGTGTGCTTGCTCAGGATGGGAGATTGAGTTGGAGCTTCCAACTCAATCTGCTGGTTTCATTTTTATAAGCTATTGTGAATTGGCTTTCATTAAGTTTTTTTTTTTCCTGTCTGTTAAGCGTCTTGAAATGGTATTGCAATGATTTGACGCTGTATAAATAAAGTTGAATTGAATTGAAAACAAAAATCAAAAATTTGCGATGGGGTCTATGCCATTGACTTTCATAGGGCCCAAAATTCCTGGCGGCGCCCCGGCGGTTACAGGGGCCCTGTTTCACACCTGTTTTACACTGTGAAACAACATTTCTAACATCTCTCCACCAGTGGTACCAGTAGAAATACACTAGACACTAGGGGTGGGAAAATCGAATCGAAAAATCGGAAATTGGGATTTTTTTTTTTTTTTTTGTTCAAAAAAGGTTTTTTTTTCCAAACAAATAAAAATAATCCATAATACATTTTTTGTCATTTTTATTGTTTTTATTGATCCTTTAACTAGTCGTTCTGGGCATTATAGCAGCAGAATGATGATCTGGCTACTGTGTTGTTTTTTCCTAATTGAAAACAAGAAAAATGACGAGTAAAAAAAAAAAGAGTTTTGTACATACATGTATTTTGTTTTTAATCTACAAAAATCAGCAATATCGAAGAATTGTGAGAATCACAATTTAAATCAAATCGGCACCCAAAAAAAATCTGAATCAAATCGTGACAAAAGCATATCATTACAGCCCTACTTGACACTGTGGTGTATCCATCTGGCTTTTATATACATTTTGTTTCATGTCCAAACTGCTGGTGATTTCGCCTACCAGGGACGGACTTACCATTAGGCAAAACTAGGCGGTTGCCTAGGGCCCCCAGTTCTTTAGGGCCCCATAAAACTTGTCATACACTTATGGTTATTTATTACTTAGTTACTTATAACCAACAAAAATGGTTTTTGATTAAAATGCATTCGTTAAACTGCCAGCAGAATGCTTATTATATTATGTGTGTCTCAGGGCCCCCCTTCAGTCTCTACCCCCTTCTGGTATGTAGGGCCGCGCACTAAAACCTAATGTGATCTGTGTGTGTGTGTGTGTGTGTGTGTGTGTGTGTGGTGCGGTCAGTAAGTTGATCTGTAACTTAAAGAATGATTTGTCATAATAAATGATCAGTTCATACAATCGAGTGAAGCAAACCTCTGTCAAAAGAGTCTTTTACACTGTTTGTTAGCAACACAAATAATATACAGTAGTGAGGCAGAAAGTGCAATATTTACCATAGGACCCCATGCCTGCCTTTGCCTGGGGCCCCAAATATCTTAAATCCGCCACTGTCGCCTACACAAGCCCGTGCCCATACTGCCCATTGGAAAACCCGGCTTTGCATCCCCTCACCTCCCACCTACAACTCACCAGGAAGTTCCCTCTCCTCCTGATTGGCTCCAGGCGCTTTGCAGCCCGTTTCTCCTCCTCAGATCCACAGCTGTGGAGAACGTAAAGCTCCACGGGGTCCAGCCACAGCAGGCTCAGGTTTATGGTCCTCAGCAGCCCGCAGACCAGCAGCAGAACCACGATGAGGACGGCCAGACCCCACGGCGGGATGTAGTCAGCACCCAGACTGCTGTCCGTGTTTACCCGCAGTCTGTCGGGGCCCACGGACGTCCAGCTCTCTCCGGTCCACACGCACAGCTGGTGGAAGCTCTGCACGCCGCCTGCAGGGATGCTCCTCCGTTTCACCTCCACCGTCAGCAGCCCGCTGGTCTCCTCATCCGGGATTAACTCCTTGGTCACCTGGAAGGCGGACTCCTCCCGGTTGGACTCCTCTTTGCAGGGGTCGGATGCATCACCAGCCGTCCCTGCAGCGAACGCCGCCCACGGCCAGCTTCCATTTCCAGTCAGATTGGTCCCGAATAGACGGAGTGTGAACGTGGCTCCTTCTGGGGCCGTGATGATCCGATTTTTCATGCACACCAGACCCGACGGGTCCTCCAGTCTCAGCCCCAGAACGCGCGGAGCTTCTTGGCTGCAGGTGCCGTTTCTGATCCCGCAGAATAACAATATCATCAACAGGAACCATTGACCTGCCAAGCTGGCCACCATATTGGATTTGGTCAGCTTGGCTCTACGCGGATCACGTTACTGAAAGCACGCGCTGGCCCCGCCCACCAGGGGGTGGGGCATATACGTAATATTTACATAGACGCCTCATTGAGCGCCATATTGGATGGGTCTCTGCTTTTGAGTCTTGCTGCAGAATCAACGTAGTTTCCCCACAAAACTCTTTTTTGTGGAACAACGCGAATATATCACACACAAACTGAACACTTATCTACAAAACTGGTTTATAAATAATGTTAACACAGTGAATAATCTACAAAACACAAATGATACATTTTACTCCCATGAGGCGTTTATGGAAAAATATTATATTAATGATTCACAAAGAGAGTTTGGCGGAGGTTTGCGCTCTCTGACTGTTTTTCTGGGTAACTTTTGAATTGCACAGTTTTGACAAAATACTTTATTTTCAGACTTTGTACAACTGTATCTCTATATTGATAAATTAATCAATGTAACTAAAAGAAAGAGTTAACCATAGTCAATAGAAAACCAGCAACCGTTCCCATATTTTGTTCAGCATACTGTTGCAATAACCGGCTAAATAACGAAAGCAGATTGTGTGGAATTACATTCCATAAGGTTGAATAATAATTTATTTAACCAAATAAAAATAGATAGATAAATCCAAATGCATCAATAAACAATGAAATATGATAGTATCAAAATCATTTATACATTTATTTATATTGTAGCCACCTTATGTCTTGGTTAAATAGCATATAAAAAATATTTTAGCATAAAAACACGTTGTTTTTAATGTTTTACAGTGACCTGTATCATAACAATATCTCTGTCCTTTGTAACAAACCAAACTGTGAGAAAATTAGGTAAAAATCCGTGAAGTTATTTGTGGGGTTGGACCTACACCTTGCAAATAAATGCATTGGAGGCGCATGAACACCCATCGAAGATGGCGGTGCGATGAGACGTCAGCTCTATGTATATATGATATCGATGTATATGATGTCTATGTATATGATGTCTATGGGGTTGGGGATAAACTCTGCAACTGGGCAGCGTGGCCGCCATCTTGGCTCTGCCTATGCAGACTTGAACGTTGAATTATGATGACAACGTTCATTTTGGAGCTTCTTTCTAAGTTGTTTTTCTTTTCACTGCACCGCCCTCTTGCAGTGTCAGTTCACAGCCTCGAGATAGGAGCAAGAGCTCACGCCCATCTTTGTTAGATTTCATAAAAACAAGTCATTCATGTCTCTGGACTACTGCTAGTCACGTCATGTTCTTTTATCTGATCTTAATGTTAACCAGACTGCCTTAAATGTGGTCAATAAATGGAATATCTTTGGATTTTTTTGTTTGTTTTTTATTAGAGAAATTGTTTGTTTGTGGCCCCTTTTTACCAGATGTGACCTGATTAACCTGTCTACAGGCCTTAGGACAAACATTTTTGCCTCCCAGTATGCATGATATTTATTTCTTCAGGCCACCAGAAACAGCAGAGGTGGTGAAACACTCACAAATTATCTGACATTTAACAGAACCTATCATCAGACCATGACAATTCTTGCTTAGTAACATCATCCCATCCAGCTCTCTTCAACACCTCCATATCAACATGGTATGAGGACGTTTTACATGTGCAGACCATAGCATGAATATATATACACACACACACACACATATACATATATATATATATATATGTATATATATATATATATATGTATATATATATATATATGTATATATATATATATATGTATATATATATATATATATATATATATATATATATATATATATATATACATATATATACATACACATATATATATATACATATATATATATATACATACACATATACATATATATACATACACATATATATATATATACATACACATATATATATATATATACATACACATATACATATATATATATATATATATATATACATATATACATATATATACATACACATATATATATATATACATACACATATATATATATATACATACACATATACATATATATACATACACATATACATATATATATATATATATATATATATATATATATATATATATATATATATATATATATATATATATATATATATGTATATATGTTGGCTGAATGACTACAATTCTTTAAGAAAAGTTTTAATTCATGCATCTAAGGTATTTATCTTCTGTTAATTCTAAAGACTGGTAGAATTTCTTGAAGAAAACATGACATTTAACAAAGTAAGGAAGTGATTTGGAGAATTGAGCTTAATAAATATGGAATTTAGCAAATAGACTGTATATAAAAGATGGACAGGGCCTCCGTGACATCACCCATCCCTATGTTCCGGATGGAAAACAATATGACTGACATGGGAGAGATGTTTGTCAAGTTGCAGCCTCTGATACAACCTTCAAAGATGGCGTCAGACATACTTTTTCAACAGTTGATTTTTTTTTAATGAAATACACTGTAAAAAATCCTAATAAATAGTAAACTGTAATAATCCACTGTGTAAAAATGTAAAAGAAATCAATATAGGACTTAATTTTGCAATGCTCAAACTTTGATCACAATGAAAGCGCCCCTTAAGGCGGCCCTGTGGGGGGTACTCCAGGAGTATGGGGTACCGGACCCCCTTGTACAAGCTGTCCGGTCCCTGTACGACAGGTGTCAGCGCTTGGTCCACATTGCCGGCAGTAAGTCAGAGTCATTTCCGGTGAGGGTTGGACTCCGCCAAGGCTGCCCTTTATCACCGATTCTGTTCATAACTTATATGGACAGAATTTCTAGGCAGAGCCGAGGTGTTGAGGGGATCCGGCTTGGTGGCCTCAGGATTGGGTCTCTGCTTTTTGCGGATGACGTGGTCCTGTTGGCTTCATCTGGTCGTGATCTCCAGCTCTCGCTTGAGCGATTCGCGGCCAAGTGTGAAGCGGCCGGGATGGGAATCAGCACCTCCAAATCTGAGACCATGGTCCTCAGCCGGAATAGGGTGGATTGCCCTCTCCGGGTCGGGAGTCAGGTCCTGCCTCAAGTGGAGGAGTTTAAATATCTCGGGGTCTTGTTCATGAGTGAGGGAAGGATGGAGCGTGAGATCGACAGACGGATCGGTGCGGCGTCTGCAGTAATGCGGACTCTGCGCCGGTCTGTCGTGGTGAAGAAGGAGCTGAGCCAGAAGGCAAAGCTCTCGATTTACCAGTCGATCTACGTTCCTACCCTCACCTATGGTCATGAGCTGTGGGTCGTAACCGAAAGAACGAGATCTCGTATACAGGCGGCTGAAATGGGTTTCCTCCGCAGGGTGGCCGGGCTCTCCCTTAGAGATAGGGTGAGGAGCTCGGTCATCCGGGAGGAGATCAGAGTAGAGCCGCTGCTCCTCCGCATCGAGAGGAACCAGTTGAGGTGGCTCGGGCATCTGGTCAGGATGCCTCCTGGACCTCCCTGGTGAGGTGTTCCAGGCACGTCCCTCTGGGAGGAGACCCCGGGGAAGACCCAGGACACGCTGGAGGGATTATATCTCTCGGCTGGCCTGGGAACGCCTCGGGATCCCCCCCGCAGAGTTGGCAAATGTGGCTGGGGAGAGGGAAGTCTGGGCTTCCCTGCTTAGAGTGCTGCCCCCACGACCCGACCCCGGAAAAGCAGCAGAAGATAGATGGATGAATATATTTGAGCTGAACGATGGGCTGAACGATGCAAAAACTGAAGTCCTTCCATGACAGATTCTCTCCAGTATTCTAGCCCACTTACTTCGTTCATTAAGTCCTCGCTTAGAGTAACTCTTGACCTGCGCCATCTGTAGATGCTCATCTTAAATCACTGGCTTCGTGTTCTGATCATTTAAAAAACATCACCAAGCGGAGTCCACTTATGTCCCCATTTGAGACAGCGATGATCATTCATGCCTTCATGTCGTTGCATCTCGATGACTGTAATTCTGTTTTCACGTGTTTTAGTAAAAAAATCTCTGTCTTCAGGTTGTGAAGAACATTGCTGCAAATTGTCCAAGTATTCACAAGTCACCTCTGCAGCTGCTTGTTTACACCTGAGTGCATTTTAAACTTCTGGTTTTAACATATGTACATGATCAAGCACAGGTTTACATCAGGGACCTGGCAGCTCCTGTGATCTAAGTTGTTTTACTCACTCTTTAATACGCTCAGTTATTGCTATGTTAAGAAATTTACCAGAATAAAATACTATTTTCCCTTTATCATCTTGTAAAAATCTGCTTTTTTTTTTTTTTCCCCCCCCATTTGTTTTCTATGGTTTCTCTCTCTGGCCACTGCTTTTCTGTTTTTTTTCATTATTATTTTGTTTATTAACAAATGGGGTTAAAGAGTGGGAAGGAAGTTTCCTTATCTTGGGCGTTGGTATTAATACAGTGATGCTGCAGCTCCACCAACGCAGGCCAACGCAGAAGCAGAGGTCATGTTAATGTGATCTATGACGATACTGAGATAAAATAGGACCTATAATCAAACACAACATGCTTTGCAAGCAGACTTTCAGAAACGAGAGAAAACCCAACGACAGAAGGAGGCTAGTTGTTTCTGAGTGTCTGCTACTTAAAGTTTTCAGGCTCCGAGTTAAACCTCTGAGTGCTGAACAAGACGCAACGTCAACAAGGTATTGTATTTGGGCCCATAAATCATTACCTTTATCTTAATTAGAAAAGGCAAGACATGAAAATAAGATAAGACAAGGTTGTATAACAATTTAGAGCAATAAAGCCTAAATATAAGAGGCAGCCATCCTGACTGCTCATATCGACTTCGATGGTGGAATGATTCGCTGCTGTCCATCCATCCATCCATCCATCTTCTGCCGCTTATCCGGGGTCGGGTCGCGGGGGCAGCAGCCTAAGCAGGGAAGCCCAGACTTCCCTCTCCCCAGCCACATTTGCCAACTCTGCGGGGGGGATCCCGAGGCGTTCCCAGGCCAGCCGAGAGATGTAATCCCTCCAGCGTGTCCTGGGTCTTCCCCGGGGTCTCCTCCCCGAGGGACGTGCCTGGAACACCTCACCAGGGAGGCGTCCATTCGGTGAGGTGCTGGTGAGTTTTATTTCTGTTTACATGCATGTTGTCTCTGCGTTATGCTTGTGGTGCAAAGTGGATTCTGCTTCCATAAATTTTAGAATAAACATGATCTAACCGCTATAAATCAATTTTATTTTATTTTATCACATAAAAGGTGGATTTGTTTTTAGAGAATCCTGCGTTCTCACAAGCGAGACTGGTGAAACAGAGCGATTCTGATAGGAAATCAAAGTTAAATTTCATCATTGACTTAAATGTTTATCATTTTTAAATGCTTTATTACAGATTCACTACAGACTCACAGACAACAGGGAACAAAATGTAGTTCCTGATCCACATCACACAACAAAATTAATTTTCAGTTTTAAAACCTGAAAAAGTTCATTTTAAGTATTTAGAAGATTTTTAAAAGAGAGTCAAATGTCAATACAAATACTTTCTGCTTACAATTTTACATACATTTAATGATGTTTTCTTTAATAATTGATCATGATTATGATCATGAAAAACAATAACAAAGATTTTTGGCAAATAGCATTTTTTATCAACAACTGGTGAGTTGCAGAACTGGGAATTCAACTTTTATTTTGTAAAAATTAAACATCAACAACGTAAGAAAATAGTAAAATAACTCACTTATTCCTTTTTTTATCACATAAACAAATTAAACGGAACAAAAACCTGATATTTGTTGCTTCTCATTTACTTTTTCTGACTTTTTACAACTGAAGTCCATTGCAAGATAAATATCAATTTCATCACACTGGTATCAAATGATACAGATTCTGGCCTGACATAAGTACCGTAATACTGATGTATATATGTATGTATATATATATATATATATATATATATATATATATATATATGTGTGTGTGTGTGTGTGTGTGTGTGTGTGTGTGTGTGTGTGTGTGTTAAAACTAAAAGTCACAGTCTGTACACTGCCTGGAAATGACAAATAACGTACACTTAGTGACAGTAGAAGTATTTACTTTATTAATAAAAAGTATAATGTACAAAAATGTAATAGTTGCAAAACAAAGTTAAAAGCTTGCATTCAAGTTCATTGTACTTGCTGGGCTCCACAGCCTTAGTGTAATATTTAGCAATAGCTCTGGCAAGCACTCCCCCCTGAAGAAGGCTTCTGTAAGATAGTTTTCCAGAACTCCCTGTCTGGGAAGATGCACACCGCTACAAAGTCCTTTTCTGTCCAAACAGCCAGGTCACAGTAATCTGACTAACAAAAATCTTATATTCCACTTCTGGTTGAATCTTTGTTAAGTTGCTGGGCAAAACCCAGCTGGCACATCTGTCACAGTCTTCGTTCCACGGATGCGGACGTGCGTACAGGTCTCTGCTACTCCTGCCATGCAGGTGCGGTTGTCACCATAGACATTAATCAAGAGTAAATTCTAAAGAAATTAATAAATAAATAAAGAGAAATAAATAAAGAATAAATGCTTTATTAATGTCCATGGTGGCCACATTCCACTTTGCCAGCACTGCAGGGCTTGAGAGGAGGCTCGTTCAACCGCTGAGAATGCATAACCTGTGAGGACCGGCGCACGTAGTTCGCCTAATTCTAACAATATTATATGATCACTCGGTTGCGGGCGTCACCATAGCAACACGTTAATTGGCTGGTTCAGACCAGCTGGCTTTCGATAGGGGAATAAAAGAAACGCGCTTTAGCTTTTGGTTGACAGCAGTTGCTCAGCATAAAAATCACTGGTCTAATAACCTGCATCAATAATCATGTAATTCTTCAGGAATGGCTTCTGAAAATGACGCCAGTCTATTATTTACGTCCCAGACTGCATTACGTCATCACGTCCGTTGCCAAGGCCACCATTATTTCGAATTCGAGCGGAAATTTTCAGCGGTTAAAATACATATCAGACGTTTTTTTTATTATTTTAAAGAGGAGAATCAACTTTTTGGCTACCAGTGGACAGCCAGTCTCTGGGAAATACACGAAACAGGTAGACAAACAAGTCATTTAAACCCTGTATGTCTTCAAAATAATATGAACATGAAGCAGATTATTCGTGACCATATTGATAGTTCCAAAGTTAAGCTAGTTATGCTAAATCGTTAGCATAGACTGTATATGAAAGATGGACGGAGCCTCCAGCGGTAAAAAGTGAAACCTCTGCGAAGTGCATAAAACTGCAGTTCTCCCTTCATCCACCAGGGGCTGCAAAACAGAGCGAATCCCCATAGACTCCCATGTTAAAAAGACCAACTTCACAGCAGAAATAAACATGTTTACAGCAGAAATAAACATGTTTACAGCAGAAATAAACATGTTTACAGCAGAAATAAACACGTTTGCAGCAGAAATAAACATGTTTACAGCCTGGTACAAAAATCCATTTTTGGTTTAATAGGTTAGGTTAACCTTCATGACAACTGTGGGGGGGGAGTGAATTTTTTTCTAACTCGCCCATTTAAAAGTAATTTAATTTCAAAGTTTTGCATATTTAGGGGCGTGTACTTTTGATTGACCGGTACACAATCTCCCTCGTCAAGTCAGAACAACGTAGAACAACCGCGGTTTTTAGCTTGTTAACAACATGACTTAGCTTTAGCCCGCTTACCTCCATTAGCTGGTTAGCTCCTGTTACCTCCGGGTTAGTTCGTTTTGCTCTTAGCTAAAAAAAGCTCGGAGTTCGCTAGATGTCAATCATCCACCATGGCGCTCACAGCCCCCCTCTCAGCTCCATCTCTTTGCCCATATTTGTATTTTCCGGGCGAGACGCCCACCGAGCTTCAGTTCAGCTCTTCAGAAATCTACGTGTGACGTCACGGAGGGTCAGCCCATCTTCCTATGTACAGTCTATGATTGTTAGCCTCTTCTCTTTCTGTTACACACATTTGCGTTAAATCCAGTGGGGAAATGTGTGTGAGACAGGAATATATCCCGAATTTCCCAAAACCACCATGGAGGAGGTGCTGCTGTGAGTGTGCATGTGCGTGTGTGCACGTGCGTGCGTTGTGTTGTGTTATAGTAGATGACAACAGCTTTAACATCAGAGTTTGAAGTTTTGTTTTTAGGATACAACTTCAGTTCAAATGTAGAGAGAAAACTAACAGCTTTATTATAATATTTAATCACTTGTTTACCAGCAGGTAATAGATAGAATAGAATAGAATAGAATAGAATAGAATAGAATAGAATAGAATAGAATAGAATAGAATAGCTGGTCAGACTGCTGGGAGTCCGGTTGGACACAGGTCCTGCCGTGCAGTGCAACAGGATTTTTTCTCTTTGTTTTTTGATTAAAATGAGGCTGCCTGATAGAAACGTTCAACATTTAATTTAATAATTTGTTGAGTAGCAAATTTCATAATTAAACTGGATTATTGAGCCCATATCCCCAATAAATGACACTTGAAGGCTAATCATGTTGCAAAGGTCAGTTTGTGTGTAAAACATCAAAGTTTGCATTTATTAAAGAACAAAATCTGCATTATCATTCCCAACCGATAAACGGTGCAAAAGCTGAAGACTTCACTGAAAGTCATGCAGGATGTTGGGCTAAAAAAAAGCTTCACTTGTATTAAAGTTTCCTCCATCACAACCTGCAGCACCCTGCCTGATAAAACTATCTAGTGTGGATCATGGGCAACAATGTCTCAAGTCATTATGAAGACCAGGGAACCGTCTTTCTTAGCAACGAGGACAGGAATGAGGTTTACAGGATCCCTGCCCTGTTCTACGACAGAGACAGAAAAGTCCTCATGGCCTTTGCTGAGAAGCGCAGGACTTCAAATGATGCCAGCACAGAGGCGCTGGTCCTGAAAACAGGGAAGTTTATCAAAGATGGGACCACTCAGCAGCCAATAATTCAGGTAATTATCAACACTAATAAGAGTTGTTTGTAAATTAGCATGTTAAAGATCATTCTGAATGACCCATTTTTCAGTGGTCAGAGTCCACTAACGTGGTGGAGAAGAAGCATCTTGGTGGATATCGTCCGATGAACCCCTGCCCAGTCTACGAAACGAGCAGCAGAACACTCTTCCTGTTCTTCATCTGTATTGAAGGGACCGTTTCAGAATCCTGCCAGAGGTTCTTCGGATACAACAAGGCCCGGCTCTGCTACATCACAACCGCAGATGCTGGTCAGACCTGGAGCGAAGTCACCGATCTCACTGACAAACAGCCGGAAATGAAGACATGGGCCACATTTGCTGTTGGGCCGGGTCACGGCCTTCAAACCCAGACCGGCAGAATGATCGTTCCAGCTTACGCTTACGGCTCTTGTTCCCACTCATGTTTCTGTATAGGCTGTTTCTGTGCTATTCCACGTGCACTGTGTCTGTACAGCGATGATAATGGCGTTACATGGCAATTTGGTAATACGTTGGAAGAGAAATCCGTTGAATGTCAGATGGCAGAAGTTTCTGATGACAGAGGAAACCGGCTCGTCTACTGCAATGCTCGTAACGAGGGAGGTTATCGAGTGGAAGCCATCAGTGACAGCAGTGGAAAGGAGTTTTTAACCCTCCCTGCTGCTGAGAAGCTGGTGGAAACAGGTAGAGGCTGTCAGGGTAGTGTAGTTTCCTTTCCAGCTCAGCCTGGAAGGGCCGACTCAGGTCAGGAGCCACAGTGGCTGCTTTACACCCACCCAACCAGCCAGTCCAAACGGACTGATCTAGGAGTGTACCTGAACAGGTCGCCGCAGGATCCACATGCTTGGAGCAAGCCCTGGATCATTAACAACGGGCCCAGTGCTTACTCAGACCTGGCGTACATTGACGAGGGCTGGTTTGCGTGCCTGATGGAGCGTGGAGAGAAGTCTGAAATCGAACAGATAGCGTACAACGTCTTTAGCTACGATCAGGTCATTCAAAATGTTGAGAATGTGTCCTGATCTGGATTTAGACTTCCTGGAAAAAGAAATGTAAACTTATCTGTTTGGTTGTATCAGCATCACACTGTTGTTCTGAAATGATCATCCTTGTGGGAAAACACACCTGAGTATCATTCATTCTTAGCTTCCATTCTGACCTTTTGTTTGTTGTGTTGCTGCATTAAATCCGGGGCTTGTTTATAATTTGTAAACATCGAGAAGTTGGTCAGTGATGAGACTGATAATGTTCCTTTTGTTCTTGTGTCTGTTAAATAAAGACCAAACTTATTAAAAATGGCAGTCAAGTTATTGTTGCATTAACAATTCATAATTCAGCTTTATTTGTATAGCGCCACTTCACAACAATGTTGTCACAGGACACTTTACATACACATCATTTTGAGCCAATTCATACATATCCTATAATAGAAACCAATTGATTGCATCGAGTCATGACTTGGATCCAATCCTCCATCCTGAGCTGCACGCGGCGACAGCGGGGAGGAAAAAACTCCCCTTTAACAGGAAGAAAACCTCCGGCAGAACCCGGCTCAGGGAGGGCAGCCATCTGCCTCGACTGGTTGGGGTGGAGAGGACAGGAAAGACAGATCAACATGTACAACTGCACTTATTCAGGAAGACCTGCGGAAAAAAGGAAAAAATAAGTTAAAGACGGCAATATTGGCATATATTTATACATTAATATATTAGAGAAATAGAGCGAGGTACTTCTCAGTGCATCAGGTAACATCCCCATTGCTACATAAGTAATGGATGGCTAGACTACCCATAACTATAAGAGCAAAGAGCAGAACCTGGACAGTTGGGTCCCGTACATGCAGACTCCAACTCAGGAGATGCTCATATCCTAACTATAAGAATCATGGAAAAGGAAGGTTTTCAGCTCCATCTTAAAGGTGTGGAGGGAGTCTGCCTCCCAAACCCACGGTGGGAGCTGGTTTCATAAGAGAGGAGCCTGATAGCTAAAGGCCCTTCCTCCCATAGTACTCTTTGAGACTCTGGGAACCACCAGTAAACCTACAGTCTGAGAGCGAAATGCTCTATTTGGAATATATGGAACTATAAGATCTTTTATGTACAATGGAGCTTGGTCATGGAGAGCTTTATATGTGAGGAGAAGAATTTTCAACTTTATCCTGGATTTAACAGGGAACCAGTGTAGAGAGGCTAAAACTTTACAAATAAAAGCAGCACAAACTGCATAATAAAAAGTTTTAAACGTATATAAAACCTTCACACCAAATTATAAAGCATCAAAGTTCAAGAAGACACACCTGAATAACACACGTACACAACCCCACCCGTCTTGCACAAACTTCAGCTTCTAGTTTCTGAAGCCAGAGAAGTGGTCAGTGGTCAGACTGGAAATTATTTCTTTTGTTCTTGTGTCTGTTAAATAATGGTTAAAGCAAAGGTTTTGTTGCACCTCTGCTGAAAAATCCCACAAAATTCATATGTATATCCGTCCATCTGGGTCACCACGCATGTATTTTACAGAAAGTTCAGTTTTGTGCCATAAAAAATATTTATTTTAAAGATCAGTATTCCATATAAAGCACAGACTAAAAAATAACCTTTAAGAATACATAGAAAATATATTAAATGTTTTAATTTATTTCACAACATGGAATTAAGATGAAATGTTCTTAAACAGAGTGGGGGGTAGCATTGAAAATGACATATTTGTGTTGTGCACATGTGCAGAAAGCATCGGTAGGACGTACCAGTGGGTATGATGGGATGTTAGACCACCAACACAAACATGGCAGGGAGAAATAAACGGCTCATTTTAATAGAATTTTAAAAAGCTCTTTTAACTATGAAGTGTTTAGAAAACAACAAAAATAGTTTTCCATCACTGATCTTCCATATCATACCTGTAATGTTCCAACAAAAAGTAATAATAATGACAATAGTTAAAGTTAATAGCATAAGATGTACTTCAGATGTGACTGACTCAAACCGAGTGGGCAAGGTGACTGGCAGCTTTTCTTTCACAAATGTTTTGTAAAACTCATTCTTGTCATTGAAGAATTCCATTTTGTATTCAGTTTCCTTCTTTGGCTGCAGTTTTGGGTTAATGATTACAGCCTAACTTAATTTCCCATTTAATTAACCCAAACCTAAGAAAAAATAGAAAAAATAATCAGTTTTCTTAAACAATTTAGTAAAGTCTTTATTTGGCCTTTTACCAAATTTAGATTTTTTTTTTTTTTTAATTAATTTTTTAAAAATATTTTTTATCATTTATTACAGTGTAATTGGTTAAAAAAAAAAAAAAGTAGTATTCTGCTTCCTGGCAGCAGATATGTATCAGATAAGCTCAAACATAAAGCCATACATGTTGCTTTCCTGTATGTTGATCAGCTTCTTTCCCTGCAAAGACAAGGCACAGAATCAACCAGACAGAGTTTCTGTAGAGAAATATATCTCAGGTTTATTAACCTCATAGAGTTCTTCGAATGCCTTACAGTAGTTATAAAACATATACAGATTTCATGACGAGACATAACTCCTGTCAGGAATTTCTTCTTCATCTCTGCTTTACTGCTACAATACCAGGAAAATAAAAACATGCTGAAACCTGAACGCTAAAACCAGACAAACATGTCTCCTGCATCAACAACCTGGAGAAATAAAAAGAGAGAAAAGCCTAAAGATTCACTTCAGTTTATTTCGGTTTCAGGTTCCTCAGCGACGTCACTGAAAAGGACATACCACCTGATCCCCCCTCCACCCCGAACACACACAGCTTATCTAGAGACCCCGTCAGCTCGCTCCTGCACCGCTCTTCATGCATGAAACTCCCAACAGTTCAAACGACCCATCTGTGAATGATACAGTGTTGAAAACTCAGTCTGCACCAGAAAATAGTTAACCTTCGTACAGGTCAGGGCTTAAAAACAACACCGCAGGAGTTACTGATAAGCTCGGGTCTGAACAATGAGAGGCCTCAGCAGATCGGAGCGGAGGAGGAATTTCAATACTTCTACACGGCAGGAGAGGAGTCCAGATGAAGGGAGGGTGGAAAGAAGACGAAGGGTGGGAGGAAACGGGAGAAAAAAGTAAAGATCTGAAAGAAAAAAAGCTTTGGTCATTTATTAATCAGAATGAAATAAAGAGGAGGGAGAGGTGCGGAAGACAGGAGGATGAGGTCAACACTGTGCAATGTTTATTGCTATGCAATGCAAAGAAAAACATATCACTTCATCTCAGTATAAATAGATCTATATCTCCTACGTCTCTCAGCATCTCCTTACATATCATATTTACATGAATATAACACAAACCGCAGTCAGGGAACTAAACACAGTGTTTCTGGGCTAAACAACCCAATCAAAGCTGCGAGTTACAGCTGGAAGCCCGTTTCACAAAAATAAATACAATGTTTACAATAAATACAGCTTTACTAAGTAGGTTTTCACATTTCCCAGTACACAAACTGGTAATCACACAGCCAACCAGTGGCTTCGCAAGAAACCAACATGACCCATTGCAATATGTGACCTATGAACCAGCAGGCAGGTCTAAATTTTCTTGAAAAGGAGAGTAAGGCTGCTATATCTGCATTTAGCCTGCAGACTTCCACTCTCAGGTCCAAAGGTTCCCACAGAATACAAATCTATGGTTTCCCACACAGTGCAGATCTTCTCCATGGCCGGATTCACCATTTAGGAGGCTCACGGGCAGAAATCAGTTGCTGGCCCCCCCTTCTTTCATGTCTAGTATTCTTACCATGGAATACTGAGTTTGCTCTGTAGTAACAATATTTCCCCATGTGAGCTAAAAAAAATAGAGATAATAAAGGGGTGTAACAGTACACAACATTCAGTTCAAACTATGACCCAAACAATCATCACCACCATCACAAATCTGTTTACAGCAAGTTGTCCCAGTGGCCTCTTGTGGCATGTTAGCATAATGAAATAAAAAAAAAATATCTAAAGTTTTAAATAAACATTTGTTAAAAAACAAACAAAAAAAAAAAAAAACGAGACAAAAAAAAAAACTTTGATTAAAATAATCTTGGGCAATGCAATATCCTGGATGTTGTAACCTGATGACATGTAAAAACCCTGCAAATGTTGTAAACATAGTCTAAATATTTACAGTGATCCCTTGTTAAACCTGGCAGTCTTGCTTTAATAGAAAACCTAAATCTTTTATCTTAGAAACTTGCTTGGTTTTCAGCGTGTAAATAGCTAACTTTATGAATGATCTGCAGTGTAATGAAAGGAAAATCTTAGAATAAGCATCTGCTTCTCTCCGTCACAAACAAAGGGAAGCAAATGCAGTAAAAAGCCTTTCTGCCACAAAAAGGCAAAACATGAAAACGGCTTTAGTCTCACGTTCCAGCTAAGTGCTCGGCTAACATCTTGTTTTTACTTGCAACTCAACTGCTACATCTGCCTGACTGGCATTAACAGTTCATTATGAACATTTTGCCGTTGCCCAAGTGGACACTATTTCATTTATCCACTTCTTAGTTCAAAATAAACATCTTAGCATCTCTCCAGTCTGTTAGCAGTACCTGAGCTCCTTTCATAGCAAACTGGACCACAGACTCATGAAGCTTGTGTACCGTTACACTCCTAAACATGGTTTAAAGTTCCCATAAAATCATGTTTAAGTGATACCATCTGACATTTATTAGTCACTACGTTACCAATCCAAGAACATCTGATCATCTGACCAAACACAAACATCACTTTTAATTTATTGGAAAACTTGAAATTTTTGATGATTCATCCTTCATTTAGGGGGCGTGTATTCAAGCTGTATTTGGGGGCGTGTCCTCAAGCTGCATTTAGATGCATGTACACAAGTAACATCCAATTAAAAAAATGCTTTTCAATATTTAAACTTCAGCAATCACAGCAACTTTTCAGAAGGAAAATCTGCATTTTGATTTTATGGGAACTTTAACTCATTACAGTTTAGTCACTAATCACTACAGAGACTCCAGCTTGGTCGTCCAGCAGTTTGGAAATCCGCCCACACATAGAAATGCTTTGGAAAATTCACTTTTTCAGATTTATGCTACAAAACTCTTCAGGCTTAAATAGTTTCCAACAGGTTGTAGCTTATACAGCTGTATGCTTTCAAATAAATATCTCTCACTATCGTCAACAAAATAATCTATTTCTATATTCAGTTAAATTTCTCCATATGTAAGAAAAAATAAAAATAAAATAGGTAGATCACATGCCAGCAGCTTTACAAGTTCAGTGTCACTCAGAGGGCAAGGAGCGACTCGTTTCACTCGTCTTTGTCGTAACCTCCAGTCCACTGAAATGCAACCAATGTTGTCCACATGCTGCTCCTCCAAGCAAAGGTTGAACAGGTACAATATCATTTACATTTACATGTTACAATGTCCTTCACATTGTGTCAAGAGTGTGAATTGAACCCTGTTCAGGAATGTTGTATGAGAGCAAGGAAAGGTTACCATCACGGAGTGAAGACATGCAGAGAAATGATGGTAGTCCGTTAAATCCAAACCAGTTACGCTGAGTCCTGATTTTCATCTGTTAAGGATCTTTTACCCTGTAAATATCAATCTTTTATCCAATAAACACTTGCTTTGCACATTCATGTGTGGAATGAGTTAGTTCAACATTACGAAGCTAGTGGTTAGCCTGTTAGCTTATTCACTTTTCCAACTTCTTGGTACACTGCGGTCCCTTACGAATCCTTAAAAAAAGAAAATTAATGTGTTCAAGATAAATCTGAGACCAGAGAAAACAGAAATATGTGTTCTTCACTCATATTACAGCGATTCCTGCAGCTAACATCAAAGATGCAGAATTACGGCAGCTTCGTGTTGCAGGTCATCAGGCGAGCTATTCATCCCAATCCCTTCCACAGACATGGACACAACTTCCAGTTGCACTTTTCAAACTGGCCACCACCTGGACACAGAAATCCTGGGTACGATGGCGCAGTCTGAAATATCTGGTAAGCATTAAATTTGTTTTAAAAAGCTCATTCAGCATCGCTTTGAACATGTTCCACTTCATTTGCTGCTCCCCAAACAAACCAAACCTGCTGCGATGCCCCCTGTGATCTCCAGACAGCAGAAACTTTCTGTTGTAGATACGGATTCTGCTACTGGAAGCCACTTTCTGAGAGGCTGTCCTGGATGGGATGCCCAGGGGCCCATGCCCACCTGGGGTCCATGTGGGGCCCACGTAGGGCAAACACCAGCAGTTTGGACATGAAAGGAAATGTAAATAAAAGCCAGATAGTTACACCACAGTAACTATCTCACAATGTGGTTGGATTTACATTAATTAGATACTGGAATAGATCAGTGTAGAATAAACACAACTGCTCAACTCACGCAGCCGACAGTTTTAAAGTAAAAATCATCCAACTGTGCTGCTGACAAGCTTTCCACTGAAACCTTCAGTTTTACCTTACTTGTTCTTCAAGCCGCTCGCTTAATAATCAACCCAAACAAACTCTGTGGAAATAAATAAAAAGCCAGGTGTAATTTATAACCATGTCTGTTAACACAGAATGTTGCAATAAGCTGGGATCCAGTCTGGAAAATAGAACTAAAGCTGCACCAAACTATTCACAGTGAGGTGAAACGCTGCGCAGGAGACGGTCAGGAAAACTGCATCTGTACAGCTTCAGCTGCTGTGCTTTAAGGACTCTATGAAAGCAAACCATAAAATACCTCATATATAAAAATAACACACACACTTAATGTCAAATGCATAGAAAGGAACATTAAACAAAACAGATATTTGCATATCTTGAAAATGGAGCCTAGAGGAGGCTGACCAGGATGACAACGTCTCCCGGCAGCTTTTACACGTTTTAGCCTCTTTAATAAACGACGTGATTTTTTCCACCAGGCGCTGCAGATTCCAGGAAGCCACCGGTGAACACAAGTTCCTGCATGATGCAAATATTCTCATGAAGGATTTTGTGTAGATGTACACTCCCTAAATACTAAATGTAAATTAGTTTTACTTTAAAAGATGGATTTGCTTATTTTATTTCTTTCTATTAAACTGATTTATTTGATATCTATTTGCTTTTACCCTTATTTATGATTATTTATATTTTCACATTTTATTAGCAATTTTCAGAAAATAAATCTTTTTCTTTAATAATTATTTCATTGCATTTTCTTTCAAATATTTTAATTTTACTTTTACACTAAAGACCTGATTGCAGAAAGAATATTTTTATGGTGAATAATATTAGTTTTAGTGTTTTTTTGTTAATGAACTTTTAAAAAATGTAAAAGATAAATCATGTGCAGACATTGCACTATAATCAGAATGCAATGTTTAAATTCTTTAATTAAAAATATGTTTATAAAAATGTATTATTTAGTTTTTGTCTGAAGATTACCCAACTCCAGCCCACTGAGCCAGATGTTGCTGCTTCAGTTTCTCCACCCTAAACGGGTCATTTCGTTTTTAACGTGAAGTTTAAAGGAGTGTAAAACAAAAGGTGAATAATTTGCACCATTCCTGTGTAACAGTACTGTAACACATCCCATTTCACCATCATCTCCAGCAGGGATTACCGTTTCTATCATAATGTCTCTGCAGAGACAAATAAAAGCCAACGGCTCCCTGGAAACATGCATTCAGCACAGTTTTCACATCAGGACTTTGACTTAAATGAGCAGAAACATGAAGGATCAGCGGTGGGTTGTTTCCACGTCACCTCCAGCTGCAGAAGCCGTTGCAGACAGTGGATCTGGTCACTTTGCTGGTAGTTAAACTGTCACACAAATTCATTCACAATTCTGACGTTAAGTCTGCAAAGAAAAAACTCAAGCAAAACACAAAACCCCTGACAAGACAAACACGCAACCATGCTTATTGTTAAAAAAAGAAAACCCGCCTCGGTTGACTTTATACCTTTGGAAGTTTCACTCTTTGGAAAACAAGAAACAAAACATTGAGGCAAAAGAAGAACAAACGTCTCCCAACAGTAAACTGTGCAACACCGCCGCAGCTGCGATGTTTTCCCTTCACAGAAGTTTCAGAAAACAAGAAAAAAAAGCTTAAACTTTAGTTTTTATCTGCAGGGGTCTCACTCATGCACATCCAAGATAAAGTGGAGGTAAACGGATCTTTTTGTTGCTGAAAAAGCAGAAAAGAAGAAGTAAGTGTCTGCTTTTATCTGTCAATGTAAATTCATTTGATAAAAACAGCGAAGTAGAAGAGAAGGTAACATGAAGCTACAACCTGCTTCTACTGGAAATGATTTTTTATACACTGAATGCATGTGGAATCTAGTGGACGATGCTGTCGGTAGTATCTGTAAAAAAAAGTACACGTAAAAACATTTCAATGTGCTGCTGTTAGGTTTACGTTTGACCTCAAAGCTGAGTCACATGTAATTTTATTTAATAAAATCTAATTTTTGCAGCATTAATTACAACTACATTTGGAATCTGATGGGAACGTTTAAATTTGCAAACTTGCATCATGGAAATGGTTAATTTATGTTTCCAAGGTGCAATGTGACTGCTGACCAGAGGGGGCAGTGTAGCTCACCTCAGTGGCGACTAGCGTTGCCATGGTTTCTGTCCATGTTAATGTCAGTTTGGACCAAACAAACACTAATATTTGTAAACATATTTCCTATTTAAAACAAGTAAAAGTAATTTCCTGTAAGTTTTTTAATCTAAATGGTTTTTCCAGAAACAACAATATTCTAAAAGCTTTTGAGTAGATGATCTTGTTGCAAAAGCTTTTCATTTCTTTAATGAAATGTCTTTTTCCAACACTTTAAGCGCCAAATGTGCAAAAAGGTGCACGAAAGCGTGCACCTCCACTGTACCAAGGAGACAGAAATGCCACGGCCCCGGCAGACACAACTAAATGAAACATCCACCAACCATCCACGGACTCACTAGAGCTCCCTGATCTCTCTAACGGTTTTTTTGGTGTGTCAGTGTAGTGGGGGTCATGCAGGGGGGGTGTAGGAGGATCCATGTTGTGCTGATCCTCAGGTTCCCTCAGACAGAAGAGTTCAGGACATAACAAGCAAACAGGAACAGGAAGTGAGTGAACTGGTAGTTTTCCTCGGGGGGCGGTTGGGTTATATGGTGCTTTCAGTGTGTGCGTGACTGATGGTGTGAACGTGTGGGAGTGGCTGAGTGTGGCTGGGCCGACGGGGGCCCACACAGTTCTGCTGCTCACTGAGCAGAGTGGTGGTCTCTCCGGGCCCGTTCTCCGGGCCGTCAGAGGGCGAGGACTTCTGGGACTTGGAGGAAAGGGAGGACGTGTGGATTGGGTTCACGGCGCACAACGCCGTGCTTTTGGTGGAGGGAGGGGTCTGGGAGATGGAGGTGTGGTTGCTTGGAGGGGTGGGTTGGGGCAAAGACTGGCTCGGCCTCCGGCCGGAGGCAGGCGTGCTTTGGGAAATGGCAGGGCGGCTGCTCGGTGGCGTTGGCTGAGTGTTGGTTGATGGGTACTTGGTAGGAGGCGTGGCCAGTGGCAGCGGGTTGCGCATCCCCAGCGGCGTCACAGGAGGCAGTGACACGGATATGTCCAGACGAGTGTGGCTGCCCTCTGGAGACTGAGGCGAGCTGTCCAGCCTGGACGCCAGCAGACCGTTCTGGTAGTGAGCGCGAGTGATCTGAGGAAGACCAAAGAAACATAAACAGTTGCTGTAAACAGCTTTCACAGAGGAGCCGAACAGTTCACGCGTTGTTTGTTTGTCCAGCAGAGGCCACGACGGCCAGAACCAGAAACAAAGACCTAGACCCACTTTTCAGAAACCGATTACATGATCAAAGATCTTATCTTGGATGTTTCTACGGTGATGAAAAGCCGTTATAGAGATGTGAGTTCAGGAACGGTGAGATCACCCAGTTCAGGTTGCAGTTTGACCAAGCGGCTCCCAAACTGTCTGCAGTAGGTCTGGACAATTAATCGGATTTTAATCTCAACTACGATCAGCGGGAGCCTCTCCCGTCCTAAAGCACTCCCAGGCGGCCAGTCTCAGTCGGCTCCGGCTGCAGGTCAATGTAGAATAACTGCAGTAGGTTGTGGAAGTTCACCTAAACATAGTTTATACCATTGTCAGGGAGAACTGGCTGCATTATTTTCTTACACATAGTTCAGTGAGTTAAACACTGTAATATCCCTCCGTTACGGGGTGTTACCATAGCAACGCGTTAACCAGGTGGTTCAGATCAGCCGTCTTTTAACAGGTGAATGAGAGAAACGCGCTGCAGCCTGACAGCGGTTGTTTGGCATGAAACATACATCGAGACCAACTGAAAAATATTTTCTATATAAGTAGTAAAAGCGGATTAAACAACTCAAAACCGTGCTTTAGACGATTAAAATGCGAGTCGAGAACACCACGCAGCGTTGTTTATAAATACTGGATAATTGTGTTAAATAATCGAGATCTCAATTTCAGTCAAAATAACCATGATATAATTTTTGTCATAGTAGAGCAGCCCTAGTCTGTAGGATTCTTCTCTATCAATAATAATGATGCCAAGCCACCCCCGTTCCATAAACACCCCGAGATTCACACATTATCCAAACCTCTCAGTCACCACAAGTTTTCCAGATGTGCCCATAAAAAAGCAAAACTTTAAGGAAAACACTGCTTTGCATTTGCACATCACCTGACGCGTCGTATGAGGTCATGGGACCAGTTTATTTCTGGAGAAGATGGCTTCAGGGTGACTGGTTTCATCTTCTGAAGAGGACGACGGAAACAGCAGAAGTGGCAACTGGAATATTTGCTCCAAAATGCTAAATGTTTCGTGTCTCCGTCCTCCTCAACATCGAGTCTTGCAGGACGAGTTTTTTCTAGAATTGCTGCTTCAGCGTAAAACAACATTTAATGGAAAACATGCTGAAGTTTTTTTTAAATATTGCTTTTATTTTACGAAAACTAAAGGAAACGCAGAAACGAAGTAGTCTTTAGTTTATTGTTTTTTTACTAATTATATTCCAAACCATTTTTGTATGAAGTAAGTATGAAATGTTCTGCCATTATATGACGGGAAACTCTGCAGGTTCTCTGAGTTATCAAGAAATCGCCGAGAGACTTTGTAACTTGTCTTTATTAAAGATGCCAAAATTGCTACAAATATTATGAAAGAATCAATTACAAATATCACAATTTTTATACGTTACTATATTTACAAAAGCTGGGGCAGGTAACGTTGCTCAGAGACATGTTCCTCTGGGTGAAGTGGGTTCTCGTCCTGATAGTAGTCTATACATTCTGTAATTATGATCAATAAATATAGTTAGACCCCTCAGTTTACTGTAAATCTGTAAAAACTCTGACCAATCCAAACGTTCTGACCCAAATGGAGTTGTTCATTTCTTATATTTTGTAGCTTCTTCTCCCGGCTCCCCTCCTCCCCCTCCAGCAGTGCATACCTGATAGCCACACCCTGCATATAAACAGCGTGTTAGGATGAAAATACAAAGTAGTGAAGAAGAAACTCGGAAGGCAAACATGGCTGAAAAAATGCAGGAAGGATTTCCCGACCCGGCTTGGTTTATTTGTCTCCTCCTGCTAAACAGCCAAGAAAGAGAAAATCGTTGGTGGAAAAAGCTGCGAATAAAAAAGCCTCGGATCACGCAAGGAGCAGAACCAGAGGGGGAGGAGCCAATGCAAGGGGAGGGGCCAATAGAGGGGAAGGAGCTAAGACAGGGCGCAACTTTCACATCTCACTAGCTCCCCAACATTACCTTCCTCAGCTTTAACCACTCATATTAACATCCATATTTGTCATTTTCTTGGATCTTGGAGGAAATAAGAGTTTTTCCAATCAAACCTTTTGTTCTCATCTGCAGCTAAGATCCTGTTCAAACGACGACTTTGATGTGATCCTGAAAAACTGCTCGGCGAGGGGAATGCATAGAAATCTAAGATGTATAGCTTATTGTTGTATGAGGGTTTAAATTGTCTGCATGAATTCATATCGACATGGGACAATGAGATCGGAGCTGTTCTTGTAACTGGACCGATATAAAACTATCTGGTCAACAACTTAACCATTATACGCCACCACAGAAAAAGCACATTAAAACAAAACTATTTCATATTATCTGCTTTCAGACTTGATGTTTACTTCAGTCTCAACTCATCTTTATTTCTAGAGCACTTTGAAAGCAATCAAGACTGGACAAAGTGCTGCGCGCGCGCACACACACACAAACACAGCCACATAAAATAGTTAAAACCCGACAATTTAAAATACGTGGAATCAGTAAATTAAAAACAAAATATAAAACAGTAAGAGCTGCAAACAATAAAAATAAAATATGACAAAATAAAATAAAAGAGAAAATAAAAGATCAAATAAAAGATAGAAATAAAATTTAAAAAAAAAAAAAATCAAATAAAAGATGAAGTAAAATAAAATAAAATAAAATAAGCAGCCTGTCAAACTGATTTAAAAGCCAACGAGAAAAGATGTTTTGAGATTTAAAAGCTGGTGATGAGGCGGTCTGTCTGATGTTCTTCGGCAGCTCGTTCCACAGCTCAGGAGCAACAACTGAAAAATATCGTTCACCTCTCGGCTTCTTCTTTGTCTTCGAGACAATTACCAACAGGTGATCTGCTGGCCGAAGAGAACCGGAAGGAACGTTTTAACGAAGCAGGTCGGACAGATCGGGGGGAGCAAGGCCACAAAGACATTTAAAAACATAAAGATTTTAAATCAATTCTGAAACAAACTGGGAACCAGTGAAGTGAAGATAAAATGGACTGATGTGCTCTCTTTTAGTACCAGTTAAGAGTCGAGCATTTTGAACCAAGGCGAGTCCCTAACAACTGGCTGAGACCAACATAAAGTCAGTCTCAGACTTTGTTTACCAGAAAATGGAGAAATTTTATAGTTTTCTAAACAATCAACAAGTTAATGAAAGTGGCTTCGCGTGTAGCTTAGAAGTGCTGAGTCATGGAAAGTCATGTAAGCATAACTTCTACACCTGGTATAAAGCTTCGGTGGTTTTCTTCTTTCCTTTTTATATTTAGTCTAATGTTTTGTTTTCTTTCCTTTTTGTCTTCTGGGGCTTCCGGGTTAAAGAGCAGCGTATTTCTGCAGTTGGCATGTTTGTAAGAATGCAGATACTTCAGGTTCAAAGTGACCAGGAGACACAAAGGAAGCTGAATCTGTACTGGGTCTGAACGACACCGTGTGGAACTTCATCACGACAAACTACAGTCTGATGCGTAACTCTGGAGCCACATTAATAAACTGTTTACTGCTTGACAGATTTGTAATAAACGTTAATAACTCAGGAGTTTTTCCCGGAAATGGATTAGAGATCTGGTTTTAGTCTTACTACCAAGGACAGATGGACCAAAACTGCATTAACTCTCCCACCTGCATGTTCATCCACTCTTCTGTGGGTTTGATGTTTTCTTTATGTAAACAGCTGATTTTATACACTTTATCTCCAAGCTTTCCTCGTGTTCTGTGCACGTCGGTGCAGAACAGCCATAAAGTGGCGTTACCTTGACAAACTGCAGGTCTGTGAGCGCTCGAACGCTGAAGTCCGGTGTGTACTGGAACGGGGTTCCCGGGATCTGAGTGTTGCTCCCGCTGACGGAGCCGCTCTCTTGAGCGCGCTCAGTGCAGCTCAGAGATGCCGAGCGGTTGAGGTTGCCACCATGTGATGGAGAGCGAAACTCTGGGGATTGACAGAGAGAAGACTTAGCAGGAATATGGCACAAACAACACAAGCAATGCATGAAACTCACACTATGAACCATGAACCAAAGCAGGAAAACGATGTGAAACAGGGAAAAGTGCAGCATAGTGAGTGATGATCACACCGCAACACGTCACACTGACACACAAAGCTTCAACGTCATACGAGCGACTGAAGGTGTGGAGATGAGGCTGGGTTTGTTACGGAAAGAATGCAACAAACATGCCATGTGATGAGGCAGAGTGCATCGTTTGAGCATCTCATGGCTTCAACAGGACAGTCTGACATCAGAGGACAGACCTTTCTCACTGGCCTTTTCTTTAAGTGATGTCATAGAAAGTGTCTGGAAGGGCAGAGAGAGCATCTGTGATGATCAGAGGGTTGAGTTTAGTCAGTGAGGAGGTTCAGGGGTGTAAAGGAAGGAATAGTTCACCATTTTAAGGAAATATGCCGACGTGCTTTCCTGCCAAGAGTTGCACAATGAGTTAGTTTAGCTCTGCATGAAGGTAGCAAACCTGCTCACGACTCTGCGTGCAAAGTTCAGTTCACACTAAGACCTAAAGAGTCGTTCTGACAGGAGCTGCAGAGATGAATCTGTACCGCCTCTCCTCATACAGACGTTCTAAAGAGGCTCAGGTACCATCATGTACTTCAACAGTACACAGAAACATGGAGGACAGAAACTGGCGCCAAATTCCCGAGTCAGGCCCTACGTGGAGCTGCCGCGTGAAGCAACACGAGAAAGCTTCGATTTCAGGTTAAAAGAATCCAAACGACGAACACGACCTTCTTCATACACTGCCCGCCCAAAGAAAGCGTCAAACTGCTGGAGCTTTTTTAGCCTGGACTCCAGCAGCACTCGCTGGGATCCGCTATGCAATGGGACAACATCTCCAGCACGCCCCAAACACTCTCCATGGGGTTCAGGTCTGGACTCTGAGGAGGCCAAAATGATGTTTCCTGTTCCCTGAACCCCTCTTTCACAATCTGAGCCCCATGAATCCTGCTGACCTCCCTTTCTGGACTCCTCACGCTGCTGAACCTGGACCTGAACCCAGACACGCCCAACTGCAGAGCCCCAGATCATAGACCGCCCCGTCTTCCAGCTCCAGAGTCCGGTCTTCCTGCTGGTTCTCCTCACTGATCAGTGGTGGTTTCTTCCGGCTCCACAGCTGTTCAGTCCTTTGTGCTCTTTACATCGTTCATGTGGAAATCTTCCTCTCTCTCTCTCTGCTTGACGTCTCTGATCTGACCGTCTCCATGGCGACTGGGGAGGTTTTTTGGACAGGCAGTGTACACGGAGTCTTCCAGGTAAAAAACAAAGCCAAACATCTGACTTAAAGCTGGGATGTAAGATGTAAACAAAGCTGCAAAATCTCAAACCGAAATGAAGCCAAAACTGAAAGTGAAACGCCGGTCTCCATGGAAACCAAGCTGTTGGGAGACGAGCTCAACCCGCTCTTTATGGGAGATGTTTTGTTTTTGTTTTTTTTTTTTAGCCAAAAGAATCATCTGGAAGTCAGACGTCTCTAAACTGCACAGCACATGCACGAACATGCACGTGCAACAGCAGCTCAGATTACAACAGAAAGGGGGGGGGGGGGGCTGTCTGATGAGGACATCAGGATATCCTGGAAAAGCTCCGAGCAGGTCGTCGTGGAGTCAAAGTGGAGCTCAGGCTGGATGCTAAGCTAAAAGGTGGGATGGTTTGTCGCGTTCAAGTCGCATGGAAACAGAAAGCGAATGAGCATATTTGTTAAAGTGTGGAACTATTCAGGTAACCAGAGGTCTGCGGTCAGGTCCTCCTCCTCCTCCTCCTCCTCCTCCTCCTCCTGCTGCTGCTGCTGCTGGTAAGGAGCGATGGAAAACACCTGACCGGAGATCAGTGGTGGAATTAGTTCAATCAGGATTAGAAAGTTGAGGGTGCAACGTCCAGATTCCCATCCAGCAAGTAGTCTGTTACACTGTGTGTGCTGAGGCGGCTGTAGAGACAGCAAGGCAGCAGCTGCACGTTTTTATTCGTCACCAATCAATCCCAGAGCAGTTCTGGACAAACAAACAAACAAGACTCGGTTGAGGTCGTACGAGTCGGTGTGCTGAGCGCCGTCGTGCTGAGGAAGACCACTTCTCTTCTGCTGAGAAAAATGTTTCAGTTTCTGTGTTTCAGAAATATCATAAAGCAAAAATCGTAAATGGATTTAGATCATTTGACTTTAAAAAAACAAAACATGTTTACAGAGTCTGATAGACAAAACAAGCTGTTGGAGCGTTTTGACTTCCTCTGTAAACTGGATGAATAATTAACACAGAAAATGTGAATATAGAAAAATATTTATTCATTCATTCCTGAAGGAAACAAAGGAAAAGTTTAAAATAATTTAAACTTTAGCCTCCTAAAATGTCAAATTTGTTGCATATATGACTTATTTATATGATAAAACTCAGTAATAAATATGTTAATGAGCTGAATGAGGCGACTTTCATCAGACTGAAAACAAATATCCAAAATAAGTGTTCGGCTTATTTTAATTTTTGATGAAAAAGTTGCTTTTTGTTTCCTTTGGGGGGTTTAGGTTTGCTTTGTATCATAAATAACGGTAAATGTTTTCATCTGCAGCTGACGGTGCATCTCTTTCCGTGGTTGGAAGACATTTATCACCTCCTTATGTAATAAAATGTTGTGATGTGATAAAACAGGACATTTTTTTTATTCAAGTTTAATAAAATCATTTAAAAATGATAAAACAGGGAAAAAAATTGGCTCATTTTCCTCGTTGAAAGGCTTTTTTTTCTTTGTTTAGAATTTAACCAAGACTCACATTTCGTTGTGTTTAGTGATTTCTTTTTAAAGATTCAGATTTCAAACAGAAGTTTATTATTTATAGGAAATTAAAACTGTAATAAATGATTATAAATGTGATAAATGCCTTTAGTGCCATTTCTAATGAAGTCAAGAGAAAGAGGATTGTGTAAAAGTTCTTGCTGGATCAGGAGTCTGACGATGATCAAAAGGAAAGAGAGAAAATGGTGAAAGTTGTCGTTATAGGGACCCCCCTCCCCCCTCGCTGACCCATGCGAGTGTTTACCTGGGAAACGAGAGAACAGAGAAAATCTCTTAAGAGAGAGGCGTCGTGGAGGGGGGGACGCCACTGATGGGGAGAGAGGAGGGGTGACAGCTGAGAGAGGAGGGGGAGGAAGAGGTGCAGAGAGAGAGGACAGCTGGTTTACTTCTCGTTTAAAAAGCATCAGTCACGTCATTTCCTCTTTTTACTCTTTACACACAAAACCTGGTCTTCATCAGAAGAAGAAGCTGATTGGTCGGAGCAACAAGCAGCATCTGAACCAGAAAACCGTCTTAGCAAACCGTAAAACAAACAAACAAATCAAACAACAGCCATTAAAAAAACTCTTCAACCAGTTCTGGCTGCGTCTGCGTGCTTCACCTTTAACCTTTTAAACCTTCTGGAGACCTCACCGGACCTTTGGGTGACCAGATCTTCTCACACCAAATGTGGGACAATGTGAGATTCCACTCTGCCATGACAAAGCTTTAAAAAAAAAAAAAACAACTTTCTATGCTGCTCTCTGGTAATAAAATTACTAACCAAACATAACGAATCTGTGATTATAAAGCCTCCCTCTGAGTAGCGCGTTTTGTGGCTCGGATTTTTGTGCCGTTTCACGTCGTATTCCCCGCCGTGTGACACGGGATAATTACTTTGATAAACCCTCTCTTAGTCTCCTGGAACAGGTTTAACCAGGAATATCTGCTTTCCCATCTTTGTTGCAACAACCGGTGCATCCTAGATGTGCATTAAGTCCCGCCTCCTAGTTTGATTGACATGAGTGTAACTCCAATCAGCAGCCGTCAAATATTTTGCCACACACAATCAGTAAAAGCCAGTTTTGTTTTGTTTGCTTTTCCTTCACAAAAGTGAAGACGTGTCGTAACGATGCAGGACAGCGCCGCGTTTTGTGGGACGCGTGAAAAGTTATAGAAATGCGGGACGATCCCGCACAAAGTGCGACATCTGGCCACCCTACCTGACCTGTTGGCATGGAAACCTTCCTGAGCCTCTGCAGAGATCACTTCCATGTATCGTACAGGGAGATGAGAGACGTTTAGAACTACAGCTGCTTTAGTCCAGAGGAATATTCATATTTATCCTGTTTTAGGCAAACCTAAAGCCTTGTTTAGTTTTTATACTTCGAATGTGTTTTAAAAGAAATAAATGCCTAAAATGTTAAAATGTGACATTTTCTGTTCCACTAAAAGCCAGATCTTTGTTCCAAAACCACACATTTATAGTTGTATTTAGGTAAAATGTGCCAAATCAGAATAAAACGTGTTGAAATTGTTAGATCTGTAATGTTATTATATTTATATTGGTGAGGAAACTTCAGAAAGGATGGGTCATTTTTTACAACCTGATGAAATCTTACACAGTTATAACAGGAGTAATAACCAATAATAACCATCACAATAATGTTCACATAAACACATCTGGTATCGGCAGATATTCAAGTTTCAGACATCGGTGTTGGATCGTAAATTCCAAAAAGTGGATGGGTGCATCCCTAAGTGTTGCTTTTAGTCTCCCAGTCACTGTGATTTCACTGCCGAGGCTTTAAGTGGACACGAGGCTCAAAGGGAAAGCCTGGTACGACTTCAGCGTGAAGGAAAATCTTCATATTGATGAATGTTTGCAGGAAAACAATCATTCAGAATCAGAATAAAACTAAAAGCTCTAAGCTGTCAAATGGTTTCTATATTTGATTTCTGATGGAATACAGTTTATATGAAGGCTGAAAACCAGCTTCAGGGTTTAGGAAGCGGTTATTTATTATTGCTTAGTTTCTGTTTTAAAACTTTGCTGTGATACGAACATGCTGACGATGTTGGCGATGCGTCTGGAAGCTGTCTGGCGTCTCTGTGGTGCTGAGAGATCAGGTAGGAAGCAAAAACGCACACTTCACTTTTCAAGTCAAAAAAAACTATCAGTTGTTTCTACTGAGGCAGAACCTGTGCCGACACGGCGTCAGATCAGGGAACAAACCAGAGACGGAGTGTAAAAAGATGGGCAGGGCCTCTGTGGCGTCACGCAAAGGTTTCTGAAGAGCTGAACTGAAGCTCATTGGATGGTTCCCGACTTCCTAATGTCACCATTTTAGCAACGTCACATGTGTACAATGCAAAAATGGACAAAGATGTGCAGCTGAGAGGGTGGTTGTGAGCGAGGGGGGGTGGGGTGATTGACATCTATCAATCTCCAAACTGCCTGTAGCTCTGCGCTAACCGAGCTAATAGGAGCTAACCAGCTAAAGGCGGTTTAAGCTAAATCACGCTGATAAAATAGCTAAAATCTGGAGTTCTGCTACACTTTGACTTATTGCTACTGGATATCAGGTACCTGTCAATCAAAAGGACACGCCCCTAATTATGCCGAATTTCTAGATTAAATTACTTTTAAATTGGCGAGTGAGAAAAAAATTCACTCCCCCCACAGTTGTCATGAAGGTAAACCTGACCCATTAAACCTAAAATGATTTTTGAACCAGGCTGTAAACATGTTTATTCCTGCTGTAAACATGTTTATTTCTGCTGTGAAGTCGGTCTTTTTAACATGGGAGTCTATGGGGATTTGCTCTGTTTTAGAGCCCCTAGTGGATGAAGGGGGAACTGCAGTTTTATGTACTTCCTGTGGGACTCTGAGCAGAATTGTGTGTTTGGTTGAAAAATGTGGGAGGGCGTGGTTAATAAGAAAAAAATGAAAGTGAAAGTTGTCTTTCCTGCATCTTTGCTGATGCGACTGCACGGATAGTTGCCCCGTGGCGCACAAACTGAAAATGATGCTTCTGCTTCCTGAACCACTGTTTCAGTTTGATACTGGTGAATCTGGACTTTGTCATGGTGGAATATGTTCGTACCAACAGAGAAAAGGAGAAAAAGAAACTAGTTGACTCATGAAGTGGTGGAACCGGGTTCAGACCAACTGGAGCAACCCCAGATCTTACTGGTAAATCCAGCTGGTTCCGGATGAGAAAAGGTCGAGTGTTTGCTGTTTGTTGACAACAATTAAACACATGAAGCTCCACAACAAAAAGCAGAAGAAGAGACATCACAGCATCACAACTTCATGGTTACAGCGATCCATCAACACGTAACACATGTTCTCCAGGCCAGATGCATGACGGAGAGGACAGCTGATCACACACCACCTGCAGCAGAGCTCATCCTCCTGCTGCATCCAGGCATCATAACTGCACAGATTGATACTTACTGGTCTAAAGTGTCACTTTGCCTTCACACATGCAATTTAATTTCTTGATTAAATTCTGTGCCCTTTCTTCTCCAAATGTACCTGTGCTCATTCTAGCCAAAAAGTTCAATTTTAACCCCATCAGTCCACAGAACTTGTTTCCAAAAAGCATCAGGCTTGTCTATATGTTCCTATATGTCAGTAACTGCTCTTCTGCTCCATTATCCACAATGTAAATACATCTGAGTCTGTCTTTTCTTAGTTTGGTCCTACTTAGACCATGTCTGCAACACCACATGTCCTCAGTGAGGGATGAATAAAGCTCCATCTGTCTGTCTGTCTGGCAATCTCTCAACAGATCAATGGATTTAATAATGAAATATTTATGATGACCTGTGTTCTGCTGACTTTCTGACATCATACAACTCACCATACATCCTGGAACTCGGTGCCTCTCACTCTGGGGGTCACCATATGGCTGTAAAAACTATGTATAATCCACATTTATCAAATAAATCTGGGATTTCACCAGGGTTAAACCATGAATGGAGAGATATATTCATTAAATCAGAACCTTAACTTATCATATTAACACATAAACAACACAGTTATTAAACGTTTCAGGCATGTAGATGTCTCGTCACGGCACTCCACCAAAAGCCACTTCATCCTCCTCATTTCTGAAGAGTTTTGCAGCTAGAGGAAGCAGCAGGATGAAACATGACACATCACACACGTTCTCTGCTACTGCATGTCAACGTCAGCGGCTTGCTTTTAGCTCGGAAACCTTAACATGTTTTAACAAAAAATTAGCTGCAAGGAACCGTCGTTCAAAAGTCGGCCAAAAAGTTAAATTTTAACCTCATCAATCCACAGAACTTGTTTCCAAAATGCATCAGGCTTGTCTATATGTTCCTTTGCAAACTTCAAATGCAGATTTTTGTGGTAAGGACATAAAAAAGGGTTTCCTTCTAATGACTCTTCCATGGAGGCCATATTTGTACAAGTACCTCTTTATAGTGAAATGGTGTACCATGACTCCAGTATTAGCCAGATCTTCCTGGAGGCATCATGCAGTCAAACTTGGGTTTTGACTTGCTTTTCTTACAATCTTGCGAGCTGTTCTGTCTGATATTTTCTTTGGTCTTCCAGATCTTGCTTTAACTTGCACTGTTCCCAATGACTGCCATTTCATGAAACATTTGGAACAGAGGATATTAGCATCTGAAAACACTTTGCTATTTTCTTACACCCTTCTCCTGCTTTGCAAGCATCAACTATTTTCAGTTTCAGTGTTCTTGACAGCTGCTTAGAGGAACCCATGGTGCCGATTGTTGAGGCGAGGTCAGATAAGGCTGGGCATTTAAAACCTTTGAGACTGACATCACCTGGTCTTTCTAGACACTAAATGTAAACAATCCAGGACACTGTCAGGTGCTCAGCTGTCCAAATGTGGGAGTAAAAGGTACTAACTCTGCAGGGTGCCCAAACTTTTACAGACGCCATATTTTGTTTTCTGTTATTTTGAAGGTTTAAATGATGGAAATAAGATGTAACTTTTTTTTTGACATGTTATATGATTGTCTAAACTGTACTTTGATGCCTTTTCGAGATTTTCCATCTTTTTAAAGCTCCTTATTTGCACATTAAAATATATTTTTACCAGGGGTGCCCAAACTTTGGAGCCCCACTGTATAAGTATTTGTATTTTGTATGTATATATAAAAGCCACATATGTGTAACTTTTAATTTTCCCAATGCAATGTAATCTGTGTATACTTTCTTACTGTGTAAAAGCCCAACTAGGGACAGGTATTGAAAATTAGCCTTGGCTAAAATGCTGTAGAATGTGCCATCATTCATGGAGCGTACTTGTCCCTGTCAAATAAAAATAAAATAAACTAATCCATGAAAGAAACATCCAGAAGAGTCAGAGACTTAAACAGCTTGATACATGAGATCTGCTGTGTTGGCGGCTGGACAGCAGGAGTGATGAAGAAACACATCCAGCTCAGAGGAAAACACAGATCAGGCAGAAAACTACTTTATTCTTATTAAAAAAAAAGATATTACTCCATCATCAGCCTGATCTAAAATCCTGATTAAAAACATGACGAGATGATTTACTGCCGACCGACACGAGACACACACTGCTCAGAAATTCAGTCAAATAAAAGGAACTGAAGCAACACGGAGGTAAAACATCCTGCAGCAAATTCCAGGTTGTGTTTTATTTACTGAAACTGAAACTAAAGCCAGAGACGCCCAAACGGAACCGCAGGAACCTTCTGGAAACGCATCGCAGTCTGCGTCCAGCTTCACCGCCTGAAAACCATCCACAAAAATACACATTTTAGCAACGTTTCTTTGTCAGGAGGTTTCCTGGAAAAGAGGGTCTCATATAGAGCCCCCCCCTCCTGGTCGGAGTTTGCAGTTTTGATGCATAAATCTGAAAAATTAGACTTCAATACTAAAGTGAAATAAATAAATCTATATAACGTTTATTGATAAATCATAAAAATATTTTATAAATATTTTTCAGTTTAATTTTTATGCATTTTAATGAAAAAAGATTCATGAAATAACTTAAAACTGAACCGTAGCTCCTTATAATCACGTTCAGAGCAAAAACAGCAGATTGGGCTGAAAATCAGCGAATCGGCTGCACTGAAGACCCAGAAGATCCGACATATCCAAGACACATTTCTGCTCTTTGTCATTCAAATGTTTAAAATTTATGCTTGTACTGATTTTTGTAAAGAACGAAGCTAATATTTTAAATATGAAATAAATAAATCAGATTGATGAAGACGTCCTGCAGTGAGAATCGCTCAGATTAGGAAGGCAGACACCAGCAGGGGGCGCTCCACTGCTGCAGGGAGTCCAGCTAACCACACCAGCAGCACCTCCTCCTGGAGGCTTTTCCCACCCTCCACACAAAAGCCGAGCTGTGCAGCTGACGCACACGCCACACGTCTCTCCTGCACCGCTGTGGAAGTGTGTCCATGTGTCTCAGCATCCGTCCTCTTCACTCCACCGGACACGCCTGGACGTCAGTCTCAGCGTTGCAGCTTCAGTCAGCAGTTCTTGTAGATGATAAAACATCACCTGATTGTCTGCTCGGCATTTCAGAGGCAAAACCAGTCATTTCTCACTGCAAATAATGAGAAATTCCTGGTTTTTCACTAAATAAACGGTCTGAAGCGCACGCAGAGCATCCAACGCACCTTTTCTCTGTGTTCAGACTGATTCAGGCTTCTGTCTGTGTCAGAGTGTGTGTAGGAATCTTCTGTCTGTGTCAGAGTGTGTGTAGGAATCTTCTGTCTGTGTCGGAGTGTGTGTAGGAATCTTCTGTCTGTGTCGGAGTGTGTGTAGGAATCTTCTGTCTGTGTCGGAGTGTGTGTAGGAATCTTCTGTCTGTGTCGGAGTGTGTGTAGGAATCTTCTGTCTGTGTCAGAGTGTGTGTAGGAATCTTCTGTCTGTGTCAGAGTGTGTGTAGGAATCTTCTGTCTGTGTCAGAGTGTGTGTAGGAATCTTCTGTCTGTGTCAGAGTGTGTGTATGAATCTTCTGTCTGTGTCAGAGTGTGTGTATGAATCTTCTGTCTGTGTCAGAGTGTGTGTAGGAATCTTCTGTCTGTGTCAGAGTGTGTGTATGAATCTTCTGTCTGTGTCAGAGTGTGTGTATGAATCTTCTGTCTGTGTCAGAGTGTGTGTATGAATCTTCTGTCTGTGTCAGAGTGTGTGTAGGAATCTTCTGTCTGTGTCAGAGTGTGTGTATGAATCTTCTGTCTGTGTCAGAGTGTGTGTAGGAATCTTCTGTCTGTGTCAGAGTGTGTGTATGAATCTTCTGTCTGTGTCAGAGTGTGTGTAGGAATCTTCTGTCTGTGTCAGAGTGTGTGTAGGAATCTTCTGTCTGTGTCAGAGTGTGTGTAGGAATCTTCTGTCTGTGTCAGAGTGTGTGTAGGAATCTTCTGTCTGTGTCAGAGTGTGTGTATGAATCTTCTGTCTGTGTCGGAGTGTGTGTAGGAATCTTCTGTCTGTGTCGGAGTGTGTGTAGGAATCTTCTGTCTGTGTCGGAGTGTGTGTAGGAATCTTCTGTCTGTGTCGGAGTGTGTGTAGGAATCTTCTGTCTGTGTCAGAGTGTGTGTAGGAATCTTCTGTCTGTGTCAGAGTGTGTGTAGGAATCTTCTGTCTGTGTCAGAGTGTGTGTAGGAATCTTCTGTCTGTGTCAGAGTGTGTGTATGAATCTTCTGTCTGTGTCAGAGTGTGTGTAGGAATCTTCTGTCTGTGTCAGAGTGTGTGTAGGAATCTTCTGTCTGTGTCGGAGTGTGTGTAGGAATCTTCTGTCTGTGTCGGAGTGTGTGTAGGAATCTTCTGTCTGTGTCAGAGTGTGTGTAGGAATCTTCTGTCTGTGTCAGAGTGTGTGTAGGAATCTTCTGTCTGTGTCGGAGTGTGTGTATGAATCTTCTGTCTGTGTCAGAGTGTGTGTAGGAATCTTCTGTCTGTGTCAGAGTGTGTGTAGGAATCTTCTGTCTGTGTCAGAGTGTGTGTAGGAATCTTCTGTCTGTGTCAGAGTGTGTCTAAAGGTTTCTGCTGCAGACAGATCAGAAGGCGTGAAGGGACGTCGAGCAGAGCTGTGTGTTGGGTGGCGGCGCCACCTTGTGGGGTAAACCTCCATTACCTCCTGGGACGTTGGTTTGGCTAAAAGTTTCTTCAAAAAGTTTAAATCTGATGTGAAAAGAGAGAAAAGACGCCTCAGATGCAGCATCAGACATGGGAAGAACAAACGTCTGGATTACGGGTCCTGATGAGACACATCTACTCATGTTTCTGCATCTTTGGACTAAACAGCGTAGATCCAAAGCTCAACGTGATGCCATTCTTCCTTCAGCTCCTCGTGTAAATGTCTGGCTTGTAACAGAACAAACCAACAACATCAGAAGTCCTCAAAACACATCCTGACTTCAAATGGTCCTAAAATGGTCCTGTGCGCTTCAGGATTGATTTTAAGATTCTTTTATTTGTTTATAAATGCCTTAATGGTCTTGGGCCTTCTTATTTATCCGACCTTCTTTTTAATTATGAGCCTTCGCGGACCCTGAGGTCCTCTGGTACCGGCCTTTTAGTGGTTCCTAAAGTCAGAACTAAGACATACGGTGAGACCTCTTTCCACTGTTATGGTCCTGGACTGTGGAACAGCCTGCCAGAGAGCCTCAGGGCCGCGGAGACTGTTGATGTTTTTAAGAAGAGGCTCAAGACACACCTTTTTAGCTTAGCATTTAACTGAATTTTATTTTATTTTATTTACTTATCTTAATTCACTTGATTTATTATTTATTTTTAAATTGTTTTATTAGATTTCTTATTTTTAATACATTATTGTGAAGTCCTTCTCTGTATATATGTATATTTTCTTTTATTGTTGCTCTTATTTCTTACTGCTTCTTAAGGTTATTCATCTTCTGGTTTTAACTCCAGTGTTTTCCTTATGGGGATCCAGCACGCTGGGGGCCCTGCCTGTTTGGTCTGGGGGCTGTTGTCATGACGACCGCTGCTGTTTGGGTGGCGCCGGGTCCACCACTGCAGCTTCACGGCTGCGGGGTGGCCCCGTTCCTGCCTGGGAGTTGTGCGGTTGCTGTGGCAGCGGCCCCTATGAGCATGCGGGGGACTGGCTCCTGGTGTGGATGGATCCCGAGGTATTGTCTCCTCAAATCAGCACCAAGTCAGAATTTTTATCACTTACTGAATGTTTTTAGTTGTTTTATTAACCAGAATTCAGTTAAAGAGACAGTATTCAGGGAATGATGTTTTTCGCGGAATGTGGGTGGGTGTGTGTGTGTGGGTGTGGGGGGGGTTCTTTGCTCTATGTCCATGTGTGTGTGTGTGTGAGTGTGTGGAAAGAGCTTGTGTCTATTATTTTTAAATGCCTTTTTATCCACTGTTTGTTTTAATCCTTATGACTTGATTTTATCCTGTAAAGCACTTTGTGTTGCCTGAGGCATGAAAAGTGCTCCAGAAATAAAGTTTGATTTGATTTAAAAATATCCATGCAATCCTTACAGTTTATTTCAGCCTGTTTCTGGCGACTCAAAAAGCTTGGAAACCATGTTGGAGGTCACGTGATGCAGCGGAGCTAGGTGGACGCTGGTTTGGAGCGCTCTCCTGTAATTTATCCTTGGAATCACTCTTAAACTCGCTGAAGCAACAAAATCTGCAGATATTCTGATTAATAACCTGCACCATGGACTTACGATCTAAAAATAAGCAAGGCAACTCGACAAATGAGCATGTTTTGTCGTGTCAAGAAGAGAGCTCACAGGAAGAAGCTAGCAAGATGGCGCTCGAACATTTAGATGTGGACATGGCCCTTGTACTTCGAGAGATACGAGCTGGAAACCAAGCCCTCTCCAATAAGATGGACACACGAACAGCAGAGATTCACGAGTCAATTTCTGGACTGAGGGGCTTGCTTGATGGTCTGACATCCCGTGTCATGGAAACGGAGGAGCGCATCGGGTTAGCGGAGGACCACCTTGCTACTATTAGCACTCAGCTAGCCCAGCTAACGAAAGATAAGTTTTTACTGGACAAAGTTGAGTCACTAGAGAATTACAGCAGGCGTAACAACATTCGTATTGTGAATCTACGTGAAGGCTGTGAAGGAAATGATCCAGTAACATTTTTTGCTGAGTGGCTGCCAAATATGCTGGGGCGTGAGCACTTCGCCGAGCTTTTGGTGATAGAACGAGCTCATAGGGCACTTGCCGCGAGACCATCCGCTCAGGAGAGGCCGAGAGCCGTCTTGATACGCCTGCTGAAATACCAGGACCGGGAGAAGATTCTGCGGATCGCCGCCAAGCTGTCCAGGGCAAACAAAGGTTCAATCATGTTTCAGAATAAGCCAGTGATGTTTTTCCCTGACCTCAGCGCCACTCTGGTAAAAAGACGCAAAGAATACGACCAGGTGAAAAAGAAACTATGCTCCATGGGCATCGAATACTCACTACTGCACCCTGCTACTTTGAGAATAATGCTCCCGGATGGAAAAGGCAAGTTCTTCAAAACACCGAAGGACGCCGAAGTGTTTGTGGACAACGCACTTGGAAAATGAAAAAAAAAAACTGTGGCTCGAGTTTGCACTTAATCAGCGCAGTGAGTTATTATTGTTCTAAGCCCTGCTTTTCATATGTTTAATGTTTCTATTGATATTTTTCATTCATTAGGGCATTAAGGTGATTTTCACATAATTTATCAACAAGATAAGAGTGCTTCAAAATATGTTATGTTGTAATTTTTTTGGAGCGCCTCCGCGAGGCAAGATTCTTGTTAATCACACTTGAGGTTGTTCACGTATACGAGACCGTTACAGAGTATGGGAGGTGTGCCATGTGTTCGGGTTTGGTACTACAGGGTTTTGTGCTCACTCAATTTTTGTTTTGGGGATTTATTTTATTTTCTCTGCTCCACATACATGTCATGCCACGCCTTTTGTCAAGTTATTATATAGGCATAACGAAATGGATAGGATTCTGAAGTTTGTTAGTTTTAATGTTAATGGCCTGAATGGGCCAGTAAAGAGGAAAAGGGTCCTGGTGTATCTAAAAAAGTTGAAAGTAGACATAGCTTTCATCCAAGAAACTCACCTTACCCCGCAGGAACATAAAAAACTAAAGAGGGATTGGATCGGACAGGTGATATCCTCCTCTTTCAATTCAAAAGCCAGAGGAGTGGCCATTTTGGTGAATAAAAACACACCTTTGGAAATTATTGATACCTTTGCTGATCCATCAGGACGCTATGTCTTTGTTAATTGTAGAATATTTTCAGAAAAATGGTCCCTTCTTAATCTATATGCACCCAACTACGATGATGAGATGTTCATGCAGGATCTTTTTCTTAAAATTTCAAGTGGACAAAACATGTACTTATAGGGGGGGACTTCAACTTCTGTTTAGATCCTGCTTTGGACAAATCATCCAAGACCATTACAAGATCAAAAGCGGCTTTGACAACCCAGTCTTATATGAAAGATTTAAACCTAATGGACATTTGGAGACAGATACACCCACAAACTCGAGACTATTCCTTTTATTCGTGCCCCCATAACTCCCACACTAGAATTGATTTATTTTTATTATCCAGACAGTTATTTCATAGAGTGCTGGAATCTGAGTATTTATCTAGAATTTTGTCTGACTACTCACCATTAACCTTATCTATTTCTTTCCCTAATGTACCCAGAGGGCCCTACAGATGGCGCCTGAACCCTACTTTGCTTCACAGAGCTGATTTTTGTATATTTATAAGAGACCAAATTAGGTTTTTCTGTGAAACAAACAGTGCTTCCTCTCCCAATTGTTTTATCTTATGGGACACCCTAAAAGCTTATTTAAGAGGGCAAATTATTTCCTATACAAAGGGTCTTAAAAAGAAATACTCAGAGGATATTGAAAAACTAGAAAAAGAAATTCTACAATTAGAAAAGGATTTTCAAAGAAATGGTTCTAATGACACTTATCAATCTTTAGTTAAGAAAAAACTTCAATACAATACACTAAATACTTATAAAACTGAAAGAGACATTTTGAAAACTAAACAGAGGTACTACGAGTTGGGAGAGAAAGCACACAAAATTTTGTCATGGCAACTGAAGACTGAGGAAAGTAATAGGACGATTAATGCTATCCACACCGAAAAAGGTACAGTTTCATATAACCCAACAGAGATAAATGACACTTTTAAAAACTTTTATACCAAGTTATATAAATCAGAACTTCCAGATGATTCTACCCACATTGACAATTTTTTATCTACAATCGAATTATTAACAATTAATGAAGACAGAAAGAACCTTGATCTCCCCTTTAGTCAAGTAGAAATTATTAAAGCATTATATTCACTTCAATCGAACAAAGCACCAGGAGAGGATGGTTTCCCTCCTGAATTTTTATAAAGAATTCAAAGATCTTCTCATCCCTCTAATCACTGATGTAATAAATTTATCTGCTAAAACACATACATTACCGGAATCCTTTACAACTGCCATAATTACAGTTATACATAAGAAGAATAAAGACCCACTGAAATGTGCCTCATACCGGCCAATTTCATTACTGAACACGGATTATAAATTGATTTCTAAATTACTAGCAAATAGACTTAGTGCTGTACTTCCAAAAATAATAAATCCCGACCAAAGTGGATTTATTCAAAAACGTGTATCTGCCAATAACTTGTGTAGACTATTTAATGTAATCCCCTTGGCTAAGTCAAGGTCTGACCCATCCATAGCAGTGGCGTTAGACGCTGAGAAAGCTTTTGATAGGCTGGAATGGCTCTATTTATTTAAGGTCTTGACAAAATTTGGTTTTGGTCAAAATTTCATTGATTGGGTAAGAACTCTGTACTACAAGCCTAAAGCAAGGATCACTACTAATGGGCAGATGTCCTCCACATTCCCTCTGAGTAGATCGTCCCGCCAAGGTTGTCCACTCTCGCCAAGTCTATTTGTACTGGCTATTGAGCCTCTGGCGGAGGCGATTCGACGAGATTCTGACATCAAGGGCTTTGTGGTTGGTCAGACAGCTCATAAAATTAATTTATTTGCCGACGATGTTATGTTATATATAAAAGATCCTTCAAAATCCCTTACTCGACTACAACATCTGCTTGATTTATATGGTACTGTCTCTGGCTATAAAGTAAATTATGATAAAAGTGAAATAATTCCACTTACAACATTTAATCACTCTGGATATCAAAACACTTTTGCATTTAAATGGACTACAACAGGTGTAAAATATCTTGGCATAACTGTGGATAATAATCTTAAAAATCTTTATAAATTGAATTACAGCCCACTAATTAAAAATATTGAGGAAGACTTGCACAAGTGGTCTAGTCTACCCATTACTTTGATTGGAAGAATCAACTGCATCAAAATGAACATTCTGCCAAGGTTGCAATATCTCTTTCAATCACTTCCTATACCTCTTCCTCAAGATTTTTTTAAATCTCTAAATAAAACTGTAAGGAAATTCATTTGGAATGGTAAAGTGGCCAGGAGGTCTTTAGAAATGTTATCATGGGATTATAAGTCAGGAGGGCTCCAGCTGCCTCATTTCAAAAAATATTATTTTGCAGCTCAAATGCGATTTATTTTTTCCATGTTTGAGGGTGACACAGTTCCATCCTGGATATGCATCGCTTTTCATTCCTTGAGAGATAATGGTTATAAAGATTATATATACAAGTACAACTCAAAAATATTGTCTAAACTAACAGGTAATCCAATTCTATTTCACCTCAGTAAGTTATGGTATGAAATACATAAAAGCATTGGACAAAAAATCGAACTGTCATCGAAGTCTCCTTTAAAGCAAAACCATCTCATCCCATTGACTCTAAACAATAAGACTCTGGAAACTTGGAATCAACATGGAATTCATAAACTGGAGGACTGCTTTGAGAAAGGATCTTTGATGACTTTTGAACAACTGAAAGGAAAATTCAGTTTGCCAAACAAAACCTTTTTTTGTTACCTTCAATTACGATCATTTTTAAGTAGCAAACTGGGCAAGAACTTTGTTTTACCTATTCTAACGGATCTTGAAAAATTATTGCATAATGGTGACCCATGTAAATTTGTTTCCAAAGTGTACTCTGTTTTGATAAAAGAATGTCCTAAACCAAAAATGTATAAATCCAAATAGAGGTGGGAATCAGACTTAAATATCACAATTGACGACACCCTTTGGTCTGATTTGTGTAAGGACAGCATATCTGCCACTATAAACTCACGATACAGACTTATCCATTATAATTTTCTACATCAGTTGTATCTGACTCCAGAAAAAATCCATAGATCTAAGCCAGAACTCTCAATGTATGTTTTCGATGTTCAATAGAAGTTGGCTCATTTGTACATTGTACTTGGTCATGTGTAAAACTCAGAGATTTTTGGCTGGACTTGTGTGACACTTTATCCAAAATTATAAAGATCTCTATACCCTTGGATCCTGAAATTCTTCTAATCGGAAATTTTATAAAAATTAATGAACCATTAAACAAATACCAAACAAAATTCCTAGAAATTGCCCTGGCAGTGGCTAGAAAGATTATTGCTGTTACATGGAAGTCTGATTCCCCCCTTCTTCTTACCAAATGGTACGCAGAAATGAACAGTTGTGTTCCTTCAGAAAAGATTACATACAGCCTAAGACAATCATATAAAACTTTTGTTAAAATCTGGCAAGCTTACTTAGACTATGTAGGTGCAATCGCACTTTAATCGGCTTTATCGTGGTATATATATACATATATATTTTGTACCTTTGAACAATATGCAATTATAACAGGAGCAATTTTTTTTTTTTTTTTTTTGAGTGAGCATGGGAGGGAGGGAGGGAGGGGGGCAATATTTTTTGTTGCAATTGTTTTGACCCATTGGGCTATTTCTTCATTTGTAAAATTAAAATTTGAAAATGAAAATAAAATATTTCAAAAAGCTTGGAAACCGTGTTTATTTACTGGATTTTACCACTAAAATCAAGCTGATCAAGCAGAAATAATCAGCCAGCAGCTACATTTCCCACCCTGTTGCTTCTGCTGCAGCATGAAATGGTTGGATTAGCCCTTTAACCACCGCTAACACAAATCCTCTCAGCAGCCTGAGAGGTCATCACAGGTGTAACAGTCAGCTGATCTATAAACCTGCAGCAGACGTCCGACGGGATCTTCGCTTCAGGCTTTTATTCAGCCGGAGGAGAAACCAAACGGCTGTGTGTCAGAACGCACCTCTGAACAAACCTCACACAAACCACCACATCTAAACGCTGACCCATCGACGTCCCTGATCGTTCCATGCCGCCACACACACAGCAGCAGAACTGCAGTCCATAAAAACCTCCATTATCACCACCAGCAACAAAAATGGGTCAATATCTGCTGGGTGTCAGCTCGATTTCTGACGCTGATCCCAACAAGGTCACCAACTAAGTGTTTCCCTATTCGGACTAAGCCAATTGGCTTTTCTGCTCCTCTCCTCCTTCGCTATCAGCTCACTGACACAGCAGTTTGTCAACACGCAAACGGGTCGGACGCCACCGTTCACCTGGCAGCATCCCGGCGTCTGCCACGTCTTCTCCCCCGCTCAGTCTGTAGCCGCGAGGGACGCATGCCAGAGAGGAACGAGCCTCTACGACGGCTCAGAAAGAGGGCGAAGAAGCCTGTCTGTCAAGGTCCTCACAGAGATAGCAGGACACACACACGTGTGCCTTTACATGCAAGCGAGGTGTGTGTGTGTCATCTCACCCAGTGATGGAGAGCTAAGAGCCATGACGCCGTAGTAGGAGAACGGGCCAGTTTCGAATTTCATGTTCTCAGTACCTGCTTCCACCTCCACCCGTCCCTGGAAAAACACACACACACACACACACACACACACACACACACACACACACACACACACACACACACACACACACACACACACACACACACAGAAAGCTTCTTCAATTGGGGTCTTCAGGGGAAAGTCTTGCAGGACTGTAGGATGGAAATGCCTCCAAGATGTACTTCATTACTTACTGTTATTTACTGATTAATTCATTCTATTTTTTACAGTTTGACTTCACTCTTCGTCATCGCGACTGGTCTGAAATAACACCCCCAAAATGAAGTGAAATGAATCTTCACAACTACAAACGCTGCATGTATGATCGTGGTTTTAAAATAAAGCTGAAACATGTGAGATTACTACAGAAGTTACAGAATAAAAGGTATGCGTTTCCGTTTCAGAGTAAATTCACCTGAAACACAGTAGAAAATGTATGTAATGAAGAAAACCACAGTACTTTCAGTAGAAACCAGAAGACAACAGCTCAGTTCATCTAGGAACGGGTAAAGTAATCCTTGGAATGTGTGAAGTAATATTAAGGATGAGTATAGTAATCCTGGGGGTGAGTAAAGTAATCCTAAAAATGTGTAATCTCATGATGAGTATAGTAATCCTGGGGATGAGTAAAGTAATCCTAAAAATTAGTAAAGTAATCCTAGGAACGAGTAAAGTAATATGTGATGAGGATGATGATATTTTACAGCAGAAGTTAAAAAGTGAATCTGAGCAGTTTTCCAGGTGTTTAATCGAGGTTTTACCAGGTAGATAATCTCAGGAAACCTTCAGCTGATGATGATGGACACCTCTATCAGTGGTCAGTCAGGAGAATCCAGGGTTGGACCCTACATTCACCTCAGAAACACCATGAGGGTCCAGAAAGATGTGAAAACCAAGATAGTTTATGATTATAAAACCCTTCATCATCATGGAAACCAGCAGGACCTTCATGTTCATTTCAAACAAAGACAGTGTGATTGTGGCTACTAGCTTCCTGCTAGCGTCCTGCTAGCGACCTGCTAGCGTCCAGCAGTCTCAGCGCTCATGTGACACCTTGTTTGTGTGGCGAAATTATCAGACAGGGACGTTCTCATGTTTTCCACTTGGACTTAGAACAGTTTGATTTAGCTGCTGATGCTCAGTAGCATCCCTAGCCAAGTTTCTCCGCGTCATGTTGCTATGCTACAAGTTAGCAGTGCTGCTAAGACCTTCTGAACTCACGTCTCGTGCTGCCTCCTGTACAGGGGTCTCTAGTGAAATCTGTAAACTGCTTGATGAAAATCATAAGCCAGGAAGTGAAACTTTGTTGCGTTTTTCAGGTACAGTTTCAGCGTTTTCTTTTCATCCATTTCAGATCTAAACGAATCTCCACTCAGGATGTGGAATATAAAAAAGCATCAACACAAAAAGGTTGTATTGTTTGGAATTTCATGTATACGCGTGTTCATGTCGGGCTTCTCTGTAAGGAGGGGCTTCAGACGCAGAGCTGAAGCACAGCAGAGAGGGCTGCTGCACGAAGGACGCAGCGACTGCAATCCTAGACGTCTACACAAATCCAGGCTTTCCAGGACACCTGGGGACCCTGTGACCGTTACCCTCCCCCGTGTGTCAGATAATTTGAAAGCCTGCCATGCAAAATCCCAGAGTCGTGTCCTGTGGCCGGTAACAAACACTTTGACATGCTATAAATATTACATCCTGGCACAGGTGCTCCGGTGTAGGGCTCAGTGTCTCTTTACCCCCAGCACTTACATGTGTGCGCTGCCATCCATGCACGGACTCTCATTAACTCTGACCTTAAACATAAAAACTGCTTTTTTGACCCCTAACAAGGCTTTTAAACCTAAGCCCTAAAACCAAACATTAACCTCAGACATAAAGGTCGGCCCGCATGACCACCTTCACAAAGATCTAAAGCTCCAACTGGACCTCACAAAGACAGAGGAACATAACACACATCTATATGTGGCTGGGTGGTGGAACGGGAGCCGGTGTGCTCAAGTTGCACCGTCAGTGTCTGCTGTCACTTTATCCACACCTCAGGTGTCAACACTGCCTTCCAACGCTGCGTCAAGCACAAACACACACTTTCAAACAAGCCTCTGCGTGTGTGTTCTACCTCACACCTGATCTTAAACCTGAAAACAGGAAGTTGGAGCTGAATGTTACACATGACACTTTTTACCTCCATCTAACCTCTAAAACAGCTGATTTATCTACATATTTCCAGTTTACACAACAGATATTTCCTGTTTGGTGTTGCTAAGCCAGAGTTGTGAGCCAACGCAACACGACAGCTGCTACTAACCCCTAACCCTCTGACCTGCGACTCTGCAAACTGGACTTGATTTTACACAAAGTCCTTCTGAAGAGGAACGTTGGGCGCAGTTTTACTGGAAATCAGCCGTCGTCTCGAATGAAAGGCTTCATTTACAGAACCATTTTATGTTGTATTTTATAACCTCACCCATCACTTTAGCCATTTGTTTATAAACTTAGTCCATTATTTCCAGTTTAACGCCATAAGATCTCCACTTTAATCTTCTAGTTACTGTGAGCCGACTTGTCTTCATCGTCCATCCCGGTTTCTCTCCTGGTGCAGAGAAGGACCTTCCTGCAGTTCTCTGATGATTCTCTTCTCCTTTGTTTTTCCACACCAGCTTGAACTGGTGCAGAAATGATCATCTGGCCTCGTCACCAGGACCCCGTCTACCCAGGGCCGGATTAAAAGTGCACAGGCCCCTGGGCCCAGACTGTGCCATGGGCCCCCTTCCCCACCGCAGCATGATGAAAACTATGAATGATACACTGTGAAACGACATTTCTAACATCTCTCAGCCAATGGTACCAATCACAACACACTAGACACTGTTGTACAACTACCTGGCTTTTATGTGCATTTGTTTCATGTCCAAACTGCTGGTGTTTGAACCACATGGGCCCCAAATGGCCATAGGCCCCTGGGGCTGTGCCCATAATGCCCACTGGATAGTCCGGCCTTGAGTCTACCCATCACGTCCTGTCAGGATACCACCACTCTTTCCAGACTAATTCCTCTTTATACGAAACCTAAAGCTCATCTGTTTAAACGAGGGCTGTGACGATTTTCTGGGTGCCGATTCCATTTAAATTGCAGTTCTCAAAATTCTTCGATATTGCTGATTTTCGTAGATTAAAAAACAAAAAGAATTTTTAAAAAACTTTTTATTAGTAGTAATTTTTCATGATTTCAGTTTGGAAAAAAACAACACAGTATCTAGACCCTTATTCTGCTGCAATAATGCTCAAGAAGACAAGTAAAATGATCAATTAAACCAATAAAAATGACAAAAATTTTGTTGTAGATTAATTTCATTTCATTCAAAAAAAAAAAAAAAAAAAGAACTTTTAAAAAATCGATTCTAAAATTGTGAAACAAAAAAATCCCGATTTTCAATTTTTTGATTAGATTTTCCCACCCCTACTTTAAACTGTCTCCTCCTGTGATCAGTCGCTCTGCAAGCCGTTAGTCTTAAACTTTTACTTTTTAAAACTTTTACTTTTTTCAGCACTTTGTTGCGTCTAGCGTTCTGGTAAAGTGACTTAAATGTCCCGTTTTGTGTTTTAATCTGCTCCTGGAAACTGACCTTGAATCTCATGAAAGGGATCCAGAAATCAAATCTATTATTATTATTTTCCATCCTCCTTAACCCTTTAATCCCCTGTCTCCCCTCCATTTGTCTCCATCTTTTATGTAAGAGGCTGTTTGGCTGAAGGTCATGCAGAAAAAGGAGCAGCCGACCCCCTCCATGACATTTGCAACGCGTCTGCATGGCAACTGGCTTTTATTAATAACCATCCTACTGTGGATTCAACTTTCTTTTAGGTTCATTTCATCTTCCAGATGTTCTGTAAGAACATCAGAGCATCACAGCAGAATTATTCATATTTAATAAAAAACAGAGTATCTGTGACTGATGAGGTGATCAGAGAAAGCAATCTGAATGTGACTGTTCGAGATTCATGAAGCAAAGCAATAAAACAGACTAAACTGGCATTTAAGCCTTTTAAACATTAACTAACCTTTATTTACAGCTAATTTACCCACTAAGCCAATAACTGCAGAATTTTAAAGGGACATTTAGCAACTTTTTCTGTTGCTTACTGGCTGAAATCAATGTCTGCATTGATAAACGTGAACAATTTAAGACATATGGCATGCTGTGTTATGCTCTCTTTTTCTTTTTATTGAGTATAGTTAAGAAAATCAAATAACCGTTTATTGGTGTGTTATGTTTCCTTTTAAATAAGGGGCAGATATTACAAGAAATTTTCTTTTTCCTGCTCCTTTTCCAGCATGGTGCTCTGTTTTGTTTTGTTTTTGTACTGTAAAGTCTTGTTTTACCTTTTGTATGACCATGTGAGAAATAAAAATATAAATAAATAAATAAATAAAAAAGCACTAAAATACGACACATTGTGGTAAGCAAAGAATTTTATATCGGTTTCTACATCCAGGCACCGGTAAAGGACAAACCGCACCAACCCGGAATAAGAAGCGTTTTCACTGAAAGCCAGTAGACGTTTGGACTGGACGATTAATCGGATTTTAATCTCAACTACGATCTGGGTTTTCAACGATGATAAAAATAAAAGGGTGTGATTATTTTTCTCTCTGCAGTTTCCTCTCCTGCTGTCTTCAGCTGCTAATCGAGCGTCTCTGGCGTTGCAGCGCTGTACTGTAAACTCCTCCCACAGCCGCTTTGCTTTCATTCAGACACTGTTGCCAACTTGGAGACTTTCTCGCTAAATCTGGAGACTTTTTTTGTTAAAAGCGACAAATCTAGCAACTTTTACTGGAGTTATTGGAGACTTTTCTGGTGTTTTGGCGACTGACTTGAAGGCACATATTGTTCTGCAGTTACTGTAAGGAAGGAGCAGCGGGAGCCTCTCCCGTCCTAAAGCACTCCCAGGCGGCCAGTCTCAGTCGGCTCCGGCTGCAGGTCCATGTAGAATAACTGCAGTAGGTTGTGGAAGTTCACCTAAACATAGTTTATACCATTGTCAGTGACAACTGGCTGCATTATTTTCCTATACATAGTTCGGCGAGTCAAACACTGTAATATCCCTCTGTTATGGGGCGTTACCATAGCAACGCGTTAACCAGCTGGTTCAGATCAGCCGTCATTTAACAGGTGAATGAGAGAAACGCGCTGCAGCCTGACAGCGGTTGTTTGGTATAAAACGTACATCCAGACCAACGTAAAATAGTTCCTATATAAGCGGTAAAAGCAGATTAAACAACTCGGAACCGTCCATTAGACGGTTATAATGTACGACACGCAGTCTAGAACACCACGACGCGCAGCGTTGTTTATAAATACTGGATAATTGTGTTAAATAATTGAGATCTCAGTTTCAGTCAAAATAATTGTGATTATAATTTTCATCATAATCGAGCAGCCCTAGTGGACGGTGATGGGACGCCAGCGGAGACCAGAGAGTTGGTAAGTTAGAAGATCTGTTCTGCTGTCATTTACAAAAACGCAGGATTCGTTTCCATCAAGAAAGAGAAAAAGGAACCAGAGCGCCAGCATGGAGCTCGCCTCCCCCAGCTGGAAGCAGCTCAAGACGGAGGAAGATTATAAGAGACGCTGAAGTTGCAGGCTTGTGTCATGTGTTGTGTAAACTAGCCTCATGCTAACTGCTTTCGTTGGGTTTTATTAGACAGTGTTACTCATTAGCGTAGTTAGCACAACAGCAGATCCAGCTAAATCCCAGAAGTGAATGTTTATGTGCTTTCTGCAGCTTTCAAAGTCTCAGAAAACCAAGTTTTTCACAGTAAGTTTAGTTTATTCCCACCAGCTTTTAGTCAGACTTTACCGCGGCTCTGAAAGCTCAAGAAACCTCGTAAACACACAGTTCCATCGGGGTGTAACAGGATTTCCTTCTATGTGCTGCTGTGTGTGAGGCTGGAATTATGTCTTCATGCCATGAATGTGTTCTGCTGGTGCACTAAAGCAGATGATTCCAGTCAGCAGTGAACGGACCTGCATCCGAGGCTGAGTAGAACGAACACACACACACACACACACACACACACACACACACACACACACACACACACACACACACACACACACACACACACACACACACACACACACACACACACACGCCTGGGCTTTTTGATCCACGCTGGCTACCGTTGCTGCGCTACAATCTGTTTAAATGCCATTTCTACGTTAGTAACTGGATGAACTTCCAGCCAAACTGCAAAACGTCCCTTTAAAGTTCATCTTAAGATGAAAACGGCTCAAATGTTTAGCAAAGAGACTAAACCTGAAAAAATCTGCTTCACACTCCTGGAAGGAGATGATTGGTGTTTTAGACCTCTCTGATGCTCAAACAGCACAAACTAATCTGTTTATTTTAAAAAGGAAGCTCAGAAAAAAGAAAAAAGCTCTTTTTATTCTAGCGATAAATAAATATAAAACCTATCTGAACGGTTTCAGAGTGACTTGTAACGCTGAAATAAAAGTTCTGAGGAAGTTTTTTCCCCCATATGAAGGTTTGTCTGTCTGCACAGGTGCTAATTCCTCCTCAGAGACCTTAGATAAACCTGTTTGTGACCCGTTTTATCCTGCGGAACCTAATCTGGCTTCATCTCAGCCTTCTGCTACCTGCACCGCTCATCACTTTCTGTTTCCTCCCGGAAGAGCCGATGCAACGTGACGCCTTTTATGTCATGTGGTTTTACTGTTTTCAGCCAAACACGAAGCTCAATCTGAAATCATTTCTGGTTTGGTTTGTTGCCACTATGAATCATGTGACCGTCACGAGCAGCGATGGAGCTTGTCTCTGCAGACAGAGCGCTCAGTCTCACGCTGTAAACTCCGAGGCCCTGAACGCACCGCTTTCTGAACGAGCCGGCGCTGCTGTAGCCGCTCCACAAAGAGGGTCACGTAGAAACTGAGGATGTTAACCCTGAGATGAAGGAAACCTGGGCTTTCTGTTCCACAAAGAATCTGTTACCATGGTAACTGACTCCATCAAGCAAACTTGTTGCCAGGTAAAGAAAGCCTGAGCTTCTACCCGTCCTCTCCCACCTGAAGCTGCAGAACATGGCTGTCAGTATCAGCCTCTTTCTACACAATACGTTTTTTTTCCCCTTTTTTTGTAAATGGAAACTTTCCTTCTGAAAGTGACGTGCAGAACATTTCGGAAAGGAACCGGTGTGACGTGTTGAGGGGAAAGTGAGAAATGAAGAAGCCATAAAACAATCCGGTGTGAACGGTTGGAGGTCCGGCCGCTCTGGATGCCAGCACGTTTCAGGGAGTGACTCAACATCCCGGCGTCTCTTAGACGACCTTTTATGTTGATTTTTGCATTGGAACTTCTCGCTGCAACGAGGTGAAGCAATTGGTTTTATCAGCGGTTGCCATGGTGAATCCAGGTATCGCAGCTCTACTGATGGATTTTTACTGGTTTCTAACTCTGAGACTTGATCGAACCAAGTTTAGGATTTAAAACCTCCGAGTTGCTCAGTTAGAAGCAGGATCCGGTCAGTTCATCCTCCATGATGAGCTTCGTCTGTGGCGCTGCGCCTTTCAACGCCACATTTATTTCCTGCTTTCTCACCACCTCGATCAGCTGTTTATCACAACAGAGGTAGCAGGTAATAAGAGACGACGGGGGTCAAAACAACAACCAGAGAAGAGATGATGGGGGCGTCATCGCCGACGTGTGACTTTCCCACGTCATCAGCTGATCGTGACGGTGCAGCAGCAGCAGCTGGACACCAGCAGAGGTGTGCTGCATCGCTGGAGGAGTCAAACGTTTCACACACACACAGATCTGCACACTCAGGGAAAGTCAGGGCGTGTCAAACCACCTCTTCCTGCATGTTTTTACTCGATTCGTCCCGTTTTTTATTTGATGATTTGTTTTTTCTCACCTCTGATCCCATTTAAACCATTTGATCCAAACCAGTCCATCCCAGTTTTACTTCCTAACACATCACTGTCTCTCAGAGAACCGGACCGCGGTCGTCACGGCGTTTACAGCATGCGGACGTGTTCACCTGCAGAATGAGGATGAAGTAGTCGACGGGTTTGCCTCTCTGGTAGAGGAAGTGCTGCGGCGATCGCTTGTCGTTTTCGTTGAACTTGAGCTCGTGGATGACGTCCGGGTGTCTGAGGATCCTCAGCAGGACTTTCTCTGTGATCTGGAACGGGCTGAACAGGTTCACCTCTGCCGGAGGGAAACAAGGATTCAGATTAAAGCAGCCAGACAATAAAAAAATCAATTTTATGAACATGTTTCTAAAGACATCAGGATAAAATCTGGATCTAATTCATTAACACAATTTAATCAGTAAAAACAGTGGTCTTAGTTTTCAGTTTTAACATCAAAAGCTTGAATTTATTTATAATTAAATAAATGAAAAATAAAATAAATAAATGTAAAAAAAAAAAAAAGTATGGAAAAAAACAGACGAGAAAAATAAAGTAAAAATAAATTAAATTAAAAAATTAAATTAAATTTTTAATAAATAATATTTAAATAAAATAGAAATAAATACAAAAATAAACGGATTAAAATAAAAAGAAATAAAATAAAGTCCAGATGAGGCGTTCAGGAAGAAAGAATAAAACTGAGTGTATTTATGATGGTATTATTGAGTTTTCCTTCTGGGATAAACTAAGCATTTTCATTCATTTATTCCTCAAATTAAATTTCTAGTTTTAGACTTTAAACTTCCACCAACATTTTTTTTATTGAATTATTGAATTAATTTTTCTGTTATGATTATTTTTCTGTTTCATTGATTCCTTCTGTTCTGTTGGAAAAGACTTTTCAGCATCTGTTCAGGTTTTATTTGGCTTATCGGAGGATTTACTGGCAAAGTTAAAATGATTCACTGATTTGCTGAAAAACAGAAAAATAATCTGTTTATTTTTCCTTTTTATGATGAACTGAAACAAACGTTCTTGTTTTCGTGCTTCGGGTTTTTTCCTGACCGGCTGATTAAAGCAGACGTGAAGCTTCCTGTGCAGGTGTGGCACGAAGCTCCGCCCCCGCACGGCTCACCTGTGGCCAGGAAGCGATGAGCCGCCAGCATCAGCTGCGGAGAGATCTTCACTTTACTGTCGCTGTCGTGCTTGAAGGCCGAGAAGTCTCGCTTGTTTTTGTTGGGATCCACCTTCTTCTTGTTCCTGTTGTCGGCTGCAGACAGAGGATGAGGAGGAGGAGGTGAAGAGCACAGAAAAAAACATTTACCACAGAGATGCTTAACTGGTTGCCATGACAACAGCTTCAGCCTGCGGAAAAGCCGGCGACTGCAAAACACCATCTATAAGATGAACGTTAACACAATGCCACGGAGGAAAGATCTGCAGTGATCTCAGAGAAGCAGCTGTTGAAGGGTAAACTATCTGGAGTCCATCGCTCTGCAGGAAAAAGGAAAACATTCCCAGAACCGGACATCCCAGCAAGTTTAGCCTGAGACCAGAGGCGATGGAGGGGTTGCAGGAGAAAACAACGGCTTACGCCGGTAAAGATGCATCTGAACGAAGCACAAGACTTCTGGAACAACACAGACCAGAGCAAAGTAAGGATGTCTGGTCAGAGTGCACAGCAGCACATCAGCAGAGTCTCACGCCAACTGTCAAGCACGGCGGTGGAGGGATGATGATCTGGGCTTGTTCTGGGGCAACCATGAACTCATGATAACCAAAGTATCGCAAGTCCATCTGTCTGTAGGCTAAGCTGTCTGATGCACTGATCCAGAAGAGAATCAAACCGTTGACCCGATCCAGTCAAAGTCCAGACCTCAACCTGACACTTTCATCACTCTTAGAACGCCGCGCAACTAAAATATCACAATGACAAACTGGTAACTTAACTAAAAAAAACTTCCTAAATACCTCTGAAATGTTATTTTGCTCTCATTTTCAGGTTTTTCAGACTAGAAGTTTCTCCCTAAAGAACGATGGAAACACTTTTTCCAGATCCAGGGCTGGGATGTACCTGCAGTGTACCACACAGCGATGTTTTACTACGCCTGTTTGACTTGCTGCAAACAGCGGAAGCATGATGCAACAAAATGTTCCATCCTGGAGTCACCACTAGGGGGCAGTACACAACACTGGCCAATCTACCAGTCACATGGTATTTCCATAAACAACCAGTCTGTTGCTAGCTGGTAAGGCGGGAATATAACAAGGTCCGAGAGGCGCGCCATGGTGTTCACCTCTGATCCGTTCATGCTCTCGTTTGCCAGCAAGTATCGCAACTTGGACACGCGACTCGTTACCTCGCGTCAACGCGAGCAGCCTGCGAGCCAAATGAATGCCAGGAACTCATGCATGCGTACATGCACATGTTCCTAACAGCAAGTACAGTTCTGCTCATATTTATTTATTAAAGAAGGAAAAAAACAGCTGCCTGTAAAATAACCTAAAATTGATTAAAGTAATAATAAATAAAAAATTTATGAAAATCATTACATTATTTTCTAATTCTGGTTCAATAGAAATATTTTTCTTTAAAAAGAAAACAAATAAAATAATTTATTAAATATTCCATCAGTCATAAACTAATATTTAGTTGAACAATCCTTTTTTGTTTCCGCTCCAATCAGGTGTTTTCTGTTCGTCTCAGTCAGACTTCTGCACCTGTTGACAGGTATTTTGTCCCACTGTTCAACAGAAAAGTCTCTCATTTGTCCAGGACACATTTGTTTGTTTTTTTCTTTCTTCAACTCAATTAAATGAAAAAACAGTGTCTTGTTTTACTAAATTATATTTTTGCAAATCTTTCATTATTGTTCTTTTTTTTTTTTTGCAATTCACATTTTATTGAATTTTCATATTTTAAACAAACAATAATAATAATTAAAAATATTAATAAGAAAAAGAAAAAAAAGGAAAAAGGCAGGTCTTTCAGCAGGCAGAGTCTACCATAAATTATCTAAAACAAAATTGAGAGGGTCCAACGGTCTGGTTTGGATGATGGGTGTTCAGCAAATGTGACATAGTCTTTATGTGTTTACATTGACACATACTTTTCAATTTCTTGCATACAGAAAATCTGCAAAACTCTCCCGCTGTTCATTAATATCTACATTTCCAGCATTCAGTCTCAGCCATTTCCATCTTTTCTACTTTCCAGTTCTTTTTCCTTTTTTAAGTCTCCAGTTATTTGAGTGACTGTTGTAAATTCAGCTTTTCTTTAATGAAAGGGGATGAATACATATGAGCACAACTGTATATCCCAGTCCTTACACGTCACTGGATGTGACAGAGAGGGTCACGTGACCAGTTCATTTCATAAAGATGGCTTCTGGATGCCTTCTCTCATCATCTGATGAGAAAAGCAGCTACCAAAAAAGCTGCTCAGAAACACACAATGGCAAAGTTGCATCTCTCAAAATGAGATTTTCTGAGAATTACAGCTCATCAACACCATTCAACTCTTCAAACTGCTGCTTGAGATGCTGTGGTGGGACCTCCAGAGAGCTGCTGGAGCAACGATGGGAAGAAGAGTGGAGCAAAGCTCCTCCACAGTGATGAGAAACATCACATCATCCAGAAATGGCTGCAGAAGCTTCTGCAAGCTGCTCCTGAGCTTTGGTTCGGTTTTTATTCAATACATGAAATGTTACGAGTTGTTCTTACCTTGTTTGACACCCTGATTTATTCTACCAGGACATCAGTGAGTTTACCAGTGACTCGAACATGACAGGACATTTCTATCTGCTGGAAGGCGGCAACTCACTGTAGAGGTCGGACTCATCCAGGATCTCCGACTTGATGATCTCCTCGATGACATCCTCCAAGGTGACCAGCCCCAGGACCTCGTAGAAGGGGTCTCCCTCTCCCTCGTTGTTCACCTTCTGAACGATGGCCAGGTGGGATTTACCTGGAGAGAACAGAGATCACCTGAACGTTACCACAAGCCCATGCTGGTGATGAAACTTTTAGGATTTAAGCGCTCCGGTTTCCAGATATCAGCTGCCAGGAAAGTAGGGCAGCATCCGACGCCAGGGAGGGGAAGAAGTTTGTGAGTTTGGCCTTCAAACAGATTCCAATACTGAAAGATTAAACATAATTTCTCACTTTTCTATTTTCAAACAGCCACGTTGCGGTCCGATCTGTCAACGGATTTATCCTGGGAGTACAGGCTCATACCTTAATATAGCCCAGATGAGACTTAGCGCTTTGGAGAGAAAAGAGCTGGAAGAGCTGCCAGAGTGAGATAAAGAGCAGAGAAACCGAGGGAGCTGAAAACATAAATCCACTCCTGGCTCTGCTCTCCAAACTTTGTGCTTGTAAAACTAGACATGTTCAGAGTAGAGACGTTCCCAGCGAGGTGAGTGACGGAGACTAATCAGGTCACCAGGATGGAAACCTGTCAGACTTCATGGACATCAAACACCGGCAGCGTCGTTTGGCTCGGCCTCCTCAGCGATGCGGAGATGTTTCCATTCCCAAAAGCTGAGTCATCGCTTCAGGAACCTCTTCCTTAATGCCTCTTTCCTGCTAATCTGTTTTTAAAACAGCGGGTCGCTGTTTAACACGTAAACAAAACAGAATGTAATGATGTGCAAATGGCAAAAACGACGTAAAACAGGAAACAGTGAGAAGAGGCAACAGAAGGCTGGAAACTGCAACAAAACAGCAGGAGGGACATGATGCAGCTGATATGATCAATAACAGGATGAGGTATAAAGAAGACCTTAGGGAGGCAGAGTCCCTCAGAACTAATTGTAACTAACGGTATTTTTAACACGTCATAAATAAAAGCAGCTCAATGTGTTAAATGATCATGATGCTGTAATTAAACTCGGCCAACATCGTACTGGTGTCCCTTTAGCTCTGGTTTTATACCCTAAACATCCATTTCTGCTCCGTTACATTAATGTGGATCTCTGCTTTAAACGTCATGAGTCACCAAGCTGATACCTCCACGCGTCTTTCTTCGTTGTCACAGTTGTTAAGTGAGTTTATCCACTAGTGGGCAGTGCTGAGCTCAGAGTTCATTTCCACATTTTGACCATAGATTGTATATAAAAAGATGGGCGGAGCCTCTGTGACGTCACCCATAGGTTTCTGAAGAGCTGACTTGAAGCTCGGTGGGCAGTTCCTACCATCACCATCATGCCAGCCTTATGCGCGTCGTCTCGCCCGGAAAATACAAGTATGGGAAAAGAGGTGGAGCTGAGAGGGGGGCTGTGAGTGTCATGGTGGATGATTGACATCAAGCGAACTCCGAGCTTTCTGTAGCTAAGAGCTAACCGAGCTAACCCGGAGATAACAGGAGATAACCAGCTAACGGAGGTAAGCGGGCTAAAGCTAAGTCATGTTGTTAACCGGCTAAAAAACGCGGTAGTTCTACGTTTCTCCTTCTTGAAGCAGGAGATCGGGTACCTGTCAATCAAAAGGACACACCCCTAAATATGCCAAATTTCGAGATGAAATTACTTCTAAACGGGCGAGTTAGAAAAAAATTCACTCCCCCCACAGTTGTCATGAAGGTAAACCTGATCTATTAAACCAAAAATGGATTTTTGTACCAGGCTGTAAACATGTTTATTTCTGCTGTAAACATGTTTATTCCTGCTGTAAACATGTTTATTTCTGCTGTGAAGTTGGTCTTTTTAACATGGGAGTCTATGGGGATTTGCTCTGTTTTGCAGCCCCTAGTGGAAGAAGGGGGAACTGCAGTTTTATGCACTTCTGCATAGGCTTCACTTTTTTTTTTGTAATATGTATGCGTACTGTAAAGACAGTTTTAAAACGTATGGATCTGTACAGAATGAAGAATGAGTCCCAAGATGTTCCCAGGCCAGCCGAGAGAAATAATCCCTCCAGCGTTCAAGTGGTTGTACGTTTTTACAATAAAACTTCACATTATAAAGTGACAAGGCCCAAACTTTTTTTTTAATGAGGATGACAGCTCTACGCTTCTGTAGAAAACTGACCAGAACCTGGTTAAACATTGGCAAAACACCAGTGTTTCCGGTCGGCATGAGCAGAGAGAAGCTGGTTCCAGTTGGCAGCTTTGCAGCTTCAACATGAAACTTCAAAACTCCCAAACATGAGAAAACACACAATGCTGGAGGGGGGCTGACATCCTCCTCTCAGATCCTGTGCTACTGGGGGAGGGTTGAGGAGAAGGTTGCTGATCTTTGAACTCTCAGTCGAAGTGGGTGAGGGGTGTGAATGGTGGGCTTTTAAACCTGCGGCAGGACTCAGACCCTCAGGTGGGGGAGGGTTTCCTGTTTTCCACACTGAAGACCCTCAGCTGTGAGGCTGTGTAACCAATCATCATGCGCTAATTTCCCCGACCGGAGGGTTGTTTTTGGACCTGCCGGCCTCCTGGTTGACCTGACCTTTGTTTCTCCATGGTCTACAGCCTACAGGAAGGTCTTGGTATAAATACGTCCAGACAAACGCCCCCGAACTTCCAATTCAGGCCAAGTCCATCTGTAAAACCAGACCCGACTCCATCCGTTCACCTGGCCCACGGGTACTTCCTGCACCAACACCCAAAAAGCATTAATTCCCAAAAAGCTCGACAGCTTTTAGCCTCAAAGGCGTTTTGTTTTGCAGCAGCGAACACTCACAACTTTTACTGCTATCACCGCTTCCCAGTTCCAACTGCCACCGATCCCTGCTCTTCTTCATCATCCCAGATCACGCCCACATACGATGCTAATGATTATGATAGCTTTGTTTTTTTAAAGATATTCAATCAGTTTAAATGGGAAATCAAATATCAGGACAAAACAAAAGCAAACGGAATTAAAAAAAATCTGTTTTAAAAAGTGAAAACATATAAAACTTATTTTAAACCCCTTTTCTAAAATTCACTTACATTTAATATAGATTGAATAAAGCACATAAACTATGATTATAGACATAAACACAAGGATAGTTGTGTTTCTGTTCTGCAAATGTTTACTAAAAAAGCTCTAATTGGGGGAAAGATAAATGTCTGTGACTATAAAGTTTGTTAAAGAAAAAAAAAACTTGGAGGAAAAAAAATAGAGAAGTGGATGAACAGTCTAACAGGGTAACAGGCTAAAAACAGACAATGTCTGAGTTTAGAGCCATCGCTTCCCAACGTAAAACTTAACGTATACGTACAAATCTACCAGGAATATATGGAGGAAAAATAAATTATTCCAGACAGAAAAATAACCGTGTCACTCGCTGTTACTGTTAACTTAGCATTATTAATATAAGCTAATTAATCCAAATCAGTATTAATTAGAAACAAGGCGAAGCACATTTAAAATAGTTTTCCTGTTGGCTGCATGTTGAAGACATTTCTGATGGCAGTCACATCAAAGCGGGAAAATCTTCCAGAAAAGTCAGCTTTATTTACATCCTAAATTTACATGTAGTTTTTAGTCATATTGGATTTATGCTAGCTCATTAAATCCCGCCTCACACCGGCGGACACTGGACGACACTCGCCGTCGTCCATTGTAACGCATTCTGAAACAGAGCAAAACACTTCCTGCCCTTCATCTGAATTTTGCTCGTCTTCCAGTGAAACCAGCTTAAAATAAACTATTTTACCTTTACTTATTGTTACTTTATTCTCACTTTACTTATATAAGAAATGTAAAATACGTGTATGAATGCATTTATATATGTTTTAAAATACTCATCATCTGTATGTATTATAATACATGAAAATATCTGATCTATATAATCCAAATACAGATGTTTTTACTCTCTACTTTCCTGTTAGTATGAAGGTAATAATGTAAGTAATTTCGGGGGGCGGGGGAATTTTTTCCCAACTTCTCCGATCAGAAGTAATTTCATCTGAAAATTTGGCATATTTAGGGGCGTGTCCTTTTGATTGACAGGTACCAATCTCCCACTTCAAGTAAGAACAACGTAGAACAACCGCGGTTTTTAGCCGGTTAACAACGTGACTTAGCTTTGGCCTGCTTACCTCCGTTAGCTGGTTATCTCCTGTTATCTCCGGGTTAGCTCGGTTAGCTCTTAGCTACAGAAAGCTCGGAGTTCGCTTGATGTCAATCATCCACCATGACGCTCACAGCCCCCCTCTCAGCTCCACCTCTTTGCCCATTTTTGTATTTACCAGGCGAGACGACGCGCATGACGCTGCCAAGATGGTGATGGTAGGAACCGCCCACCGAGCTTCAATTCAGCTCCTCAGAAACCTGCGGATGATGTCACGGAGGCTCCGCCCATCATCTTATATACAGTCTATGGTACAGACGCATAAGTGAGATTTGATTGGCTGAATTTGGGTTAAATAAAACATTGAAAACAGTGTTGTTGGACGTCAGACGCCCAGATGAACCAGTTGAAAACGTGTAATATGGGACCTTTAAGATGACTGGGTTTTCATACGTTCGACCTGGTTGTTTCTGTCATTTGGAACATTTTACACAGAAAAACAAAAAGATACCAGAAAAAAAAAAGTGTGAAGTTTCTTTTTGTAAAAGTTTGACACCTCAGCAGATCTGTGTTCTAACTTTAAGCGTGGTATTAGACCTTAATTAGTTCGTCAGCGTTATGGCATCAGCAGCTGAACTTTACATCTGAAGCTATTAAACATCTTCCCAGCACTCTGGAAATGAATAATTGATGCTCCCAGACGAGGAGGTGGCGGTAAAGCGTTTCTAAATTGCTGCTTTCCAAGCATGCAGTGAAATGAAGAAACGGTGGTCAACCAGAAAGTTCACGTCTAAGACAGCGAGAGGTGAGCTTGAACTGCCGGTCTAACTGCAGAGGAGCTTTGCTGAAGTGGTCTTCTGCTCTGCAGGGTTTCTGTGTGACTTCATCACAAACCAGGAGGCAGAAAGTGGCTCTCAACGCCGTTTGGCTGAGATGACATGACGACTTTTATCCATTCCCTGAAACAACGTGGACAAGGTCAAAAAGGTCAAAAAGACGAGTGAGGATCCAGTTCAGTGGAAAAGCAACCAGACGAGGCTGTAAACGCTAAACTACCAAATACAAAACAATATTCATATTAATAATCAGTTTACATCGTCCACAGATCTGTAAAATAAACGTTTTATTTGGTTCGTCTGCACTTACCTCTCTCATGTAGATGTATCTAAAAAGGGGGGTTGTAGGTATCTGTTTATATGTGTCTGTCTGTGTTTCCTTTATGTCTGATTTTAAACTGTAAAGCGCTTTGAGTTATATTTTACGTTCGAAAAGCGCTTCATAAATAAAGTTTGATTGTTTGATTATTTGCTGAGTCAACAGAAAATTAGAAATAATGCTGGAGTTTGTTAACTAGAAAGGAATATTATAATCCTGTGGCTGGATGCTCACACATCTCACCCTGCAGCGAAGAAGTTTCAAAGGAAAACTCAAAATGCAGTTTTAAGGACACATTTACATCAGCTTTTTTGATCCGAATCTGAATCCATTTGCTCAGAAACTCGCTTTGTTTGGGGAAATGTGAACGCTCCCAACAAATTCTGATTCGGACCAAAGAAGTGGACTCGGTCTGCTTACAAACGCAGGTCTCTATTTATTTCAAAAGAACCAAATACAGGAAGCAGACTACAAAAAAAGCCACCTCCTGCATGTGGCGTAGCGTTGCATTGTGGGTAAATCCATAGCGATGGCGTTAAGGGTCCTCTGCCTCGTCTGGTGTTCATACTGCGTCCATTGTTGCAGTGGATTTCTGCAGTATACTTGCATAAGACACAATAAAAACCCAAAACAGCCATAGTTTCGTCTCCATGTTTAACTGGCAGGTGGAGGAAACAGTTTTCTTCTTCACGCCGGTCTGGTCCTCTCTTCTGCTAAATACCAGTGCAGCGCCACCTCTGGTGGGAATGGGGATATATTATTCTAATGGTTTGACTGGTTTGACCAAAGTGCAACGTGAATACGACCTCGGTCCGCACGGATACACCCCCCTACAGCTGAGCTGAATCCCCAATCGGACCGAGTCTAGCGGACCTTTGATTCTAAATGCAGCCAAAGTTTCCAAATGAAAAATGAAAAAAGCTGCATTGATGCTGGAAAGCAAACAACTCTGTGACGGCAAAGCACGGTGGTGGACTTATCATGGTCCGGCTTGTTGACATAACCATAAAAAGATCTGATGACTGTTGTGAGCACAGAGATCATTTTTATAATCAGATCTGATGCATTTACAGAGAAACCATGTGTCCATTTCAGGCAGCAAGACTTGTTTTCTGTCAAAACGTCTGTAGTTCTGCGAGGTTGTTCTGCCCCCCCCCCAGCGGCTCTGAGGAGGTCTGCAAAGTGATTTAGGATGTTTATATTGAGGGACTGAGAGCCACTCCGGTACTAAGTCCATCCAGGAGTTTGGACACAGCTGCAAAAATCAGCCTGACAGTACAAGTCGTTCTGAAGGCTAATGTCAGCCTGTCACAACCAATCAGCCGACAGCTATGATGACTCAGACGTCATCGCCATCTCCATCACCTCGTGTTCCTCTGGACAGGAGGTGAACGGTCAGCAAAACATTCAGCAAGTTCCACCAGAGATGGTTCAACTCTAAATAAAAACTGTGTGGAAAAGAGAAATCTGATGCATTTTCAGGATGAAACCTGAGAGGTGAGTACAGGTTTCACTCCGGATGCCACTTTCCTCCGGATTATGCAGCATGTGAGCAGTGCTGAGGCTTTGATGCTATAAAAAGGCAGAGCTCTGGGTGATGCTCGTCTACACTGACAGCTGAAAACACACCAACTGCAGCATTCGGACAACTTCAGAGCTCCTGCAGCCTGATGGTGAAGAAGCAGTACCTCCCAGCCCCGTAAGCTCCCGCTACGACAGCCTAATCATATTAGCAAATATGTGGATATCAGCGCAGATTTCCTGCACTAATCCTGAGCGCCTGAATGTGCAGAATTATTTCATCCCATCAAACATCACAGCAGCTGATTTCAGTGATTAGTTCCAACTGAAGGTGATCAAACTGCCAGATTATCTCCAACATGGAGGAGGCCAACGAGGAAACAACGCTGAGAGCAAATCCTCCAGGTTTCCATCAGTTAGCAGCTAAAGCAAGCCTCTCTGCACTTCCAGCTCCTGCAGTGCTCATATATATATATATATATATATATATATATATATATATATATATATATATATATATATATATATATATATATATATATATATATATATATATATATATATATATATATATATGTATTTATTTTTCAAGCAAAATGATGGTCTGGATACAGAGCAAATTTACATTACCAAGGGGAGCTTCATGGATATAAGGATCCCCTTGATATTCTGGATTCTTATTTTATTTTTCTATTTATTTTGTGTAATTGTTTGAATTACAGAGTTTGCAAAATTACTGCTGGATCGGACTGGAGAGGATAGTAGGACAGAAAGTGAACCAAAAAGAAGAGAAAACATAGAACACACCCCGTAGAGATAGAGAGAGTTCTGATATTTAACGCTGTTTTAATCTTTGCATAAAGGATATTAAATTGTTCCTAAACAGAGTCCACAGAAATAAAAGTTTTCACGCAATAAATTTGAAGTGAAGTCAGAATCAGTCCAAATGAAGCAAAGTGATTTAACAGATGAAGTTTCTGCTCAACAGGAAACAAAGGACCAGATTATCTATCAACCCTTTAAAACCAGAGGTTCCCTAACTGGGACGATGTGATTAGATGGCACTGAACTGGGCCAAAACGGGCATTTTGGAGACGTCATCCGTTGCAGAGTCTGCATCGAGCCAAAGAGATTCATCCTGACAGTGGTGTTTCTACTTTCTAAAAGCCTGAAACCTTTTTACATGTGCAATGTGCCACCTTCATTTCTTCTCCACCAGTTACACCTGTAGCAGCGGTTAGCAACTCCAGTCCTGCAGATGGTAGGAGATGTTGGGGAACGGGGGATTAATATTTAATCGATGCATCTTGACCAGAAGTCAGTAGTCAAAGTGGCAAACAGTAAACAACAGAGCTAGCAGGAAGCTAGCTGCTAGCCTTGCAGCTACTGTTACAGCAACTAGCCTGACAAGCTAACCTAGAAAACGATACAGAAGCAGAAGTTCCTGTTTTACTGCTGCGCTTCAAAACATTTATTCATCTGCAGCTTGTAAATGTCAACTTTCAGAAAACAACGTTGGAGTGAGTCATTATTCCACCACAAAGAATCAGTCACAGTTTGATGCGTTTCAGTCTGATTCATTGTAAACTGATTATATTCAGCATTAAGTGTTAATTAATCAGTAAGAGGATGAATAGATAAGTTCTGATCATCTGCTGAATGGACGAATGGAAGGACAGGTGGATGGATGGATGGATAGATGGATGGATGGATGGATGGACAGACAGAAGGACTGATTGATTGATGGATGGATAAAATAATCTTTTCATGAAAAGGCGGAACGATAAAACGTTTGCAGATTTCCGAATCTGCAGATGAATCTTGTTCCAATATGAAGAAGTTTGAGGCAGAATTCTGGTTTCCACTGAGAAAGATGCAGAATGCCGACGTCTGCAGCTTCATTCCCACATTTCTCCAACTTTCATCATCTGTTTTTACCGATCCAGCAGTGGAAAACTGCAACACGAAGCCTCGCCTGCAGTCTGAATTCTGATCCCAGAAACACGACACGGATAAAAGCCGTCTGGCATCAATCTGTATGGATCGATCACCTCCTCCAACCTCGCGTTTAAAACACATCATAGTCACGTTTAGATTCAGTCTTAAAAAAAAATAAAATAAAATAAACTTTAAAAAAAAGTTTTACCAGACTGGGGATTACATGAGTCTAGTCTGCACATCGCACTAGATGTTCTTTAGAAATTAGAGTATGTTGATCTCTGAAAGGGTGTACTTGCATTACTATGGTATTTTTTATTTTAGGTGAAAATAGTCTCAAAATAACAATCAGCGCAATAATATCGTCGATAGCAATAATTTTTAGACGATTAAATCGCATGGTGAAATATGTTACTGTGACAGGCCTAGTTCTGATCATCTGTTGGCTGGATGGATGGACAGATGGATGGACAGACGGACGGTTGGATGGATGGACAGAAGGACAGATAGATGGATGGATGGATGGATGGATGGACAGAAGGACTGATGGATGGATGGACAGAAGGACTGATGGATGGATGGATGGATGGATGGATGGATGGATGGATGGACACAGATGGATGGACAGACGGATAGATGGATGGATGGATGGCTGGATGGATGGACAGAAGGACTGATGGATGGATGGACAGAAGGACTGATGGATGGATGGATGGATGGATGGATGGATGGACAGACAGATAGATCGACAGACGGATAGATGGAGGAACATATGGACAAATAGATGGACGAATGGATTGATGGACAGATGGATGGACGGACAGATGGATGGGTGGACAAATAGATGGATGGATGGATGGACAGATAGATTGATGGATGGACCGATAGATGGATGGATGGGGAACAGATGGATGGATGGACAGACGGACAAATGGATGGATGGAAGGATGGATGGACGGACAGATGGATGGGTGGACAAATAGATGGACGGACAGATAGACGGACGGATGGACAGACGTATGGATAAAATAATCTCTTCATGAAAAGGCGTAACATCTTTTACTTGTAAAGCAGAGACGATAAATCGTTTATCCAACTTTGATCATCTGTTTTTACCGATCCAGCAGTGGAAAACTGCAACACGAAGCCTCGCCTGCAGTCTGAATTCTGATCCCAGAAACACGACACGGATAAAAGCCGTCTGGCATCAATCTGTATGGATCGATCACCTCCTCCAACCTCTTGTTTAAAACACATCATAGTCACGCTTACGGAAGCTTCAGTCTCCTTCAACACAACAAATAAATATTCTGCACATTAGTTGATTACAAAAATAGTCTACAAAATACTTGATCAGACAGAAATCTGAATTTTATCTGAATTATCAAATTATTTTCAGAAAATGCTGAAGATGCTGCAGGTCTAACTAAATAAAGTGGATCATTTCCTGGTTTTTGTAATATTTAACAGTTAAAAAAGATTTTTTTCTACATTTATACAAGAAAACTTTATGTCCAACTTTTATTTATTAGTGGGAAACAATTGATCATTAAAAAACATCAACAGCCATTTAAATAAATGATTTTAGGAGCAGATAGAAAATAAAAATACTTCAATCTGCAAATATTTGTCATATTTTAATTGTATTGATTTTAAAAGAAATGTGTTGAGCTGATTGGTTAATCATTTATCTAACTGCATCTGATTTAGTTATGTTTTTTTTCTGGATTTAATGTAGAAATTATGAGTTAAATGACAGAAAACTATCAGGATTCAAGTCGTTTTTGAGCAAATACTGTAAAAAACTAGAAGATCTGATAGAATTATGATCGACTGAAAGAAACACAAAGCTGTGCACAGACAGGTGTTTTCAGACCAGGCGTGTGTGTGTGTGTTAGTGCAGTGAAGTGTGTGTCCTGGTAAAATGTGTTTCTAAATGCAGCATGGCATGTTCCATTCATCAATATTCGTCTGATCAATACACTCTGATCAATTCCTCTGATCAATACACACAGATGTCTGTGACACACACACCTTTTTTGAACTCCTCCAGCATGGCGTCCAGCTTGGTGTCGTGAAACACGAAGTGCACCGGGTGGTTGTAGAACTTGGTGATGGTCTTCAGGGTGGTGCAGTCGTCCGGGTCCACGAACGCCAGGTCCTTCACGTACAGGATGTCCACGATGTTGGACCTCTCGTCGTCGTACACGGGGATGCGCGTGTACCCGCTCTCCATGATCTCCGACATGGTGTTGAAGTCCAGCACGGCGTCCGCCTGGATCATGAAGCAGTTCGCCAAGGGGGTCATCACGTCCTCCACGGTCTTGGTCCTGAGCTCCAGCGCGCCCTGGATCATGTTCAGCTCCTCCTTGTCCAGGTCGTTGTAGGGCTCCGTGACCTTCAGCATCTCCACCAGCTTCTCCCGGTTGTACACGGTGCCGATCTCCTGGCCCAGCAGGAAGTCCAGCAGTTTGCTGACCGGGAAGGACAGCGGGAAGGTCAGCAGCATGAAGAACTTGGTGAGCAGGATGGTGTTGGCCCCCACGGCCAGCCCGTGGCGGGAGCACAGCGCCTGCGGGACGATCTCGCCAAAGATGACGATGCCGATGGTGGAGGCGACCACTGCTCCCAGTCCGGAGCCGATCAGGTCATCCAGCAGGATGGTGAGGGTGGTGTTCACCAGCACGTTCCCCAACAGCAGAGAGCACAGCAGGTAGTTCCCTTTGCTGCGGATGGGCTCGATCTTCCGGGCGTACTTCTTCTCCTTGTCGGTGCCGCAGCTCTGCACGATGCGCAGCTCCATGGGGTCCAGCGCCATCAGCCCCAGGTTCAGGCCGCTGAACATGCCGGACAGCAAGAGCAGGCAGGAGATGAGGATGGCCTGCAGCCACATGGGCAGCAGGGACTTCTTCTCCTCCACCACCAGCACCCTGCCGTCGCTGTCCCCCAGCAGCACCCATCTCACGCCGTCCTGGCTCAGCGTGCACAGCGCGTACTCCTTCTGCAGCTCGCTCTTGCGCAGCGGCTTCACGTGCACGCTGAGCACCCCCGACGTGGCCCTGCTGCTCACGTTCATGAAGCTCCCGACGATGATGTCCTTGGTGAAGTCAACACAAGTCCTGTCCGGCGTGTCTATCGTGCCGCTGCCTCCTCTGGCCGCCGCCACCGCCTCCTCCTCGCCCTCCTCCTCCTCCTCCTCCTCCCCGCCGCCGCCGTCCGCCAGCTCGGTGAAGCGGATCTGCGTCCAGGCGCCCGAGTGGAGCTGCACCCCGTAAAACCGGAGCTGCACGGTGCTCTCCTCAGTCACCTGGATGACACCGTCGTCATTGGTGCTGGCCGGCTTGTCGCTCCTCTCCAGCCGCATGCCGAGCACCTGGCCGCGGCCGCCCGCACGCGCCGCGGCGGCGGCGGCCACCGTCTCTGTCCGGCCGCCCACGGCGCTCCACAGGCAGATAATGACGGTGAGAACGTAACCCTGCTGCCCGCTCCATTCTGTCGCCATGTTTGTTTCTCTGCTCGGCGACCTGGGAGCTGACGTCATTTACTCATGTCCGAGCGGCTCCGCCCCCCCGCCCTCCATCACATACACACACACCCCCCTCGTTAACACCGCCTACCGGACAGCGACAGGTAGAGCTAATAAACACACACACACTCCCCGCCCTGCGGGTCACACACAGCGCATTGCTGCACGTTGAAGCAGCATTTCTGCATATAAACACCCCCCAACACGACTGTCCCCCCTTACCCCCCGCTGGGCTCGCGGCACTGCGGCACACAGCTGGACGGACTCCGCCGCTGCGTCCAGCGGTTTTCACCCGGAGCCAGCTGCTCTTATGTAAAGGCACATGGCATCTTTTTCTCCCCCTTCTCCCCCCTCCATCCTCCCTCATCCTGCATCAGCCTGCATCCCGCTGGCACCGAGCCCGGTCCGGGATGCTGGTCCTCACCAGAGACCCGGTCTGTCTGCAAGCTGACAGGAATATTAATATTCCATAAACTAGATGCTTCTGCGGAGGCTCCACAGACAATGGAAACGTTTGTGTCACTTTCCGGACTGTTTTTCAGCCGCTTTGTGTTTTTATTAGGTCCTAATATTCACTCATAAGCTGTTATGTAATGCTGCCAATAAATCATGGCCCAATGTTACAGCACCGCCTGGTGGACGACACTGTTATTACTCATAAACTGAGAGGATTTTCTTTTTTTTCTTTTGTTTACCACCAAACTTCACATTCATTCATTCATTCGTTCATTCATTATCCGAACCGCTTAGTCCAATTTGGGGACGCGGGGAAGCTGGAGCCTATCCCAGCAGTCTTTGGGTGAAATCAGTTTTGTTTCAAAATCTCCAAGCAAAACTTTTTAAATCTCATGCAAAAAACAATTAAAACCAAAACTTTCTAAAATTTAAGTAAAACAAATTATCTCAAAATGAAAAAATTATCAATCATAATGAAAACTATTAGGTTTTTATTTAGATAAATTGAGTAGTTTTGTTAGCAGTTTCCTCTTCATCATTCTCTCTTCTAAATTTTTGGTTGCCCTTCACAGTCTTTGGTTTTGATTCACGATTGTTTGGTTTCATTTCTAAAGCAAAACTTTCATGGGCGGGCTCTTTTCAGGGGCTCATTCCGATTGGCTGGTGAGTTTTTGAGTGACACAGCTGTAGCCCAGATGTTTAAACCCTTGTATAGCCTATGTATGCCAAATTCAGCTTATGTTTACACCCATGTCTGTTTTATCACTAAGTGTGCAGTTTGCATCAGTTTCTAGATACAAGTCTTGAATATACATTCGTTGGGAAGTGTTTCAACTACTGTGTACTGAAAAGTAAAAGTGGTTGAGTTCAAACAAGCACTCAAACTTCACAATCAATTAACACAAAAGTACATCTGGAATGAAAAACACAATCTGTCCCTCTCACGTGATTAATTTATTAAACCAAACATGATCAAATTTAACTGAATAAACTGATTTCCAACAGATGCTTCATAATCGACTCATTTAAAAAACAAACATGAACTCTGAAACTCTGGTCCTGCAGGTTTTAGAACAAAAACCTTCACACACCTGAATTAAAAGGAAGTTTTTTCCTTCCCACTGTTCCCAGTGTGCTTGCTCAGGATGGGAGATTGAGTTGGACCCGCCGACTCAATCCAACTCAATCTGTTGGTTTCCTTATATAGGCTATCATGAATTGGCTTTCGTTATGTTTTTTTTTTTCTGTCTGTAAAGCGTCTTGAGATGGCGTTGCCATGATTTGATGCTATATAAATAAAATAGAATTGAATTGAATTGAAATGTAGAATTATAACACATCTAGTTGGGGACCTGTCCAGGTGTACCTGCCTCTCGCCCAGTGATTGCCGAGTTGGGCTCCAGATTCCCAGCGGCTGTTAACTGGAACAAGCGCTTAAGAAAATGGATGGAATAAACAAACATCTGACATGATGCTGAGGAGAGAAAATAAAATCTTGGGGATCGTTCCACACTGGAAGCAACCCCACCACGATCACAGAGGCCATACCCATAGGCAACATCTAGATCAGGCAGGCTAGGGTCCATATAGGGCTGCTAGCCTCCACGAGGAAAGACCAGTTATAAAAGCTAAAGAGTACAAACAGAGATCAGAACCGACAGGAGTAACAGAGTGTTTCTCCTGCCCTGCATGTTTTAGTTGTTTCCAGCTCGCCTGACTGATCTGCTCATCTGATTCTTTCCAAGCCTGCTACTGAGCCACAAGGGGCAGAACCGGGCTCTGGAAGGACGGCCTGCCTAGACCGGATGGGATGGAGAGGACAGGAAAGAGACCAACATGCCGACAACTGCAACTTTTATCCAGGAAGACCTGCAGAAAGAGGAGAAATAAGTTAATGGTCATATGTATCTACATGGAAGATGAGCAGCAGGGAGATGAAGAGCTCAGAGCATCATGGGACGTCTGTCAGCATTCTTAGCCTGGCAGCATCACTAACAAATGGTTAGACCCCCCAACTATAAGATTTATTACACAGAAATCCTAAACCCCGCCCCACATGTACCCAACACGTTAATTCAACATGTGTACCCAACACGTTGAAACAACACACATACCTAACATGTTAATACAACACGTGTACCCAACACGTTATTACAACATGTGTACCCAACAAATTAATACAACACGTGTACCCAACACGTTAATACAACACACGTACCTAACATGTTAATACAACACGTGTACCCAACATGTGTACCCAACACATTAATACAACACGTGTACCCAACAAATTAATACACGTGTACCCAACACGTTAATTCAACACGTGTACCCAACAAATTAATACAACGCGTGTACCCAACACGTTATTGCAACACGTCAACACGTGTACCCAACACGTTAATAAAACACGTGTACCCAACAAATTAATACAACACGTGTACCCAACACATTAATACAACATGTGTACCCAACACGTTATTGCAACACGTGTACTCAACACATCAACACGTGTACCCAACACGTTAATACAACACGTGTACCCAACAAATTAATACAACACGTGTACCCAACACATTAATACAACATGTGTACCCAACACGTTATTGCAACACGTGTACTCAACACGTCAACACGTGTACCCAACACGTTAATACAACACGTGTACCCAACAAATTAATACAACACGTGTACCCAACACGTTAATACAACACACGTACCTAACATGTTAATACAACACGTGTGCCCAACATGTGTACCCAACACATTAATACAACACGTGTACCCAACAAATTAATACAACATGTGTACCCAACACGTTAATTCAACACGTGTACCCAACACGTTAATACAACACGTGTACCCAACATGTGTACCCAACACGTTAATACAACACGTGTACCCAACAAATTAATACAACACGTGTACCCAACACGTTAATACAACACGTGTACCCAACACGTTAATACAACACACGTACCAAACATGTTAATACAACACGTGTACCCAACAAATTAATACAACACGTGTATCCAACACATTAATACAACACGTGTACCCAACACGTTAATACAACACGTGTACCCAACACGTTAATACAACACACGTACCTAACATGTTAATACAACACGTGTACCCAACACATTAATACAACACGTGTACCCAACAAATTAATACAACATGTGTACCCAACACGTTAATTCAACACGTGTACCCAACACGTTAATACAACACGTGTACCCAACACATTAATACAACACGTGTACCCAACATGTGTACCCAACACGTTAATACAACACGTGTACCCAACAAATTAATACAACACGTGTACCCAACACGTTAATACAACACGTGTACCCAACACGTTAATACAACACACGTACCAAACATGTTAATACAACACGTGTACCCAACAAATTAATACAACATGTGTACCCAACACGTTAATTCAACACGTGTACCCAACACGTTAATTCAACACGTGTACCCAACACGTTAATACAACACGTGTACCCAACACATTAATACAACACGTGTACCCAACACGTTAATACAACACGTGTACCCAACACATTAATACAACACGTGTACCCAACAAATTAATACAACACGTGTACCCAACACGTTAATACAACACGTGTACCCAACACGTTAATACAACACGTGTACCCAACACGTTAATACAACACGTGTACCCAACACATTAATACAACACATGTACCCAACATGTGTACCCAACACGTTAATACAACACGTGTACCCAACAAATTAATACAACACGTGTACCCAACACGTTAATACAACACGTGTACCCAACACGTTAATACAACACACGTACCAAACATGTTAATACAACACGTGTACCCAACAAATTAATACAACATGTGTACCCAACACGTTAATTCAACACGTGTACCCAACACGTTAATTCAATACGTGTACCCAACACGTTAATACAACACGTGTACCCAACACATTAATACAACACGTGTACCCAACACATTAATACAACACGTGTACCCAACACGTTAATACAACACGTGTACCCTACATGTTAATACAACACGTGTACCCAACAAATTAATACAACACGTGTGCCCAACATGTGTACCCAACACATTAATACAACACGTGTACCCAACAAATTAATACAACATGTGTACCCAACACGTTAATTCAACACGTGTACCCAACACGTTAATACAACACGTGTACCCAACATGTGTACCCAACACGTTAATACAACACGTGTACCCAACAAATTAATACAACACGTGTACCCAACACGTTAATACAACACGTGTACCCAACACGTTAATACAACACACGTACCAAACATGTTAATACAACACGTGTACCCAACAAATTAATACAACACGTGTATCCAACACATTAATACAACACGTGTACCCAACACGTTAATACAACACGTGTACCCAACACGTTAATACAACACACGTACCTAACATGTTAATACAACACGTGTACCCAACACATTAATACAACACGTGTACCCAACAAATTAATACAACATGTGTACCCAACACGTTAATTCAACACGTGTACCCAACACGTTAATACAACACGTGTACCCAACACATTAATACAACACGTGTACCCAACATGTGTACCCAACACGTTAATACAACACGTGTACCCAACTAATTAATACAACACGTGTACCCAACACGTTAATACAACACGTGTACCCAACACGTTAATACAACACACGTACCAAACATGTTAATACAACACGTGTACCCAACAAATTAATACAACATGTGTACCCAACACGTTAATTCAACACGTGTACCCAACACGTTAATTCAACACGTGTACCCAACACGTTAATACAACACGTGTACCCAACACATTAATACAACACGTGTACCCAACACGTTAATACAACACGTGTACCCAACACATTAATACAACACGTGTACCCAACAAATTAATACAACACGTGTACCCAACACGTTAATACAACACGTGTACCCAAAACGTTAATACAACACGTGTACCCAACACGTTAATACAACACGTGTACCCAACACATTAATACAACACGTGTACCCAACATGTGTACCCAACACGTTAATACAACACGTGTACCCAACAAATTAATACAACACGTGTACCCAACACGTTAATACAACACGTGTACCCAACACGTTAATACAACACACGTACCAAACATGTTAATACAACACGTGTACCCAACAAATTAATACAACATGTGTACCCAACACGTTAATTCAACACGTGTACCCAACACGTTAATTCAATACGTGTACCCAACACGTTAATACAACACGTGTACCCAACACATTAATACAACACGTGTACCCAACACATTAATACAACACGTGTACCCAACACGTTAATACAACACGTGTACCCAACATGTTAATACAACACGTGTACCCAACAAATTAATACAACACGTGTACCCAACACGTTAATACAACACGTGTACCCAACACGTTAATACAACACGTGTACCCAACACGTTAATACAACACACGTACCTAACATGTTAATACAACACGTGTACCCAACATGTGTACTTAACACGTTAATGCAACACGTGTACCCAACAAATTAATACAACACGTGTACCCAACACGTTGAAACAACACACATACCTAACATGTTAATACAACACGTGTACCCAACACGTTAATACAACACGTGTACCCAACAAATTAATACAACACGTGTACCCAACACATTAATACAATACGTGTACCCAACACGTTATTACAACATGTGTACCCAACAAATTAATACAACACGTGTACCCAACACGTTAATACAACACACGTACCTAACATGTTAATACAACACGTGTACCCAACATGTGTACCCAACACATTAATACAACACGTGTACCCAACAAATTAATACATGTGTACCCAGTACGTTAATTCAACACGTGTACCCAACACGTGTACCCAACAAATTAATACAACGCGTGTACCCAACACGTTATTGCAACACGTGTACTCAACACGTCAACACGTGTACCCAACACGTTAATACAACACGTGTACCCAACAAATTAATACAACACGTGTACCCAACACATTAATACAACATGTGTACCCAACACGTTATTGCAACACGTGTACTCAACACGTCAACACGTGTACCCAACACGTTAATACAACACGTGTACCCAACAAATTAATATAACACGTGTACCCAACACATTAATACAACACGTGTACTCAACACGTCAACACGTGTACCCAACACGTAAATACAACACGTGTACCCAACAAATTAATACAACACGTGTACCCAACACGTTAATACAACACACGTACCTAACATGTTAATACAACACGTGTGCCCAACATGTGTACCCAACACATTAATACAACACGTGTACCCAACAAATTAATACAACATGTGTACCCAACACGTTAATTCAACACGTGTACCCAACACGTTAATACAACACGTGTACCCAACAAATTAATACAACACGTGTACCCAACACATTAATACAACACGTGTACCCAACACGTTAATACAACACGTGTACCCAACACGTTAATACAACACACGTACCTAACATGTTAATACAACACGTGTACCCAACACATTAATACAACACGTGTACCCAACAAATTAATACAACATGTATACCCAACACGTTAATTCAACACGTGTACCCAACACGTTAATACAACACGTGTACCCAACACATTAATACAACACGTGTACCCAACATGTGTACCCAACACGTTAATACAACACGTGTACGCAACAAATTAATACAACACGTGTACCCAACACGTTAATACAACACGTGTACCCAACACGTTAATACAACACACGTACCAAACATGTTAATACAACACGTGTACCCAACAAATTAATACAACATGTGTACCCAACACGTTAATTCAACACGTGTACCCAACACGTTAATTCAACACGTGTACCCAACACGTTAATACAACACGTGTACCCAACACATTAATACAACATGTGTACCCAACACGTTAATTCAACACGTGTACCCAAGACGTTAATCCAACACGTGTACCCAACACGTTAATACAACACGTGTACCCAACACATTAATACAACATGTGTACCCAACACGTTAATACAACACGTGTACCCAACAAATTAATACAACACGTGTACCCAACACATTAATACAACACGTGTACCCAACACGTTAATACAACACGTGTACCCAACACGTTAATACAACACGTGTACCCAACACATTAATACAACACGTGTACCCAACAAATTAATACATGTGTACCCAACACGTTAATTCAACACGTGTACCCAACACGTTAATACAACACGTGTACCCAACAAATTAATACAACACGTGTACCCAACACGTTAATACAACACGTGTACCCAACACGTTAATACAACACACGTACCAAACATGTTAATACAACACGTGTACCCAACAAATTAATACAACATGTGTACCCAACACGTTAATTCAACACGTGTACCCAACACGTTAATTCAATACGTGTACCCAACACGTTAATACAACACGTGTACCCAACACATTAATACAACACGTGTACCCAACACATTAATACAACACGTGTACCCAACACGTTAATACAACACGTGTACCCAACATGTTAATACAACACGTGTACCCAACAAATTAATACAACACGTGTACCCAACACGTTAATACAACACGTGTACCCAACACGTTAATACAACACGTGTACCCAACACGTTAATACAACACACGTACCTAACATGTTAATACAACACGTGTACCCAACATGTGTACTTAACACGTTAATGCAACACGTGTACCCAACAAATTAATACAACACGTGTACCCAACACGTTGAAACAACACACATACCTAACATGTTAATACAACACGTGTACCCAACACGTTAATACAACACGTGTACCCAACAAATTAATACAACACGTGTACCCAACACATTAATACAATACGTGTACCCAACACGTTATTACAACATGTGTACCCAACAAATTAATACAACACGTGTACCCAACACGTTAATACAACACACGTACCTAACATGTTAATACAACACGTGTACCCAACATGTGTACCCAACACATTAATACAACACGTGTACCCAACAAATTAATACATGTGTACCCAGTACGTTAATTCAACACGTGTACCCAACACGTGTACCCAACAAATTAATACAACGCGTGTACCCAACACGTTATTGCAACACGTGTACTCAACACGTCAACACGTGTACCCAACACGTTAATACAACACGTGTACCCAACAAATTAATACAACACGTGTACCCAACACATTAATACAACATGTGTACCCAACACGTTATTGCAACACGTGTACTCAACACGTCAACACGTGTACCCAACACGTTAATACAACACGTGTACCCAACAAATTAATATAACACGTGTACCCAACACATTAATACAACACGTGTACTCAACACGTCAACACGTGTACCCAACACGTTAATACAACACGTGTACCCAACAAATTAATACAACACGTGTACCCAACACGTTAATACAACACACGTACCTAACATGTTAATACAACACGTGTGCCCAACATGTGTACCCAACACATTAATACAACACGTGTACCCAACAAATTAATACAACATGTGTACCCAACACGTTAATTCAACACGTGTACCCAACACGTTAATACAACACGTGTACCCAACAAATTAATACAACACGTGTACCCAACACATTAATACAACACGTGTACCCAACACGTTAATACAACACGTGTACCCAACACGTTAATACAACACACGTACCTAACATGTTAATACAACACGTGTACCCAACACATTAATACAACACGTGTACCCAACAAATTAATACAACATGTATACCCAACACGTTAATTCAACACGTGTACCCAACACGTTAATACAACACGTGTACCCAACACATTAATACAACACGTGTACCCAACATGTGTACCCAACACGTTAATACAACACGTGTACGCAACAAATTAATACAACACGTGTACCCAACACGTTAATACAACACGTGTACCCAACACGTTAATACAACACACGTACCAAACATGTTAATACAACACGTGTACCCAACAAATTAATACAACATGTGTACCCAACACGTTAATTCAACACGTGTACCCAACACGTTAATTCAACACGTGTACCCAACACGTTAATACAACACGTGTACCCAACACATTAATACAACATGTGTACCCAACACGTTAATACAACACGTGTACCCAACAAATTAATACAACACGTGTACCCAACACATTAATACAACACGTGTACCCAACACGTTAATACAACACGTGTACCCAACACGTTAATACAACACGTGTACCCAACACATTAATACAACACGTGTACCCAACAAATTAATACATGTGTACCCAACACGTTAATTCAACACGTGTACCCAACACGTTAATACAACACGTGTACCCAACAAATTAATACAACACGTGTACCCAACACATTAATACAACACGTGTACCCAACACGTTAATACAACACGTGTACCCAACACATTAATACAACACATGTACCCAACAAATTAATACAACATGTGTACCCAACACGTTAATACAACACGTGTACGCAACAAATTAATACAACACGTGTACCCAACACGTTAATACAACACGTGTACCCAACACGTTAATACAACACACGTACCAAACATGTTAATACAACACGTGTACCCAACAAATTAATACAACGCGTGTACCCAACACGTTATTGCAACACGTGTACCCAACACGTCAACACGTGTACCCAACACGTTAATACAACACGTGTACCCAACAAATTAATACAACACGTGTACCCAACACATTAATACAACATGTGTACCCAACACGTTATTGCAACACGTGTACTCAACACGTCAACACGTGTACCCAACACGTTAATACAACACGTGTACCCAACAAATTAATACAACACGTGTACCCAACACATTAATACAACATGTGTACCCAACACGTTATTGCAACACGTGTACTCAACACGTCAACACGTGTACCCAACACGTTAATACAACACGTGTACCCAACAAATTAATACAACACGTGTACCCAACACGTTGAAACAACACACATACCTAACATGTTAATACAACACGTGTACCCAACACGTTAATACAACATGTGTACCCAACAAATTAATACAACACGTGAACCCAAAACGTTAATACAACACACGTACCTAACATGTTAATACAACACGTGTACCCATCATGTGTACCCAACACATTAATACAACACGTGTACCCAACAAATTAATACATGTGTACCCAGTACGTTAATTCAACACGTGTACCCAACACGTGTACCCAACAAATTAATACAACGCGTGTACCCAACACGTTATTGCAACACGTGTACTCAACACGTCAACACGTGTACCCAACACGTTAATACAACACGTGTACCCAACAAATTAATACAACACGTGTACCCAACACATTAATACAACATGTGTACCCAACACGTTATTGCAACACGTGTACTCAACACGTCAACACGTGTACCCAACACGTTAATACAACACGTGTACCCAACAAATTAATATAACACGTGTACCCAACACATTAATACAACATGTGTACCCAACACGTTATTGCAACACGTGTACTCAACACGTCAACACGTGTACCCAACACGTTAATACAACACGTGTACCCAACAAATTAATACAACACGTGTACCCAACACGTTAATACAACACACGTACCTAACATGTTAATACAACACGTGTGCCCAACATGTGTACCCAACACATTAATACAACACGTGTACCCAACAAATTAATACAACATGTGTACCCAACACGTTAATTCAACACGTGTACCCAACACGTTAATACAACACGTGTACCCAACAAATTAATACAACACGTGTACCCAACACATTAATACAACACGTGTACCCAACACGTTAATACAACACGTGTACCCAACACGTTAATACAACACACGTACCTAACATGTTAATACAACACGTGTACCCAACACATTAATACAACACGTGTACCCAACAAATTAATACAACATGTATACCCAACACGTTAATTCAACACGTGTACCCAACACGTTAATACAACACGTGTACCCAACACATTAATACAACACGTGTACCCAACATGTGTACCCAACACGTTAATACAACACGTGTACGCAACAAATTAATACAACACGTGTACCCAACACGTTAATACAACACGTGTACCCAACACGTTAATACAACACACGTACCAAACATGTTAATACAACACGTGTACCCAACAAATTAATACAACATGTGTACCCAACACGTTAATTCAACACGTGTACCCAACACGTTAATTCAACACGTGTACCCAACACGTTAATACAACACGTGTACCCAACACATTAATACAACATGTGTACCCAACACGTTAATACAACACGTGTACCCAACAAATTAATACAACACGTGTACCCAACACATTAATACAACACGTGTACCCAACACGTTAATACAACACGTGTACCCAACACGTTAATACAACACGTGTACCCAACACATTAATACAACACGTGTACCCAACAAATTAATACATGTGTACCCAACACGTTAATTCAACACGTGTACCCAACACGTTAATACAACACGTGTACCCAACAAATTAATACAACACGTGTACCCAACACATTAATACAACACGTGTACCCAACACGTTAATACAACACGTGTACCCAACACATTAATACAACACGTGTACCCAACAAATTAATACAACATGTGTACCCAACACGTTAATACAACACGTGTACGCAACAAATTAATACAACACGTGTACCCAACACGTTAATACAACACGTGTACCCAACACGTTAATACAACACACGTACCAAACATGTTAATACAACACGTGTACCCAACAAATTAATACAACGCGTGTACCCAACACGTTATTGCAACACGTGTACTCAACACGTCAACACGTGTACCCAACACGTTAATACAACACGTGTACCCAACAAATTAATACAACACGTGTACCCAACACATTAATACAACACGTGTACCCAACACGTTAATACAACACGTGTACCCAACACATTAATACAACACGTGTACCCAACAAATTAATACATGTGTACCCAACACGTTAATTCAACACGTGTACCCAACACGTTAATACAACACGTGTACCCAACAAATTAATACAACACGTGTACCCAACACATTAATACAACACGTGTACCCAACACGTTAATACAACACGTGTACCCAACACATTAATACAACACGTGTACCCATCAAATTAATACAACATGTGTACCCAACACGTTAATACAACACGTGTACGCAACAAATTAATACAACACGTGTACCCAACACGTTAATACAACACGTGTACCCAACACGTTAATACAACACACGTACCAAACATGTTAATACAACACGTGTACCCAACAAATTAATACAACGCGTGTACCCAACACGTTATTGCAACACGTGTACTCAACACGTCAACACGTGTACCCAACACGTTAATACAACACGTGTACCCAACAAATTAATACAACACGTGTACCCAACACATTAATACAACATGTGTACCCAACACGTTATTGCAACACGTGTACTCAACACGTCAACACGTGTACCCAACACGTTAATACAACACGTGTACCCAACAAATTAATACAACACGTGTACCCAACACATTAATACAACATGTGTACCCAACACGTTATTGCAACACGTGTACTCAACACGTGTACCCAACACGTTAATACAACACGTGTACCCAACAAATTAATACAACACGTGTACCCAACACGTTAATACAACACACGTACCTAACATGTTAATACAACACGTGTGCCCAACATGTGTACCCAACACATTAATACAACACGTGTACCCAACAAATTAATACAACATGTGTACCCAACACGTTAATTCAACACGTGTACCCAACACGTTAATACAACACGTGTACCCAACATGTGTACCCAACACGTTAATACAACACGTGTACCCAACAAATTAATACAACACGTGTACCCAACACGTTAATACAACACACGTACCAAACATGTTAATACAACACGTGTACCCAACAAATTAATACAACACGTGTATCCAACACATTAATACAACACGTGTACCCAACACGTTAATACAACACGTGTACCCAACACGTTAATACAACACACGTACCTAACATGTTAATACAACACGTGTACCCAACACATTAATACAACACGTGTACCCAACAAATTAATACAACATGTGTACCCAACACGTTAATTCAACACGTGTACCCAACACGTTAATACAACACGTGTACCCAACACATTAATACAACACGTGTACCCAACATGTGTACCCAACACGTTAATACAACACGTGTACCCAACAAATTAATACAACACGTGTACCCAACACGTTAATACAACACGTGTACCCAACACGTTAATACAACACACGTACCAAACATGTTAATACAACACGTGTACCCAACAAATTAATACAACATGTGTACCCAACACGTTAATTCAACACGTGTACCCAACACGTTAATTCAACACGTGTACCCAACACGTTAATACAACACGTGTACCCAACACATTAATACAACACGTGTACCCAACACGTTAATACAACACGTGTACCCAACACATTAATACAACACGTGTACCCAACAAATTAATACAACACGTGTACCCAACACGTTAATACAACACGTGTACCCAACACGTTAATACAACACGTGTACCCAACACGTTAATACAACACGTGTACCCAACACATTAATACAACACGTGTACCCAACATGTGTACCCAACACGTTAATACAACACGTGTACCCAACAAATTAATACAACACGTGTACCCAACACGTTAATACAACACGTGTACCCAACACGTTAATACAACACACGTACCAAACATGTTAATACAACACGTGTACCCAACAAATTAATACAACATGTGTACCCAACACGTTAATTCAACACGTGTACCCAACACGTTAATTCAACACGTGTACCCAACACGTTAATACAACACGTGTACCCAACACATTAATACAACACGTGTACCCAACACATTAATACAACACGTGTACCCAACACGTTAATACAACACGTGTACCCAACATGTTAATACAACACGTGTACCCAACAAATTAATACAACACGTGTACCCAACACGTTAATACAACACGTGTACCCAACACGTTAATACAACACGTGTACCCAACACGTTAATACAACACACGTACCTAACATGTTAATACAACACGTGTACCCAACATGTGTACTTAACACGTTAATGCAACACGTGTACCCAACAAATTAATACAACACGTGTACCCCACACGTTGAAACAACACACATACCTAACATGTTAATACAACACGTGTACCCAACACGTTAATACAACACGTGTACCCAACAAATTAATACAACACGTGTACCCAACACATTAATACAATACGTGTACCCAACACGTTATTACAACATGTGTACCCAACAAATTAATACAACACGTGTACCCAACACGTTAATACAACACACGTACCTAACATGTTAATACAACACGTGTACCCAACATGTGTACCCAACACATTAATACAACACGTGTACCCAACACATTAATACAACATGTGTACCCAACACGTTATTGCAACACGTGTACTCAACACGTCAACACGTGTACCCAACACGTTAATACAACACGTGTACCAAACAAATTAATATAACACGTGTACCCAACACATTAATACAACATGTGTACCCAACACGTTATTGCAACACGTGTACTCAACACGTTAATACAACACACGTACCAAACATGTTAATACAACACGTGTACCCAACAAATTAATACAACATGTGTACCCAACACGTTAATTCAACACGTGTACCCAACACGTTAATTCAACACGTGTACCCAACACGTTAATACAACACGTGTACCCAACACATTAATACAACACGTGTACCCAACACATTAATACAACACGTGTACCCAACACATTAATACAACACGTGTACCCAACATGTTAATACAACACGTGTACCCAACAAATTAATACAACACGTGTACCCAACACGTTAATACAACACGTGTACCCAACACGTTAATACAACACGTGTACCCAACACGTTAATACAACACACGTACCTAACATGTTAATACAACACGTGTACCCAACATGTGTACTTAACACGTTAATGCAACACGTGTACCCAACAAATTAATACAACACGTGTACCCAACACGTTGAAACAACACACATACCTAACATGTTAATACAACACGTGTACCCAACACGTTAATACAACACGTGTACCCAACAAATTAATACAACACGTGTACCCAACACATTAATACAATACGTGTACCCAACACGTTATTACAACATGTGTACCCAACAAATTAATACAACACGTGTACCCAACACGTTAATACAACACACGTACCTAACATGTTAATACAACACGTGTACCCAACATGTGTACCCAACACATTAATACAACACGTGTACCCAACACATTAATACAACATGTGTACCCAACACGTTATTGCAACACGTGTACTCAACACGTCAACACGTGTACCCAACACGTTAATACAACACGTGTACCAAACAAATTAATATAACACGTGTACCCAACACATTAATACAACATGTGTACCCAACACGTTATTGCAACACGTGTACTCAACACGTCAACACGTGTACCCAACACGTTAATACAACACGTGTACCCAACAAATTAATACAACACGTGTACCCAACACGTTAATACAACACACGTACCTAACATGTTAATACAACACGTGTGCCCAACATGTGTACCCAACACATTAATACAACACGTGTACCCAACAAATTAATACAACATGTGTACCCAACACGTTAATTCAACACGTGTACCCAACACGTTAATACAGCACGTGTACCCAACAAATTAATACAACACGTGTACCCAACACATTAATACAACACGTGTACCCAACACGTTAATACAACACGTGTACCCAACACGTTAATACAACACACGTACCTAACATGTTAATACAACACGTGTACCCAACACATTAATACAACACGTGTACCCAACAAATTAATACAACATGTATACCCAACACGTTAATTCAACACGTGTACCCAACACGTTAATACAACACGTGTACCCAACACATTAATACAACACGTGTACCCAACATGTGTACCCAACACGTTAATACAACACGTGTACGCAACAAATTAATACAACACGTGTACCCAACACGTTAATACAACACGTGTACCCAACACGTTAATACAACACACGTACCAAACATGTTAATACAACACGTGTACCCAACAAATTAATACAACATGTGTACCCAACACGTTAATTCAACACGTGTACCCAACACGTTAATTCAACACGTGTACCCAACACGTTAATACAACACGTGTACCCAACACATTAATACAACATGTGTACCCAACACGTTAATACAACACGTGTACCCAACAAATTAATACAACACGTGTACCAGACACATTAATACAACACGTGTACCCAACACGTTAATACAACACGTGTACCCAACACGTTAATACAACACGTGTACCCAACACATTAATACAACACGTGTACCCAACAAATTAATACATGTGTACCCAACACGTTAATTCAACACGTGTACCCAACACATTAATACAACACGTGTACCCAACAAATTAATACAACATGTGTACCCAACACGTTAATACAACACGTGTACGCAACAAATTAATACAACACTTGTACCCAACACGTTAATACAACACGTGTACCCAACACGTTAATACAACACACGTACCAAACATGTTAATACAACACGTGTACCCAACAAATTAATACAACATGTGTACCCAACACGTTAATTCAACACGTGTACCCAACACGTTAATTCAACACGTGTACCCAACACGTTAATACAACACGTGTACCCAACACATTAATACAACATGTGTACCCAACACGTTAATACAACACGTGTACCCAACAAATTAATACAACACGTGTGCCCAACACATTAATACAACACGTGTACCCAACACGTTAATACAACACGTTAATACAACACGTGTACCCAACACATTAATACAACACGTGTACCCAACAAATTAATACATGTGTACCCAACACGTTAATTCAACACGTGTACCCAACACGTTAATACAACACGTGTACCCAACAAATTAATACAACACGTGTACCCAACACATTAATACAACACGTGTACCCAACACGTTAATACAACACGTGTACCCAACACATTAAAACAACACGTGTACCCAACAAATTAATACAACATGTGTACCCAACACGTTAATTCAACACATGTACCCAACACGTTAATACAACACGTGTACCCAACAAATTAATACAACACGTGTACCCAACACATTAATACAACACGTGTACCCAACACGTTAATACAACACGTGTACCCAACATGTGTACCCAACACATTAATACAACACGTGTACCCAACAAATTAATACAACACATGTACCCAACACGTTAATACAACACGTGTACCCAACAAATGAATACAACACGTGTACCCAACACGTTAATACAACACGTGTACCCAACACGTTGAAACAACACACATACCTAACATGTTAATTCAACACGTGTACCCAACAGGTTAATACAACACGTGTACCCAACAAATTAATACAACACGTGTACCCAACACATTAATACAACACGTGTACCCAACACGTTAATACAACACGTGTACCCAACATGTGTACCCAACACATTAATACAACACGTGTACCCAACACATTAATACAACACGTGTACCCAACAAATTAATACAACACGTGTACCCAACACGTTAATACATGTGTACCCAACACGTTAATTGAACACATGTACCCAACACGTTAATACAACACGTGTACCCAACAAATTAATACAACACGTGTACCCAACACATTAATACAACACGTGTACCCAACACGTTAATACAACACGTGTACCCAACATGTGTACCCAACACATTAATACAACACGTGTACCCAACAAATTAATACAACACATGTACCCAACACGTTAATACAACACGTGTACCCAACAAATGAATACAACACGTGTACCCAACACGTTAATACAACACGTGTACCCAACACGTTGAAACAACACACATACCTAACATGTTAATTCAAGAGGTGTACCCAACAGGTTAATACAACACGTGTACCCAACAAATTAATACAACACGTGTACCCAACACATTAATACAACACGTGTACCATACACGTTAATACAACACGTGTACCCAACATGTGTACCCAACACATTAATACAACACGTGTACCCAACAAATTAATACAACACATGTACCCAACACGTTAATACAACACGTGTACCCAACAAATGAATACAACACGTGTACCCAACACGTTAATACAACACGTGTACCCAACACGTTGAAACAACACACATACCTAACATGTTAATACAACACGTGTACCCAACATGTGTACCCAACACGTTAATACAACACGTGTATCCAACACGTTGAAACAACACACATACCTAACATGTTAATACAACACGTGTACCCAACAAATGAATACAACACGTGTAACCAACACGTTGAAACAACACACATACCTAACATGTTAATACAACACGTGTACCCAACACGTTAATACAACACACGTACCTAACATGTTAATACAACACGTGTACCCAACATGTGTACCCAACACATTAATACAACACGTGTACCCAACAAATTAATACATGTGTACCCAACACGTTAATTCAACACGTGTACCCAACACGTGTACCCAACAAATTAATGCAACGCGTGTACCCAACACGTTATTGCAACACGTGTACTCAACACGTCAACACGTGTACCCAACACGTTAATACAACACGTGTACCCAACAAATTAATACAACACGTGTACCCAACACATTAATACAACATGTGTACCCAACACGTTAATACAACACACGTACCTAACATGTTAATACAACACGTGTACCCAACATGTGTACCCAACACGTTAATACAACACGTGTACCCAACACATTAATACAACACGTGTACCCAACAAATTAATACAACACGTGTACCCAACACATTAATACAACACGTGTACCCAACACGTTAATACAACACGTGTACCCAACACATTAATACAACACGTGTACCCAACACGTTAATACAACATGTGTACCCAACACGTTAATTCAACACATGTACCCAACACGTTAATACAACACGTGTACCCAACAAATTAATACAACACGTGTACCCAACACGTTAATACAACACGTGTACCCAACACGTTGAAACAACACACATACCTAACATGTTAATACAACACGTGTACCCAACATGTGTACCCAACACATTAATACAACACGTGTACCCAACAAATTAATACAACACATGTACCAAACACGTTAATACAACACGTGTACCCAACAAATGAATACAACACGTGTACCCAACACGTTAATACAACACGTGTACCCAACACGTTGAAACAACACACATACCTAACATGATAATTCAACACGTGTACCCAACACGTTAATACAACACGTGTACCCAACATGTGTACCCAACACATTAATACAACACGTGTACCCAACAAATTAATACAACACATGTACCCAACACGTTAATACAACACGTGTACCCAACAAATGAATACAACACGTGTACCCAACACGTTAATACAACACGTGTACCCAACACGTTGAAACAACACACATACCTAACATGTTAATACAACACGTGTACCCAACATGTGTACCCAACACGTTAATACAACACGTGTATCCAACACGTTGAAACAACACACATACCTGACATGTTAATACAACACGTGTACCCAACAAATGAATACAACACGTGTAACCAACACGTTGAAACAACACACATACCTAACATGTTAATACAACACGTGTACCCAACACGTTAATACAACACCTGTACCCAACAAATTAATACAACACGTGTACCCAACACATTAATACAACACGTGTACCCAACACGTTATTACAACATGTGTACCCAACAAATTAATACAACACGTGTACCCAACACGTTAATACAACACACGTACCTAACATGTTAATACAACACGTGTACCCAACATGTGTACCCAACACATTAATACAACACGTGTACCCAACAAATTAATACATGTGTACCCAACACGTTAATTCAACACGTGTACCCAACACGTGTACTCAACAAATTAATACAACGCGTGTACCCAACACGTTATTGCAACACGTGTACTAAACACGTCAACACGTGTACCCAACACGTTAATACAACACGTGTACCCAACAAATTAATACAACACATGTACCCAACACATTAATACAACACGTGTACCCAACACGTTAATACAACACGTGTACCCAACATGTGTACCCAACACATTAATACAACACGTGTACCCAACAAATGAATACAACACATGTACCCAACACGTTAATACAACACGTGTACCCAAAAAATGAATACAACACGTGTAACCAACACGTTAATACAACACGTGTACCCAACACGCTTAAACAACACACATACCTAACATGATAATTCAACACGTGTACCCAACACGTTAATACAACACGTGTACCCAACAAATTAATACAACACGTGTACCCAACACATTAATACAACACGTGTACCCAACACGTTAATACAACACGTGTACCCAACATGTGTACCCAACACATTAATACAACACGTGTACCCAACAAATTAATACAACACATGTACCCAACACGTTAATACAACACGTGTACCCAACAAATGAATACAACACGTGTACCCAACAAATTAATACAACACGTGTACCCAACACATTAATACAACACGTGTACCCAACACGTTATTACAACATGTGTACCCAACAAATTAATACAACACGTGTACCCAACACGTTAATACAACACACGTACCTAACATGTTAATACAACACGTGTACCCAACATGTGTACCCAACACATTAATACAACACGTGTACCCAACAAATTAATACATGTGTACCCAACACGTTAATTCAACACGTGTACCCAACACGTGTACCCAACAATTTAATACAACGCGTGTACCCAACACGTTATTGCAACACGTGTACTCAACACGTCAACACGTGTACCCAACACGTTAATACAACACGTGTACCCAACAAATTAATACAACACGTGTACCCAACACATTAATACAACGTGTACCCAACACGTTATTGCAACACGTGTACTCAACACGTCAACACGTGTACCCAACACGTTAATACAACACGTGTACCCAACAAATTAATATAACACGTGTACCCAACACATTAATACAACATGTGTACCCAACACGTTATTGCAACACGTGTACTCAACACGTCAACACGTGTACCCAACACGTTAATACAACACGTGTACCCAACAAATTAATACAACACGTGTACCCAACACGTTAATACAACACACGTACCTAACATGTTAATACAACACGTGTACCCAACATGTGTACCCAACACGTTAATACAACACGCGTACCCAACAAATTAATACAACACACGTACCTAACATGTTAATACAACACGTGTACCCAACAAATTAATACAACATGTGTACCCAACACGTTAATTCAACACGTGTACCCAACACGTTAATTCAACACGTGTACCCAACACGTTAATACAACACGCGTACCCAACACATTAATACAACACGTGTACCCAACACATTAATACAACACGTGTACCCAACACGTTAATACAACACGTGTACCCAACACATTAATACAACACGTGTACCCAACACATTAATACAACACGTGTACCCAACGCGTTAATACAACACGTGTACCCAACACGTTAATACAACACGTGTACCCAACAAATTAATACAACACGTGTACCCAACAAATTAATACAACACGTGTACCCAACACATTAATACAACACGTGTACCCAACACGTTAATACAACACGTGTACCCAACACGTTGAAACAACACACATACCTAACATGTTAATACAACACGTGTACCCAACAAATGAATACAACACGTGTACCCAACACGTTAATACAACACGTGTACCCAACACGTTGAAACAACACACATACCTAACATGTTAATACAACACGTGTACCCAGCACGTTAATACAACACGTGTATCCAACACGTTGAAACAACACACATACCTAACATGTTAATACAACACGTGTACCCAACAAATGAATACAACACGTGTACCCAACACGTTAATACAACACGTGTACCCAACACGTTGAAACAACACACATACCTAACATGTTAATACAACACGTGTACCCAGCACGTTAATACAACACGTGTATCCAACACGTTGAAACAACACACATACCTAACATGTTAATACAACACGTGTACCCAACATGTGTACCCAACACGTTAATACAACACGTGTATCCAACACGTTGAAACAACACACATACCTAACATGTTAATACAACACGTGTACCCAACAAATGAATACAACACGTGTAACCAACACGTTGAAACAACACACATACCTAACATGTTAATACAACACGTGTACCCAACACGTTAATACAACACACGTACCTAACATGTTAATACAACACGTGTACCCAACATGTGTACCCAACACATTAATACAACACGTGTACCCAACAAATTAATACATGTGTACCCAACACGTTAATTCAACACGTGTACCCAACACGTGTACCCAACAAATTAATGCAACGCGTGTACCCAACACGTTATTGCAACACGTGTACTCAACACGTCAACACGTGTACCCAACACGTTAATACAACACGTGTACCCAACAAATTAATACAACACGTGTACCCAACACATTAATACAACATGTGTACCCAACACGTTAATACAACACACGTACCTAACATGTTAATACAACACGTGTACCCAACATGTGTACCCAACACGTTAATACAACACGTGTACCCAACAAATTAATACAACATGTGTACCCAACACGTTAATTCAACACGTGTACCCAACACGTTAATTCAACACGTGTACCCAACACGTTAATACAACACGCGTACCCAACACATTAATACAACACGTGTACCCAACACATTAATACAACACGTGTACCCAACACGTTAATACAACACGTGTACCCAACACATTAATACAACACGTGTACCCAACACATTAATACAACACGTGTACCCAACACGTTAATACAACACGTGTACCCAACACGTTAATACAACACGTGTACCCAACAAATTAATACAACACGTGTACCCAACAAATTAATACAACACGTGTACCCAACACATTAATACAACACGTGTACCCAACACGTTAATACAACACGTGTACCCAACACGTTGAAACAACACACATACCTAACATGTTAATACAACACGTGTACCCAACAAATGAATACAACACGTGTACCCAACACGTTAATACAACACGTGTACCCAACACGTTGAAACAACACACATACCTAACATGTTAATACAACACGTGTACCCAGCACGTTAATACAACACGTGTATCCAACACGTTGAAACAACACACATACCTAACATGTTAATACAACACGTGTACCCAACAAATGAATACAACACGTGTACCCAACACGTTAATACAACACGTGTACCCAACACGTTGAAACAACACACATACCTAACATGTTAATACAACACGTGTACCCAGCACGTTAATACAACACGTGTATCCAACACGTTGAAACAACACACATACCTAACATGTTAATACAACACGTGTACCCAACATGTGTACCCAACACGTTAATACAACACGTGTATCCAACACGTTGAAACAACACACATACCTAACATGTTAATACAACACGTGTACCCAACAAATGAATACAACACGTGTAACCAACACGTTGAAACAACACACATACCTAACATGTTAATACAACACGTGTACCCAACACGTTAATACAACACACGTACCTAACATGTTAATACAACACGTGTACCCAACATGTGTACCCAACACATTAATACAACACGTGTACCCAACAAATTAATACATGTGTACCCAACACGTTAATTCAACACGTGTACCCAACACGTGTACCCAACAAATTAATGCAACGCGTGTACCCAACACGTTATTGCAACACGTGTACTCAACACGTCAACACGTGTACCCAACACGTTAATACAACACGTGTACCCAACAAATTAATACAACACGTGTACCCAACACATTAATACAACATGTGTACCCAACACGTTAATACAACACACGTACCTAACATGTTAATACAACACGTGTACCCAACATGTGTACCCAACACGTTAATACAACACGTGTACCCAACACATTAATACAACACGTGTACCCAACAAATTAATACAACACGTGTACCCAACACATTAATACAACACGTGTACCCAACACGTTAATACAACACGTGTACCCAACACATTAATACAACACGTGTACCCAACACGTTAATACAACATGTGTACCCAACACGTTAATTCAACACATGTACCCAACACGTTAATACAACACGTGTACCCAACAAATTAATACAACACATGTACCCAACACGTTAATACAACACGTGTACCCAACACGTTGAAACAACACACATACCTAACATGTTAATACAACACGTGTACCCAACATGTGTACCCAACACATTAATACAACACGTGTACCCAACAAATTAATACAACACATGTACCAAACACGTTAATACAACACGTGTACCCAACAAATGAATACAACACGTGTACCCAACACGTTAATACAACACGTGTACCCAACACGTTGAAACAACACACATACCTAACATGTTAATACAACACGTGTACCCAGCACGTTAATACAACACGTGTATCCAACACGTTGAAACAACACACATACCTAACATGTTAATACAACACGTGTACCCAACAAATGAATACAACACGTGTACCCAACACGTTAATACAACACGTGTACCCAACACGTTGAAACAACACACATACCTAACATGTTAATACAACACGTGTACCCAGCACGTTAATACAACACGTGTATCCAACACGTTGAAACAACACACATACCTAACATGTTAATACAACACGTGTACCCAACATGTGTACCCAACACGTTAATACAACACGTGTATCCAACACGTTGAAACAACACACATACCTAACATGTTAATACAACACGTGTACCCAACAAATGAATACAACACGTGTAACCAACACGTTGAAACAACACACATACCTAACATGTTAATACAACACGTGTACCCAACACGTTAATACAACACACGTACCTAACATGTTAATACAACACGTGTACCCAACATGTGTACCCAACACATTAATACAACACGTGTACCCAACAAATTAATACATGTGTACCCAACACGTTAATTCAACACGTGTACCCAACACGTGTACCCAACAAATTAATGCAACGCGTGTACCCAACACGTTATTGCAACACGTGTACTCAACACGTCAACACGTGTACCCAACACGTTAATACAACACGTGTACCCAACAAATTAATACAACACGTGTACCCAACACATTAATACAACATGTGTACCCAACACGTTAATACAACACACGTACCTAACATGTTAATACAACACGTGTACCCAACATGTGTACCCAACACGTTAATACAACACGTGTACCCAACACATTAATACAACACGTGTACCCAACAAATTAATACAACACGTGTACCCAACACATTAATACAACACGTGTACCCAACACGTTAATACAACACGTGTACCCAACACATTAATACAACACGTGTACCCAACACGTTAATACAACATGTGTACCCAACACGTTAATTCAACACATGTACCCAACACGTTAATACAACACGTGTACCCAACAAATTAATACAACACGTGTACCCAACACGTTAATACAACACGTGTACCCAACACGTTGAAACAACACACATACCTAACATGTTAATACAACACGTGTACCCAACATGTGTACCCAACACATTAATACAACACGTGTACCCAACAAATTAATACAACACATGTACCAAACACGTTAATACAACACGTGTACCCAACAAATGAATACAACACGTGTACCCAACACGTTAATACAACACGTGTACCCAACACGTTGAAACAACACACATACCTAACATGATAATTCAACACGTGTACCCAACACGTTAATACAACACGTGTACCCAACATGTGTACCCAACACATTAATACAACACGTGTACCCAACAAATTAATACAACACATGTACCCAACACGTTAATACAACACGTGTACCCAACAAATGAATACAACACGTGTACCCAACACGTTAATACAACACGTGTACCCAACACGTTGAAACAACACACATACCTAACATGTTAATACAACACGTGTACCCAACATGTGTACCCAACACGTTAATACAACACGTGTATCCAACACGTTGAAACAACACACATACCTGACATGTTAATACAACACGTGTACCCAACAAATGAATACAACACGTATAACCAACACGTTGAAACAACACACATACCTAACATGTTAATACAACACGTGTACCCAACACGTTAATACAACACCTGTACCCAACAAATTAATACAACACGTGTACCCAACACATTAATACAACACGTGTACCCAACACGTTATTACAACATGTGTACCCAACAAATTAATACAACACGTGTACCCAACACGTTAATACAACACACGTACCTAACATGTTAATACAACACGTGTACCCAACATGTGTACCCAACACATTAATACAACACGTGTACCCAACAAATTAATACATGTGTACCCAACACGTTAATTCAACACGTGTACCCAACACGTGTACTCAACAAATTAATACAACGCGTGTACCCAACACGTTATTGCAACACGTGTACTCAACACGTCAACACGTGTACCCAACACGTTAATACAACACGTGTACCCAACAAATTAATACAACACGTGTACCCAACACATTAATACAACACGTGTACCCAACACGTTAATACAACACGTGTACCCAACATGTGTACCCAACACATTAATACAACACGTGTACCCAACAAATGAATACAACACATGTACCCAACACGTTAATACAACACGTGTACCCAAAAAATGAATACAACACGTGTAACCAACACGTTAATACAACACGTGTACCCAACACGCTTAAACAACACACATACCTAACATGATAATTCAACACGTGTACCCAACACGTTAATACAACACGTGTACCCAACAAATTAATACAACACGTGTACCCAACACATTAATACAACACGTGTACCCAACACGTTAATACAACACGTGTACCCAACATGTGTACCCAACACATTAATACAACACGTGTACCCAACAAATTAATACAACACATGTACCCAACACGTTAATACAACACGTGTACCCAACAAATGAATACAACACGTGTACCCAACAAATTAATACAACACGTGTACCCAACACATTAATACAACACGTGTACCCAACACGTTATTACAACATGTGTACCCAACAAATTAATACAACACGTGTACCCAACACGTTAATACAACACACGTACCTAACATGTTAATACAACACGTGTACCCAACATGTGTACCCAACACATTAATACAACACGTGTACCCAACACATTAATACAACACGTGTACCCAACACGTTAATACAACACGTGTACCCAACATGTGTACCCAACACATTAATACAACACGTGTACCCAACAAATTAATACAACACATGTACCCAACACGTTAATACAACACGTGTACCCAACAAATGAATACAACACGTGTACCCAACAAATTAATACAACACGTGTACCCAACACATTAATACAACACGTGTACCCAACAAATTAATACAACACATGTACCAAACACGTTAATACAACACGTGTACCCAACAAATGAATACAACACGTGTACCCAACACGTTAATACAACACGTGTACCCAACACGTTGAAACAACACACATACCTAACATGATAATTCAACACGTGTACCCAACACGTTAATACAACACGTGTACCCAACATGTGTACCCAACACATTAATACAACACGTGTACCCAACAAATTAATACAACACATGTACCCAACACGTTAATACAACACGTGTACCCAACAAATGAATACAACACGTGTACCCAACACGTTAATACAACACGTGTACCCAACACGTTGAAACAACACACATACCTAACATGTTAATACAACACGTGTACCCAACATGTGTACCCAACACATTAATACAACACGTGTACCCAACAAATTAATACAACACATGTACCAAACACGTTAATACAACACGTGTACCCAACAAATGAATACAACACGTGTACCCAACACGTTAATACAACACGTGTACCCAACACGTTGAAACAACACACATACCTAACATGATAATTCAACACGTGTACCCAACACGTTAATACAACACGTGTACCCAACATGTGTACCCAACACATTAATACAACACGTGTACCCAACAAATTAATACAACACATGTACCCAACACGTTAATACAACACGTGTACCCAACAAATGAATACAACACGTGTACCCAACACGTTAATACAACACGTGTACCCAACACGTTGAAACAACACACATACCTAACATGTTAATACAACACGTGTACCCAACATGTGTACCCAACACGTTAATACAACACGTGTATCCAACACGTTGAAACAACACACATACCTGACATGTTAATACAACACGTGTACCCAACAAATGAATACAACACGTATAACCAACACGTTGAAACAACACACATACCTAACATGTTAATACAACACGTGTACCCAACACGTTAATACAACACCTGTACCCAACAAATTAATACAACACGTGTACCCAACACATTAATACAACACGTGTACCCAACACGTTATTACAACATGTGTACCCAACAAATTAATACAACACGTGTACCCAACACGTTAATACAACACACGTACCTAACATGTTAATACAACACGTGTACCCAACATGTGTACCCAACACATTAATACAACACGTGTACCCAACAAATTAATACATGTGTACCCAACACGTTAATTCAACACGTGTACCCAACACGTGTACTCAACAAATTAATACAACGCGTGTACCCAACACGTTATTGCAACACGTGTACTCAACACGTCAACACGTGTACCCAACACGTTAATACAACACGTGTACCCAACAAATTAATACAACACGTGTACCCAACACATTAATACAACACGTGTACCCAACACGTTAATACAACACGTGTACCCAACATGTGTACCCAACACATTAATACAACACGTGTACCCAACAAATGAATACAACACATGTACCCAACACGTTAATACAACACGTGTACCCAAAAAATGAATACAACACGTGTAACCAACACGTTAATACAACACGTGTACCCAACACGCTTAAACAACACACATACCTAACATGATAATTCAACACGTGTACCCAACACGTTAATACAACACGTGTACCCAACAAATTAATACAACACGTGTACCCAACACATTAATACAACACGTGTACCCAACACGTTAATACAACACGTGTACCCAACATGTGTACCCAACACATTAATACAACACGTGTACCCAACAAATTAATACAACACATGTACCCAACACGTTAATACAACACGTGTACCCAACAAATGAATACAACACGTGTACCCAACAAATTAATACAACACGTGTACCCAACACATTAATACAACACGTGTACCCAACACGTTATTACAACATGTGTACCCAACAAATTAATACAACACGTGTACCCAACACGTTAATACAACACACGTACCTAACATGTTAATACAACACGTGTACCCAACATGTGTACCCAACACATTAATACAACACGTGTACCTGACACATTAATACAACACGTGTACCCAACACGTTAATACAACACGTGTACCCAACATGTGTACCCAACACATTAATACAACACGTGTACCCAACAAATTAATACAACACATGTACCCAACACGTTAATACAACACGTGTACCCAACAAATGAATACAACACGTGTACCCAACAAATTAATACAACACGTGTACCCAACACATTAATACAACACGTGTACCCAACACGTTATTACAACATGTGTACCCAACAAATTAATACAACACGTGTACCCAACACGTTAATACAACACACGTACCTAACATGTTAATACAACACGTGTACCCAACATGTGTACCCAACACATTAATACAACACGTGTACCCAACAAATTAATACATGTGTACCCAACACGTTAATTCAACACGTGTACCCAACACGTGTACCTAACAAATTAATACAACGCGTGTACCCAACACGTTATTGCAACACGTGTACTCAACACGTCAACACGTGTACCCAACACGTTAATACAACACGTGTACCCAACAAATTAATACAACACGTGTACCCAACACATTAATACAACGTGTACCCAACACGTTATTGCAACACGTGTACTCAACACGTCAACACGTGTACCCAACACGTTAATACAACACGTGTACCCAACAAATTAATATAACACGTGTACCCAACACATTAATACAACATGTGTACCCAACACGTTATTGCAACACGTGTACTCAACACGTCAACACGTGTACCCAACACGTTAATACAACACGTGTACCCAACAAATTAATACAACACGTGTACCCAACACGTTAATACAACACACGTACCTAACATGTTAATACAACACGTGTACCCAACATGTGTACCCAACACGTTAATTCAACACGTGTACCCAACACGTTAATACAACACGCGTACCCAACACATTAATACAACACGTGTACCCAACACATTAATACAACACGTGTACCCAACACGTTAATACAACACGTGTACCCAACACATTAATACAACACGTGTACCCAACACATTAATACAACACGTGTACCCAACACGTTAATACAACACGTGTACCCAACACGTTAATACAACACGTGTACCCAACAAATTAATACAACACGTGTACCCAACAAATTAATACAACACGTGTACCCAACACATTAATACAACACGTGTACCCAACACGTCAACACGTGTACCCAACACGTTAATACAACACGTGTACCCAACACATTAATACAACACGTGTACCCAACACGTTAATACAACACGTGTACCCAACACATTAATATAACACGTGTACCCAACACATTAATACAACACGTGTACCCAACACGTTAATACAACACGTGTACCCAACACATTAATACAACACGTGTACCCAACAAATTAATACAACACATGTACCAAACACGTTAACACAACACGTGTACCCAACAAATGAATACAACACGTGTACCCAACACGTTGAAACAACACACATACCTAACATGTTAATTCAACACGTGTACCCAACACGTTAATACAACACGTGTACCCAACAAATTAATACAACACGTGTACCCAACACATTAATACAACACGTGTACCCAACACGTTAATACAACACGTGTACCCAACACATTAATATAACACGTGTACCCAACACATTAATACAACACGTGTACCCAACACGTTAATACAACACGTGTACCCAACAAATGAATACAACACGTGTACCCAACACGTTAATACAACACGTGTACCCAACACGTTGAAACAACACACATACCTAACATGTTAATACAACACGTGTACCCAACATGTGTACCCAACACGTTAATACAACACGTGTACCCAACACGTTAATACAACACGTGTATCCAACACGTTGAAACAACACACATACCTAACATGTTAATACAACACGTGTACCCAACAAATGAATACAACACGTGTACCCAACACATTAATACAACACGTGTACCCAACACGTTATTACAACATGTGTACCCAACAAATTAATACAACACGTGTACCCAACACGTTAATACAACACACGTACCTAACATGTTAATACAACACGTGTACCCAACATGTGTACCCAACACATTAATACAACACGTGTACCCAACAAATTAATACATGTGTACCCAACACGTTAATTCAACATGTGTACCCAACACGTGTACCCAACAAATTAATACAACGCGTGTACCCAACACGTTATTGCAACACGTGTACTCAACACGTCAACACGTGTACCCAACACGTTAATACAACACGTGTACCCAACAAATTAATACAACACGTGTACCCAACACATTAATACAACATGTGTACCCAACACGTTATTGCAACACGTGTACTCAACACGTCAACACGTGTACCCAACACGTTAATACAACACGTGTACCCAACAAATTAATATAACACGTGTACCCAACACATTAATACAACATGTGTACCCAACACGTTATTGCAACACGTGTACTCAACACGTCAACACGTGTACCCAACACGTAAATACAACACGTGTACCCAACAAATTAATACAACACGTGTACCCAACACGTTAATACAACACACGTACCTAACATGTTAATACAACACGTGTACCCAACATGTGTACCCAACACGTTAATACAACACGCGTACACAACAAATTAATACAACACACGTACCTAACATGTTAATACAACACGTGTACCCAACAAATTAATACAACATGTGTACCCAACACGTTAATTCAACACGTGTACCCAACACGTTAATACAACACGTGTACCCAACACATTAATACAACACGTGTACCCAACACATTAATACAACACGTGTAACCAACACGTTAATACAACACGTGTACCCAACACATTAATACAACACGTGTACCCAACAAATTAATACAACACGTGTACCCAACAAATTAATACAACACGTGTACCCAACAAATTAATACAACACGTGTACCCAACACGTTAATACAACACGTGTACCCAACAAATTAATACAACACGTGTACCCAACACATTAATACAACACGTGTACCCAGCACATTAATACAACACGTGTACCCAACACGTTAATACAACACGTGTACCCAACACGTTAATACAACACGTGTACCCAACAAATTAATACAACACGTGTACCCAACAAATTAATACAACACGTGTACCCAACACGTTAATACAACACGTGTACCCAACACGTTGAAACAACACACATACCTAACATGTTAATACAACACGTGTACCCAACACGTTAATACAACACACGTACCTAACATGTTAATACAACACGTGTACCCAACATGTGTACCCAACACATTAATACAACACGTGTACCCAACAAATTAATACATGTGTACCCAACACGTTAATTCAACACGTGTACCCAACACGTGTACCCAACAAATTAATACAACGCGTGTACCCAACACGTTATTGCAACACGTGTACTCAACACGTCAACACGTGTACCCAACACGTTAATACAACACGTGTACCCAACAAATTAATACAACACGTGTACCCAACACATTAATACAACATGTGTACCCAACACGTTAATACAACACACGTACCTAACATGTTAATACAACACGTGTACCCAACATGTGTACCCAACACGTTAATACAACACGTGTACCCAACACATTAATACAACACGTGTACCCAACAAATTAATACAACACGTGTACCCAACACATTAATACAACACGTGTACCCAACACGTTAATACAACACGTGTACCCAAGACATTAATACAACACGTGTACCCAACACGTTAATACAACATGTGTACCCAACACGTTAATTCAACACATGTACCCAACACGTTAATACAACACGTGTACCCAACAAATTAATACAACACGTGTACCCAACACGTTAATACAACACGTGTACCCAACACGTTGAAACAACACACATACCTAACATGTTAATACAACACGTGTACCCAACATGTGTACCCAACACATTAATACAACACGTGTACCCAACAAATTAATACAACACATGTACCCAACACGTTAATACAACACGTGTACCCAACAAATGAATACAACACGTGTACCCAACACGTTAATACAACACGTGTACCCAACACGTTGAAACAACACACATACCTAACATGATGATTCAACACGTGTACCCAACACGTTAATACAACACGTGTACCCAACAAATTAATACAACACGTGTACCCAACACATTAATACAACACGTGTACCCAACACGTTAATACAACACGTGTACCCAACATGTGTACCCAACACATTAATACAACACGTGTACCCAACAAATTAATACAACACATGTACCCAACACGTTAATACAACACGTGTACCCAACAAATGAATACAACACGTGTACCCAACACGTTAATACAACACGTGTACCCAACACATTGAAACAACACACATACCTAACATGTTAATACAACACGTGTACCCAACATGTGTACCCAACACGTTAATACAACACGTGTATCCAACACGTTGAAACAACACACATACCTAACATGTTAATACAACACGTGTACCCAACAAATGAATACAACACGTGTAACCAACACGTTGAAACAACACACATACCTAACATGTTAATACAACACGTGTACCCAACACGTTAATACAACACGTGTACCCAACAAATTAATACAACACGTGTACCCAACACATTAATACAACACGTGTACCCAACACGTTATTAAAACATGTGTACCCAACAAATTAATACAACACGTGTACCCAACACGTTAATACAACACACGTACCTAACATGTTAATACAACACGTGTACCCAACATGTGTACCCAACACATTAATACAACACGTGTACCCAACAAATTAATACATGTGTACCCAACACGTTAATTCAACACGTGTACCCAACACGTGTACCCAACAAATTAATACAACGCGTGTACCCAACACGTTATTGCAACACGTGTACTCAACACGTCAACACGTGTACCCAACACGTTAATACAACACGTGTACCCAACAAATTAATACAACACATGTACCCAACACATTAATACAACATGTGTACCCAACACGTTAATTCAACACACGTACCTAACATGTTAATACAACACGTGTACCCAACACGTGTACCCAACACGTTAATACAACATGTGTACCCAACACGTTAATTCAACACATGTACCCAACACGTTAATACAACACGTGTACCCAACAAATTAATACAACACGTGTACCCAACACATTAATACAACACGTGTACCCAACACGTTAATACAACACGTGTACCCAACATGTGTACCCAACACATTAATACAACACGTGTACCCAACAAATGAATACAACACATGTACCCAACACATTAATACAACACGTGTACCCAACAAATGAATACAACACGTGTACCCAACACGTTAATACAACACGTGTACCCAACACGTTGAAACAACACACATACCTAACATGATAATTCAACACGTGTACCCAACACGTTAATACAACACGTGTACCCAACAAATTAATACAACACGTGTACCCAACACATTAATACAACACGTGTACCCAACACGTTAATACAACACGTGTACCCAACATGTGTACCCAACACATTAATACAACACGTGTACCCAACAAATTAATACAACACATGTACCCAACACGTTAATACAACACGTGTACCCAACAAATGAATACAACACGTGTACCCAACAAATTAATACAACACGTGTACCCAACACATTAATACAACACGTGTACCCAACACGTTATTACAACATGTGTACCCAACAAATTAATACAACACGTGTACCCAACACGTTAATACAACACACGTACCTAACATGTTAATACAACACGTGTACCCAACATGTGTACCCAACACATTAATACAACACGTGTACCCAACAAATTAATACATGTGTACCCAACACGTTAATTCAACACGTGTACCCAACACGTGTACCCAACAAATTAATACAACGCGTGTACCCAACACGTTATTGCAACACGTGTACTCAACACGTCAACACGTGTACCCAACACGTTAATACAACACGTGTACCCAACAAATTAATACAACACGTGTACCCAACACATTAATACAACATGTGTACCCAACACGTTATTGCAACACGTGTACTCAACACGTCAACACGTGTACCCAACACGTTAATACAACACGTGTACCCAACAAATTAATATAACACGTGTACCCAACACATTAATACAACATGTGTACCCAACACGTTATTGCAACACGTGTACTCAACACGTCAACACGTGTACCCAACACGTTAATACAACACGTGTACCCAACAAATTAATACAACACGTGTACCCAACACGTTAATACAACACACGTACCTAACACGTTAATACAACACACGTACCTAACATGTTAATACAACACGTGTACCCAACATGTGTACCCAACACATTAATACAACACGTGTACCCAACAAATTAATACATGTGTACCCAACACGTTAATTCAACACGTGTACCCAACACGTGTACCCAACAAATTAATACAACGCGTGTACCCAACACGTTATTGCAACACGTGTACTCAACACGTCAACACGTGTACCCAGCACGTTAATACAACACGTGTACCCAACAAATTAATACAACACGTGTACCCAACACATTAATACAACATGTGTACCCAACACGTTATTGCAACACGTGTACTCAACACGTCAACACGTGTACCCAACACGTTAATACAACACGTGTACCCAACAAATTAATATAACACGTGTACCCAACACATTAATACATGTGTACCCAACACGTTATTGCAACACGTGTACTCAACACGTCAACACGTGTACCCAACACGTTAATACAACACGTGTACCCAACAAATTAATACAACACGTGTACCCAACACGTTAATACAACACACGTACCTAACATGTTAATACAACACGTGTACCCAACATGTGTACCCAACACGTTAATACAACACGCGTACCCAACAAATTAATACAACACATGTACCTAACATGTTAATACAACACGTGTACCCAACAAATTAATACAACACGTATACCCAACACGTTAATTCAACACGTGTACCCAACACGTTAATTCAACACGTGTACCCAACACGTTAATACAACACGTGTACCCAACACGTTAATACAACACGTGTACCCAACACATTAATACAACACGTGTACCCAACACGTTAATACAACACGTGTACCCAACACGTTAATACAACACGTGTACCCAACAAATTAATACAACACGTGTACCCAACAAATTAATACAACACGTGTACCCAACAAATTAATACAACACGTGTACCCAACACGTTAATACAACACGTGTACCCAACAAATTAATACAACACGTGTACCCAACACATTAATACAACACGTGTACCCAACACATTAATACAACACGTGTACCCAACACGTTAATACAACACGTGTACCCAACACGTTAATACAACACGTGTACCCAACAAATTAATACAACACGTGTACCCAACAAATTAATACAACACGTGTACCCAACACATTAATACAACACGTGTACCCAACACGTTAATACAACACGTGTACCCAACACGTTGAAACAACACACATACCTAACATGTTAATACAGCACGTGTACCCAACAAATGAATACAACACGTGTACCCAACACATTAATACAACACGTGTACCCAACACGTTATTAAAACATGTGTACCCAACAAATTAATACAACACGTGTACCCAACACGTTAATACAACACACGTACCTAATATGTTAATACAACACGTGTACCCAACATGTGTACCCAACACATTAATACAACACGTGTACCCAACAAATTAATACATGTGTACCCAACACGTTAATTCAACACGTGTACCCAACACGTGTACCCAACAAATTAATACAACGCGTGTACCCAACACGTTATTGCAACACGTGTACTCAACACGTCAACACGTGTACCCAACACGTTAATACAACACGTGTACCCAACAAATTAATACAACACATGTACCCAAAACATTAATACAACATGTGTACCCAACACGTTAATACAACACACGTACCTAACATGTTAATACAACACGTGTACCCAACACGTGTACCCAACACGTTAATACAACATGTGTACCCAACACGTTAATTCAACACATGTACCCAACACGTTAATACAACACGTGTACCCAACAAATTAATACAACACGTGTACCCAACACATTAATACAACACGTGTACCCAACACGTTAATACAACACGTGTACCCAACATGTGTACCCAACACATTAATACAACACGTGTACCCAACAAATGAATACAACACATGTACCCAACACATTAATACAACACGTGTACCCAACAAATGAATACAACACGTGTACCCAACACGTTAATACAACACGTGTACCCAACACGTTGAAACAACACACATACCTAACATGATAATTCAACACGTGTACCCAACACGTTAATACAACACGTGTACCCAACAAATTAATACAACACGTGTACCCAACACATTAATACAACACGTGTACCCAACACGTTAATACAACACGTGTACCCAACATGTGTACCCAACACATTAATACAACACGTGTACCCAACAAATTAATACAACACATGTACCCAACACGTTAATACAACACGTGTACCCAACAAATGAATACAACACGTGTACCCAACAAATTAATACAACACGTGTACCCAACACATTAATACAACACGTGTACCCAACACGTTATTACAACATGTGTACCCAACAAATTAATACAACACGTGTACCCAACACGTTAATACAACACACGTACCTAACATGTTAATACAACACGTGTACCCAACATGTGTACCCAACACATTAATACAACACGTGTACCCAACAAATTAATACATGTGTACCCAACACGTTAATTCAACACGTGTACCCAACACGTGTACCCAACAAATTAATACAACGCGTGTACCCAACACGTTATTGCAACACGTGTACTCAACACGTCAACACGTGTACCCAACACGTTAATACAACACGTGTACCCAACAAATTAATACAACACGTGTACCCAACACATTAATACAACATGTGTACCCAACACGTTATTGCAACACGTGTACTCAACACGTCAACACGTGTACCCAACACGTTAATACAACACGTGTACCCAACAAATTAATATAACACGTGTACCCAACACATTAATACAACATGTGTACCCAACACGTTATTGCAACACGTGTATCCAACACGTTAATACAACACGTGTACCCAACACGTTAATACAACACGTGTACCCAACAAATTAATACAACACGTGTACCCAACACGTTAATACAACACACGTACCTAACACGTTAATACAACACACGTACCTAACATGTTAATACAACACGTGTACCCAACATGTGTACCCAACACATTAATACAACACGTGTACCCAACAAATTAATACATGTGTACCCAACACGTTAATTCAACACGTGTACCCAACACGTGTACCCAACAAATTAATACAACGCGTGTACCCAACACGTTATTGCAACACGTGTACTCAACACGTCAACACGTGTACCCAACACGTTAATACAACACGTGTACCCAACACATTAATACAACATGTGTACCCAACACGTTATTGCAACACGTGTACTCAACACGTCAACACGTGTACCCAACACGTTAATACAACACGTGTACCCAACAAATTAATATAACACGTGTACCCAACACATTAATACATGTGTACCCAACACGTTATTGCAACACGTGTACTCAACATGTCAACACGTGTACCCAACACGTTAATACAACACGTGTACCCAACAAATTAATACAACACGTGTACCCAACACGTTAATACAACACACGTACCTAACATGTTAATACAACACGTGTACCCAACATGTGTACCCAACACGTTAATACAACACGCGTACCCAACAAATTAATACAACACATGTACCTAACATGTTAATACAACACGTGTACCCAACAAATTAATACAACACGTATACCCAACACGTTAATTCAACACGTGTACCCAACACGTTAATTCAACACGTGTACCCAACACGTTAATACAACACGTGTACCCAACACGTTAATACAACACGTGTACCCAACACATTAATACAACACGTGTACCCAACACGTTAATACAACACGTGTACCCAACACGTTAATACAACACGTGTACCCAACAAATTAATACAACACGTGTACCCAACAAATTAATACAACACGTGTACCCAACAAATTAATACAACACGTGTACCCAACACGTTAATACAACACGTGTACCCAACAAATTAATACAACACGTGTACCCAACACATTAATACAACACGTGTACCCAACACATTAATACAACACGTGTACCCAACACGTTAATACAACACGTGTACCCAACACGTTAATACAACACGTGTACCCAACAAATTAATACAACACGTGTACCCAACAAATTAATACAACACGTGTACCCAACACATTAATACAACACGTGTACCCAACACGTTAATACAACACGGGGTACCCAACACGTTGAAACAACACACATACCTAACATGTTAATACAGCACGTGTACCCAACAAATGAATACAACACGTGTACCCAACACGTTAATACAACACGTGTACCCAACACGTTGAAACAACACACATACCTAACATGTTAATACAACACGTGTACCCAGCACGTTAATACAACACGTGTATCCAACACGTTGAAACAACACACATACCTAACATGTTAATACAACACGTGTACCCAACAAATGAATACAACACGTGTACCCAACACGTTAATACAACACGTGTACCCAACACGTTGAAACAACACACATACCTAACATGTTAATACAACATGTGTACCCAACACGTTAATTCAACACGTGTACCCAACACGTTAATACAACACGTGTACCCAACAAATTAATACAACACGTGTACCCAACACATTAATACAACACGTGTACCCAACACGTTAATACAACACGTGTACCCAACACATTAATACAACACGTATACCCAACAAATTAATACAACACGTGCACCCAACACGTTAATACAACATGTGTACCCAACACGTTAATTCAACACATGTACCCAACACGTTAATACAACACGTGTACCCAACAAATTAATACAACACGTGTACCCAACACATTAATACAACACGTGTACCCAACACGTTAATACAACACGTGTACCCAACACATTAATACAACACGTGTACCCAACACGTTAATACAACACGTGTACCCAACAAATTAATACAACACGTGTACCCAACACGTTAATACAACACACGTACCTAACACGTTAATACAACACACGTACCTAACATGTTAATACAACACGTGTACCCAACATGTGTACCCAACACATTAATACAACACGTGTACCCAACAAATTAATACATGTGTACCCAACACGTTAATTCAACACGTGTACCCAACACGTGTACCCAACAAATTAATACAACGCGTGTACCCAACACGTTATTGCAACACGTGTACTCAACACGTCAACACGTGTACCCAACACGTTAATACAACACGTGTACCCAACAAATTAATACAACATGTGTACCCAACACATTAATACAACATGTGTACCCAACACGTTATTGCAACACGTGTACTCAACACGTCAACACGTGTACCCAACACGTTAATACAACACGTGTACCCAACAAATTAATATAACACGTGTACCCAACACATTAATACATGTGTACCCAACACGTTATTGCAACACGTGTACTCAACACGTCAACACGTGTACCCAACACGTTAATACAACACGTGTACCCAACAAATTAATACAACACGTGTACCCAACACGTTAATACAACACACGTACCTAACATGTTAATACAACACGTGTACCCAACATGTGTACCCAACACGTTAATACAACACGCGTACCCAACAAATTAATACAACACATGTACCTAACATGTTAATACAACACGTGTACCCAACAAATTAATACAACACGTATACCCAACACGTTAATTCAACACGTGTACCCAACACGTTAATTCAACACGTGTACCCAACACGTTAATACAACACGTGTACCCAACACGTTAATACAACACGTGTACCCAACACATTAATACAACACGTGTACCCAACACGTTAATACAACACGTGTACCCAACACGTTAATACAACACGTGTACCCAACAAATTAATACAACACGTGTACCCAACAAATTAATACAACACGTGTACCCAACAAATTAATACAACACGTGTACCCAACACGTTAATACAACACGTGTACCCAACAAATTAATACAACACGTGTACCCAACACATTAATACAACACGTGTACCCAACACATTAATACAACACGTGTACCCAACACGTTAATACAACACGTGTACCCAACACGTTAATACAACACGTGTACCCAACAAATTAATACAACACGTGTACCCAACAAATTAATACAACACGTGTACCCAACACATTAATACAACACGTGTACCCAACACGTTAATACAACACGTGTACCCAACACGTTGAAACAACACACATACCTAACATGTTAATACAGCACGTGTACCCAACAAATGAATACAACACGTGTACCCAACACGTTAATACAACACGTGTACCCAACACGTTGAAACAACACACATACCTAACATGTTAATACAACACGTGTACCCAGCACGTTAATACAACACGTGTATCCAACACGTTGAAACAACACACATACCTAACATGTTAATACAACACGTGTACCCAACAAATGAATACAACACGTGTACCCAACACGTTAATACAACACGTGTACCCAACACGTTGAAACAACACACATACCTAACATGTTAATACAACATGTGTACCCAACACGTTAATTCAACACGTGTACCCAACACGTTAATACAACACGTGTACCCAACAAATTAATACAACACGTGTACCCAACACATTAATACAACACGTGTACCCAACACGTTAATACAACACGTGTACCCAACACATTAATACAACACGTATACCCAACAAATTAATACAACACGTGCACCCAACACGTTAATACAACATGTGTACCCAACACGTTAATTCAACACATGTACCCAACACGTTAATACAACACGTGTACCCAACAAATTAATACAACACGTGTACCCAACACATTAATACAACACGTGTACCCAACACGTTAATACAACACGTGTACCCAACACATTAATACAACACGTGTACCCAACAAATTAATACAACACATGTACCCAACACGTTAATACAACACGTGTACCCAACAAATGAATACAACACGTGTACCCAACACGTTGAAACAACACACATACCTAACATGTTAATTCAACACGTGTACCCAACACGTTAATACAACACGTGTACCCAACAAATTAATACAACACGTGTACCCAAAACATTAATACAACACGTGTACCCAACACGTTAATACAACACGTGTACCCAACACATTAATACAACACGTGTACCCAACACATTAATACAACACGTGTACCCAACACGTTAATACAACACGTGTACCCAACAAATGAATACAACACGTGTACCCAACAAATTAATATAACACGTGTACCCAACACATTAATACAACATGTGTACCCAACACGTTATTGCAACACGTGTACTCAACACGTCAACACGTGTACCCAACACGTTAATACAACACGTGTACCCAACAAATTAATACAACACGTGTACCCAACACGTTAATACAACACACGTACCTAACATGTTAATACAACACGTGTACCCAACATGTGTACCCAACACGTTAATACAACACGCGTACCCAACAAATTAATACAACACACGTACCTAACATGTTAATACAACACGTGTACCCAACACGTTAATACAACACGTGTACCCAACAAATTAATACAACACGTGTACCCAACAAATTAATACAACACGTGTACCCAACAAATTAATACAACACGTGTACCCAACACGTTAATACAACACGTGTACCCAACAAATTAATACAACACGTGTACCCAACACATTAATACAACACGTGTACCCAACACATTAATACAACACGTGTACCCAACACGTTAATACAACACGTGTACCCAACACGTTAATACAACACGTGTACCCAACAAATTAATACAACACGTGTACCCAACAAATTAATACAACACGTGTACCCAACACATTAATACAACACGTGTACCCAACACGTTAATACAACACGTGTACCCAACACGTTGAAACAACACACATACCTAACATGTTAATACAGCACGTGTACCCAACAAATGAATACAACACGTGTATCCAACACGTTAATACAACACGTGTACCCAACACGTTGAAACAACACACATACCTAACATGTTAATACAACACGTGTACCCAGCACGTTAATACAACACGTGTATCCAACACGTTGAAACAACACACATACCTAACATGTTAATACAACACGTGTACCCAACAAATGAATACAACACGTGTACCCAACACGTTAATACAACACGTGTACCCAACACGTTGAAACAACACACATACCTAACATGTTAATACAACATGTGTACCCAACACGTTAATTCAACACGTGTACCCAACACGTTAATACAACACGTGTACCCAACAAATTAATACAACACGTGTACCCAACACATTAATACAACACGTGTACCCAACACGTTAATACAACACGTGTACCCAACACATTAATACAACACGTATACCCAACAAATTAATACAACACGTGCACCCAACACGTTAATACAACATGTGTACCCAACACGTTAATTCAACACATGTACCCAACACGTTAATACAACACGTGTACCCAACAAATTAATACAACACGTGTACCCAACACATTAATACAACACGTGTACCCAACACGTTAATACAACACGTGTACCCAACACATTAATACAACACGTGTACCCAACAAATTAATACAACACATGTACCCAACACGTTAATACAACACGTGTACCCAACAAATGAATACAACACGTGTACCCAACACGTTGAAACAACACACATACCTAACATGTTAATTCAACACGTGTACCCAACACGTTAATACAACACGTGTACCCAACAAATTAATACAACACGTGTACCCAACACATTAATACAACACGTGTACCCAACACGTTAATACAACACGTGTACCCAACACATTAATACAACACGTGTACCCAACACATTAATACAACACGTGTACCCAACACGTTAATACAACACGTGTACCCAACAAATGAATACAACACGTGTACCCAACACGTTAATACAACACGTGTACCCAACACGTTGAAACAACACACATACCTAACATGTTAATACAACACGTGTACCCAACATGTGTACCCAACACGTTAATACAACACGTGTACCCAACACGTTAATACAACACGTGTATCCAACACGTTGAAACAACACACATACCTAACATGTTAATACAACACGTGTACCCAACAAATGAATACAACACGTGTACCCAACACGTTAATACAACACGTGTACCCAACACGTTGAAACAACACACATACCTAACATGATAATTCAACACGTGTACCCAACACGTTAATACAACACGTGTACCCAACACATTAATACAACACGTGTACCCAACACGTTAATACAACACGTGTACCCAACATGTGTACCCAACACATTAATACAACACGTGTACCCAACAAATTAATACAACACATGTACCCAACACGTTAATACAACACGTGTACCCAACAAATGAATACAACACGTGTACCCAACAAATAATACAACACGTGTACCCAACACATTAATACAACACGTGTACCCAACACGTTATTACAACATGTGTACCCAACAAATTAATACAACACGTGTACCCAACACGTTAATACAACACACGTACCTAACATGTTAATACAACACGTGTACCCAACATGTGTACCCAACACATTAATACAACACGTGTACCCAACAAATTAATACATGTGTACCCAACACGTTAATTCAACACGTGTACCCAACACGTGTACCCAACAAATTAATACAACGCGTGTACCCAACACGTTATTGCAACACGTGTACTCAACACGTCAACACGTGTACCCAACACGTTAATACAACACGTGTACCCAACAAATTAATACAACACGTGTACCCAACACATTAATACAACATGTGTACCCAACACGTTATTGCAACACGTGTACTCAACACGTCAACACGTGTACCCAACACGTTAATACAACACGTGTACCCAACAAATTAATATAACACGTGTACCCAACACATTAATACAACATGTGTACCCAACACGTTATTGCAACACGTGTACTTAACACGTCAACACGTGTACCCAACACGTTAATACAACACGTGTACCCAACAAATTAATACAACACGTGTACCCAACACGTTAATACAACACACGTACCTAACATGTTAATACAACACGTGTACCCAACATGTGTACCCAACACGTTAATACAACACGCGTACCCAACAAATTAATACAACACACGTACCTAACATGTTAATACAACACGTGTACCCAACAAATTAATACAACATGTGTACCCAACACGTTAATTCAACACGTGTACCCAACACGTTAATTCAACACGTGTACCCAACACGTTAATACAACACGTGTACCCAACACGTTAATACAACACGTGTACCCAACACATTAATACAACACGTGTACCCAACACGTTAATACAACACATGTACCCAACACATTAATACAACACGTGTACCCAACAAATTAATACAACACGTGTACCCAACAAATTAATACAACACGTGTACCCAACAAATTAATACAACACGTGTACCCAACACGTTAATACAACACGTGTATCCAACAAATTAATACAACACGTGTACCCAACACATTAATACAACACGTGTACCCAACACATTAATACAACACGTGTACCCAACACGTTAATACAACACGTGTACCCAACACGTTAATACAACACGTGTACCCAACACGTTAATACAACACGTGTACCCAACAAATTAATACAACACGTGTACCCAACAAATTAATACAACACGTGTACCCAACAAATTAATACAACACGTGTACCCAACACATTAATACAACACGTGTACCCAACACGTTAATACAACACGTGTACCCAACACGTTGAAACAACACACATACCTAACATGTTAATACAACATGTGTACCCAACACGTTAATACAACACGTGTACCCAACACGTTGAAACAACACACATACCTAACATGTTAATACAACACGTGTACCCAGCACGTTAATACAACACGTGTATCCAACACGTTGAAACAACACACATACCTAACATGTTAATACAACACGTGTACCCAACAAATGAATACAACACGTGTACCCAACACGTTGAAACAACACACATACCTAACATGTTAATACAACATGTGTACCCAACACGTTAATTCAACACGTGTACCCAACACGTTAATACAACACGTGTACCCAACAAATTAATACAACACGTGTACCCAACACATTAATACAACACGTGTACCCAACACGTTAATACAACACGTGTACCCAACACATTAATACAACACGTATACCCAACAAATTAATACAACACGTGTACCCAACACGTTAATACAACATGTGTACCCAACACGTTAATTCAACACATGTACCCAACACGTTAATACAACACGTGTACCCAACAAATTAATACAACACGTGTACCCAACACATTAATACAACACGTGTACCCAACAAATGAATACAACACGTGTACCCAACACGTTGAAACAACACACATACCTAACATGTTAATTCAACACGTGTACCCAACACGTTAATACAACACGTGTACCCAACACATTAATACAACACGTGTACCCAACACATTAATACAACACGTGTACCCAACACGTTAATACAACACGTGTACCCAACACATTAATACAACACGTGTACCCAACACATTAATACAACACGTGTACCCAACACGTTAATACAACACGTGTACCCAACAAATGAATACAACACGTGTACCCAACACGTTAATACAACACGTGTACCCAACACGTTGAAACAACACACATACCTAACATGTTAATACAACACGTGTACCCAACATGTGTACCCAACACGTTAATACAACACGTGTACCCAACACGTTAATACAACACGTGTATCCAACACGTTAATACAACACGTGTATCCAACACGTTGAAACAACACACATACCTAACATGTTAATACAACACGTGTACCCAACAAATGAATACAACACGTGTACCCAACACGTTAATACAACACGTGTACCCAACACGTTGAAACAACACACATACCTAACATGTTAATACAACACGTGTACCCAACATGTGTACCCAACACATTAATACAACACGTGTACCCAACACGTTAATACAACACGTGTACCCAACACGTTAATACAACACGTGTACCCTGTTTACTTTAAACATGATGGCGCTGATTTCTCTCTACATTAACAGTTTGACCACATGAAGCCCAACGTGACAATTTTTCCATCCATCTTCGTGCCGCTTATCCGGGGTCGGGTCGCGGGGGCAGCAGCCTAAGCAGGGAAGCCCAGACTTCCCTCTCCCCAGCCACATTTGCCAACTCTGCGGAGGGGATCCTGAAGCGTTCCCAGGCCAGCCGAGAGATATAATCCCTCCAGCGTGTCCTGGGTCTTCCCCGGGGTCTCCTCCCAGAGGGACGTGCCTGGAACACCTCACCAGGGAGGTCCAGGAGGCATCCTGACCAGATGCCCGAGCCACCTCAACTGGTTCCTCTCGATGCGGAGGAGCAGCGGCTCTACTCTGATCTCCTCCCGGATGACCGAGCTCCTCACCCTATCTCTAAGGGAGAGCCCGGCCACCATGTGGAGGAAACTCATTTCAGCCGCCTGTATACGAGATCTCGTTCTTTAGGTCACGACCCACAGCTCATGACCATAGGTGAGGGTAGGAACGTAGATCGACTGGTAAATCGAGAGCCTCGCCTTCTGGCTCAGCTCCTTCTTCACCACGACAGACCGGCGCAGAGTCCGCATTACTGCAGACGCCGCACCGATCCGTCTGTCCATCCCACGCTCCATCCTTCTTTCACTTGTGAACAAGACCCCGAGATATTTAAACTCCTTCACTTGAGGCAGGACCTGACTCCCGACCCGGAGAGGACAATCCACCCTATTCCAGCTGAGGACCATGGTCTCAGATTTGGAGGTACCCCCCACAGACCCCAGGAAGCAGATTACAGTGACATTTTAAAGAGTAAAATAAAGAGTAAAATAAAGAACTCATTTCCTGCATGTTCTTCGTGGGTCAGGCTTTAAACAGTTCACATTGACAGCACTGATAAAAATTCCGGATTTGTTTGCTGAATGTAGGTTGAATAGTTTTTACAGTCACCTCATGACCTCCAGTTTGAGTCATGTATTCTGGAACAAAAAGGCACCAATTCATTTCAGTGCTACAAAACCAGTCGAGACACGACTACCATACTGGTTGTTCGCTGGGACGTTGAGCTGGCAGTTACCTGCAACGTCCACATGCAGACAGACACATCAGGTTTACAGGCTGCAACACAAAGGTCAGGAGGATATTTCAGCAACCAATCAGGAGGATTCTGCAAACGTCTCTTCATCGCGGACATTAAAATGTTTGGAGGGCATAAAGGAACAAAAATGTGAAATTAATAAGTAAAAAACTGAAATTTGTTGCTTTTTTTGTCGTCTTTGGTGTTTTAACATCATGTCATCATTAAACATGTGAGTCAGCATGTTTCTGGAGAAGCTTCTGGTCCAGGTTGGTCGTTGGTTGGTCGCATCCGTCAACATCTGAGCTTCACTTTGAGATTTCATGTTTGTAGTTATCAATGGATCAATAAGACAACAGCAGACGGCTTCTCACATAAAAACATCATTTCTGTCTTTATTAAAACATTGAGACAAATTTCTATAAATTAAACATAAAGAACTTTGTTTTACAAAAAGTTTGACTTTCGATCAAAACGTGTTTCATCTGAACAGCTAACAAATCATCACATCTGAGAACTGATGAGACCAGTTTTACTCTCTTTGGGCGTCTGCTGTCCTCATGGATGTCTGATCAGTGGGACCGAGCCCGCACCAGGACTCCTGGGAACCGGTCCAGGTGTGGACCGGTTTAGGTTTGAACCAGTCCAGGTGGGAACCGGTTTAGGTTTGAACCAGTCCAGGCGGGAACCGGTTTAGGGTTGAACCGGTCCAGGCGGGAACCGGTTTAGGTTTGAACCGGTCCAGGCGGGAACCGGTTTAGGTTTGAACCGGTCCAGGTGAGAATCAGTTCAGGTTTGAATCGGTCCAGGTGTGAACCAGTTTAGTCTTGAATCGGTTCAGGTGTGAACCAGTTTAGGTTTGAACTGGTCCAGGTGGGAACCGGTTTAGGTTTGAACTGGTCCACGTGGGAACAACGGTCCAGGTTTGAACTTGTTTAAGTGTGAATTGGTCCAGGTGTGAACAGGTCCAGGTGTGAAGAGGTCCAGGTGGGAACTGGTTACGGTTCCCACCTGGGAACCGTAACCAATCATCATCTCAGGAGACGCAGAACCAACCAGAGACAATGTTCCAATTAAAAACACTGAGAAATGTCCTTCACCTGAAGAGAAGCAGGAGGAAACGGGGTCTGACGTTCAGGAGGAAACGGGGGTCTGACGTTCAGGAGGTAACGGGGGACGTTCAGGAGGAAACGGGGGTTTGGCGTTCAGGAGGAAACGGGGGTCTGGCGTTCAGGAGGAAACGGGGGTCTGGCGTTCAGGAGGAAACGGGGGTCTGGCGTTCAGGAGGAAACGGGGGTCTGGCGTTCAGGAGGAAACGGGGGTCTGGCGTTCAGGAGGAAACGGGGGTCTGGCGTTCAGGAGGTAACGGGGGTCTGGCGTTCAGGAGGAAACGGGGGACGTTCAGGAGGAAACGGGGGTCTGGCGTTCAGGAGGAAACGGGGGTCTGACGTTCAGGAGGAAACGGGGGTCTGGCGTTCAGGAGGAAACGGGGGTCTGGCGTTCAGGAGGAAACGGGGGTCTGGCGTTCAGGAGGAAACGGGGGTCTGGCGTTCAGGAGGAAACGGGGGTCTGGCGTTCAGGAGGAAACGGGGGTCTGGCATTCAGGAGGAAACGGGGGTCTGGCGTTCAGGAGGAAACGGGGGTCTGGCGTTCAGGAGGAAACGGGGGTCTGGCGTTCAGGAGGTAACGGGGGTCTGGCGTTCAGGAGGAAACGGGGGACGTTCAGGAGGAAAAGGGGGACGTTCAGGAGGAAACGGGGGTCTGGCGTTCAGGAGGAAACGGGGGTCTGGCGTTCAGGAGGAAACGAGGGTCTGGCATTCAGGAGGAAACGGGGGTCTGGCGTTCAGGAGGAAACGGGGGTCTGGCGTTCAGGAGGAAACGGGGGTCTGGCGTTCAGGAGGAAACGGGGGTCTGGCGTTCAGGAGGAAACGGGGGTCTGGCGTTCAGGAGGTAACGGGGGTCTGGCGTTCAGGAGGTAACGGGGGTCTGGCGTTCAGGAGGAAACGGGAGACGTTCAGGAGGAAAAGGGGGACGTTCAGGAGGAAAAGGGGGACGTTCAGGAGGAAAAGGGGGACGTTCAGGAGGAAAAGGGGGACGTTCAGGAAGAAACGTGGGTCTGACGTTCAGGAGGAAACGGGGGTCTGGCGTTCAGGAGGAAACGGGGGTCTGGCGTTCAGGAGGAAACGGGGGTCTGGCGTTCAGGAGGAAACGGGGGTCTGACGTTCAGGAGGAAACGGGGGTCTGGCGTTCAGGAGGAAACGGGGGTCTGGCGTTCAGGAGGAAACGGGGGTCTGACGTTCAGGAGGAAACGGGGGTCTGGCGTTCAGGAGGAAACGGGGGTCTGGCGTTCAGGAGGAAACGGGGTCTGGCGTTCAGGAGGAAACGGGGTCTGGCGTTCAGGAGGAAACGGGGTCTGGCGTTCAGGAGGAAACGGGGGTCTGGCGTTCAGGAGGAAACGGGGGTCTGGCGTTCAGGAGGAAACGGGGGTCTGGCGTTCAGGAGGAAACGGGGGTCTGGCGTTCAGGAGGAAACGGGGGTCTGGCGTTCAGGAGGAAACGGGGGTCTGGCGTTCAGGAGGAAACGGGGGTCTGGCGTTCAGGAGGAAACGGGGGTCTGGCGTTCAGGAGGAAACGGGGGTCTGGCGTTCAGGAGGAAACGGGGGTCTGGCGTTCAGGAGGAAACGGGGGTCTGGCGTTCAGGAGGAAACGGGGGTCTGGCGTTCAGGAGGAAACGGGGGTCTGGCGTTCAGGAGGAAACGGGGGTCTGGCGTTCAGGAGGAAACGGGGGTCTGGCGTTCAGGAGGAAACGGGGGTCTGGCGTTCAGGAGGAAACGGGGGTCTGGCGTTCAGGAGGAAAGGGGGGTCTGGCGTTCAGGAGGTAACGGGGGTCTGACGTTCAGGAGGAAAGGGGGGTCTGACGTTCAGGAGGAAACGGGGGTCTGACATTCAGGAGGTAACGGGGGTCTGGCGTTCAGGAGGTAACGGGGGTCTGGCGTTCAGGAGGTAACGGGGGTCTGGCGTTCAGGAGGAAACAGGGGTCTGACGTTCAGGAGGAAACGGGGGTCTGGCGTTCAGGAGGAAAGGGGGGTCTGACGTTCAGGAGGAAAGGGGGGTCTGACGTTCAGGAGGAAAGGGGGGTCTGACGTTCAGGAGGAAAGGGGGGTCTGACGTTCAGGAGGAAACGGGGGTTTGGCGTTCAGGAGGAAACGGGGGTCTGGCGTTCAGGAGGAAACGGGGGTCTGGCGTTCAGGAGGAAACGGGGGTCTGGCGTTCAGGAGGAAACGGCGGTAGATCATCAGGATTAAGGCAGCATTACATCATACAAGCAAAGCTAAACATGGACATGTTAGGAGACTCAAAGCCTCCATGATAAACGTGCAGTTTTTTCACTGATGAACATGAAGTGGAACCTGAAAGAGGTTTGTCTACTGCAAACGTTTTTCGGAGAAATTAACCACATATCAATAACGGACCAACATCATTTCTTGCTTTTAATTGAAAACAGTAGTAAAGTGCAACGGCTGTGTCTTCCTTTTGATCTGCCGTTTTCCCACCGTGAGGAAAATGTCAGATTTAGTTCAAACTAACATTTTACTGAGATTATATCTCGTATGGAATGCAGCAGAAGTGATATCTTCTGTCTTATCATTTTTATGTAAAAATATAATAAAATAAAAATTTCTTCTTTTATGGTTTTTTTTTTTCTTACATTTCTCTGAAAGTTTCTTTGAGTTCAGACAAATTAAATGAAGATAATCAGAAAATAGAATTATTATGAACTGAATGATGGCAGGTTGAGCTTCGTCTCCATGGACTGCGATGAGATGCTGTCGTCATGGTGATGCTGGACGGAACAGAGACTGGACGGAATAAGCCAACTGACTGATGATGAAGCCTGCAGACGGTTGGATGCCGGTCAGTGGACGCTGCTTCAAAACGCCGTCAGCGGCCTTCACTTCTTCCCGCCATCGGCGTGGACGTCCTCACTGCAGCCTCCCGTCTCCTCTGCTGCGTGGACTCTGAATCTGTCCGTCCACCGGAGGAACAACCTCAACCGTGTAGCTCACCTTCTTCGACTGCAGGATGCTGTAGCTGTTGTCGAAACACAACACATCTGCACAAACAAGCAAACAACAACAGCTGCGTTCAGCATGCTTTTCTTCCTCATGCTTCAGTCACTGAATGGAGGCTGTGTGATCGATGCACCTGAAGCTACTGGACAGTTTATACTCTGCGTTGGATGGAGTGTGTGTTTATACCATAGACCGCATATAAAAGATAAATGGAGCCTCCAGCGAGTGAAAGTGAAGCCTATGGAGAAGTGCATAAAACTGCAGTTCCCCCTTCATCCACTAGGGGCTGCAAAACAGAGCGAATCCCCATAGACTCCCATGTTAAAAAGACCAACTTTACAGCAGAAATAAACATGTTTACAGCAGAAATAAACATGTTTACAGCAGGAATAAACATGTTTACAGCAGGAATAAACATGTTTACAGCTGAAATAAACATGTTTACAGCAGGAATAAACATGTTTACAGCAGAAATAAACATGTTTACAGCAGGAATAAACATGTTTACAGCAGGAATAAACATGTTTACAGCAGAAATAAACATGTTTACAGCCTGGTTCAAAAATCCATTTTTGGTTTAATAGATCAGGTTTACCTTCATGACAACTGTGGGGGGGAGTGAATTTTTTCTAACTCACCCGTTTAAAAGTAATCTAATCAAGAAGTTCGGCATATTTAGGGGCGTGTCCTTTTGATTGACAAGTCCCCAATCTCCTGCTTCAAATCAGAAGAATGGAGAACAACCGCGGTTTTTAGCCGGTTAACAACGTGACTTAGCTTTAGCCCGCTTACCTCCGTTAGCTGGTTAGCTCCTGTTATCTCCAGGTTAGCTTTTAGCTACAGAAAGCTCGGAGTTCGCTCGATGTCAATCATCCACCATGACGCTCACAGCCCCCCTCTCAGCTCCACCTCTTTGCCCATATTTGTATTTTCCGGGCAAGACGACACGCATACCCCTGCCAAGATGGTGATGGTAGGAACCGCCCACCGAGCTTCAATTCAGCTCTTCAGAAACCTACGGGTGACGTCACGGAGGCTCCGTCCATCTTTTTATAAACAGTCTATTGTTTATACTTGATTAAAGGGTCTGCAGGTCAGGCTGGTATCAGCTGGTGAACGCCATACGAAAGAATTTTCCTGTTTTAGATCAACAATGGCGGCCAATGGCGTTAAGCCTCAGACAAATATTTTATATGTCTGAATGTTTTTCAATATTCTTTTTCTCGGTTTGTTATATATTTTTTATTACTTTGCACCACTTTGGTTAGCCATATGATGTTTTTAAAATAAATAAAGATAGTTTGGAATACGCCCGTGCTTTCAGCAACATTACCAAACATGCAGAAACATTTAAGCACACTGACCAATCACAATGAAGGTGGGTTTACGTAGTCGGGATGCGCGTCGGGTCCGGAGAGGTGGGCGGGGAGCCTCTGCAGACCAACACAAAGCTTGTAGTGATTACCACGTAACTGACCTGGTACAATGTCGCTTTGTATAAATTATCCTTAAAGCCCATTTCTGCATCCTGACGTACGTTTTAAACGTCATCACACGACGCTGTCCTCAAGCCTGTCTTTTACATTGTCATGGTTATTAAATCAGGTGGGCAGTGCTGAGTTAACGTCCACGTTTTGACACCGGTTGGTTGCGGTAACGCACTGCCATAAAGTCGTTTACAACCGTCCAGAAACACCAGAAGAAGAAAACTTCTTCTCAACTTCTTATCTGCCATTTCTCTGGCAGTTTCTGCGTAGTCTCCCTCCTCTTCTTCTTCTCCTTTTTCATGGTGCTTGTCAGCTTTACAACTCAACACTGCCCCCAGTGACTTCCGGTGGAATGGCTTTGTTGTCTACGACAACTGAGCCCCTTGAAAACGGAGCAAATACGCGTAACCTACGCAGGAGACGAACATATGTGTTTCACCACTAGGGGGCGTGTTTTACTTACAGACTCCTGGCTCGGGGCAGGTGAGGCAGCTGTCTTCAGGAACCATGTGAGCGTTGTAACGTTCGCTTGGAAGAACCTGTAGCATCTGTGCCACCTTCTGACTGCCGTCCTGCTTGGTCCGCTTGTAGACCCCGAAGCCGATGTCTGCCCCGTCACTGGTAAACTGCCACCTGCGAGGGAACAGGTAATACTCTGACCATCCACCAGACCAAACGTTATGATGGTAAATGTTTACTGGTTCCAGTCAAGATGAGCTGCTGAAACCCGATAAACGTGATGAATAAATCTTAGAAATATAAGTCAGAGAGAAGTAAACAGTTCCGACACGACATCACGTGAGAGTTTACTGATATGAACATATTTATATCAACGGGACTGGCGTGGATCTCATGGGACCTGAAATCACTTTGTTGTATTCGACACGATATAAATAAAGCTGAATTCAACTGAATATGTATATTTTTAAGACCAGTTGTGTGTTATTAGAAAGAAGGAAGATTTTCTCTTTTTTCAAGAGACTTTTGTCTTGTTAAAAAGAAATGTTATATTTTCTAGTGGTTTTTGTATTTTTTTTAATCATTAACTGCATTTGTGTTAAATATTTCCCATTTTACTTTCCATTGCTGAATTCTTTTTTTTTTTTTTTAATTGAAATTAATTTTGGGCCTTTAATTTTATTCTTGTTGTACAGAATATGTAAGAAATATAATTAAATTCTGTTTGTGTTTATTCTTCAGTAATTCTCTTAACTTCTTAAAGTTATCTCAGTAAATAAACAGTTTTCCTTTTTTTTACTGAGAAAATATTTTTATTCTAGAAACAATGAAAATTTAAATTCTCTTCAGATTTTTCCTGCGAGATCGGCTGTAAACAAGTAAACAACGCTGTAGACAGAAAGCGTTTTGTTATGACTGAACAGATTCAGAAGCTTTAAAACAGATGTCTGCTGACAAAACGCCATTTCAGACCAGATTAAACCGGATCTGGTACCTCAAGAGGCTGCTGGCTGCAGCGACGTCGTACTCCAGCTGAAAGCTGGATCGGGGGCCGATGGTCACGCTGTTGTCGTACTGAACCTTCAGCGAGTCCAGCACGTAGTACGACTTCGGAACGGTGCCGCCGTAGTTTATCTGCGAACGCAACACACACCACATGGTTTCAGGAGTCACCTTGGAGACAAGCGGTGCATCGCACAGGTTCTGATCCAACCTTAGTTCTGCAGCTGGGGTCTCCATCTGGGTCGGTCAGGTTTCCTCCGTACGCCGCAGGAAGCTGGTCCGGGTCAATGTGCTGACGCAGCTCCTCCTGCCAGTCACCTGGAAGCAAAGACGTCACTTTGAACCCGAAACATCAACGTATCTGAAGCAACATCTTTAAAATGATAAATAACGTGACTGGACGTTACGTAACTTCTCAGTGAACATGTATTGAAACAGTTTTCTTCCATTTAAGCACAAAATGGGGCAGATGGCGCCACCGCGAGTCTGCTAACCGGCCACATCGCCATGTTGGAAATGGAACTAACACGAGCAACAAGCTTCAGCGTGTCGCTGCTGCACATCGGCACACTGATGTGGAATAAAAGAAAAGCCGTCTTACTTCCTAAAATGATGATCTTGCGCCGCGTTTCCTCACACAGAAAGTGTTTGATGAGGTTGTATGCCATGGGGAACATCCTCGGAGCTGCAGAAAAAACATTGAAAATCATCAACCTGAACTTTGGAGGACACACACTCAGTGGAAAGTTTTGCTGAGCTACCTTTGATGAGAAACACCCTCTTCAACCCTTCGGGGTAGTTTTCTTCAAACATGGTGAGGACCTACAGGACAAGAAGACGTCAGATTCTACGACATCAAACGATGTGACGAATGTGCGAATGCAACAAACCTCTCCATAAGTCTCAATAGCAGGTTTCCAAATGTGCTTCAGCCCGAGTCCTTCACAGTCATAGATCAGGGTGATGGCCTCAATGTTCTTCCCCAGCTGGGATGAGAGCAGGAAACATGAATGGAGGAGAGAGGGAATGAGAGGAGCAAGTCAATAGGACACGGTGGAAGTTACATGAATTGTAGCTCACTCTCCTATCATGTGGTCAACATGGAAGCTGTATCAACAACAAAGCAACAGATGTCTAACTATGAAATAGGTCTCCTCAGGTAACCTTTATCAGATGAGACATGGTCTCCCATGTAAGGAAATGTCACGCTGTAGCAAGCCTATAAAAATGGAGGAATTCTCAAAGCAGGAGCCTTTCTCTGCTACCACACTGAAACTCTGTGTAATAAAAAGCCTTTCTTTGCTACCAGTCCCTGTGTCCTTCGATCTGTGGTGTCGGAGGATTTTCTTCCGCTTTTCCACAACATATTGGCAAGCCAGCCAGGAGACAGAGGATGAAGAAGAAAGACAAGGAAACTACACAGGAGGAGACGAGGGTGGGAAACAAGATGGAGGAGAAAGAAAGGAAAGAAAGAAAGGAAACAAAATGAGGATGTGAGCATCAGAAAATAAAAGCTGACCAACAAGATGAGGAAACAAGAGAAGAAAGAGGGAAAAGTGGATGAAACTGAAGGAGAAGAGAGTGTGGAGGAAAAAAGGAAGAGAAGGAAAGATGAGAAGAAAAATTAGGACGCAGGAGGAGCACAGATCAGAGGAAACTTCCTCACCTTCTCCGACTGCCTCTGACATTCCCGCCGCAGCATCTCTGTGTGTCTGATCTTTGTCCTCAGGAAATCCTGTTTGGTCGCCGACATCAGCAGGCCTTTGGGATCCAGAGGACCAATCACGTCGTACCAGATGGGACTCCCTTCGCGGTCGTAGCCGCACATCCCTCCGGACACGTACTTCTCAATCACCTGACGGAGAAAAAACAAGAAAAGTCTAGAATAGCAAATCAACGTTCACAGCTGAAACCAAAACAACTTCCTAAAACATCATAAAGTACTTGGTTACATGCTGGGGAGGATAAGCAAGCCTTACCTCAGGAGGTTTCCAGTCAGATATGATGGTATCCACTTTCATCTGCTTCCTGAACTCCACATGCTATGAGAGGAAGACAGAAATTTTCCAGTCAGCTGATTAATCAGAGGTGGGTGTGGGTGCCATGCCTGGGTATAAAAGTTCTACTGGTTCTAAACAGAAATAGGAGTGTTTTCCTTTTGGCATTCTGATGACCAGCTGACATTGTCCGATTCAGAAGGAATGAGGAGATTCCTCTGTAAACCTGCTGTGATCCCTATCCCCAGTTAAAGCTGGGGTAGGTAATGCTGGGGAGCTAGCAAGATGTGAAAGTGGCGTTCTGTCTTGGCTCCTCCCCCTCTGGTTTTACTCCTTGCGTGATCCAAGGCTTTCTTCTTAAGGAGGTTATGTTTTTACCAGCGTTTATCTGTTTGTGTTCAAGATAACTCAAAAAGTTATGGACAGATTTTAATCAAATGTTCAGGAGTTGTTGGAAATGTGAAAAGGAAGAACAGATTTTAGTTTTGGTTGTGATCCAGATCACAGTTTGGATCCTGGAACTTTTTCAATTCCGTGGCACAGGTTTGTGCTCTCCGAGTGATTTTTTAGTTCGCAGCTTTTTCCACCAGCAGGGAGAGGCAAATAAACCGAGGCAGGTCGGGGAATCCGTCCTGCATTTTCTCAGCCGTGAAGAAGGTTATGAAATATCAGAAATGAACAACTTCAATTTGGTCCAAATGTTTTGATTGGTCAGAGTTTTTACAGATTTACAGTAAACAGAGGGGTCTAACTATATTTCTTATTGTTCATGATTCAAAATGTACAGACTACTAACAGGACGAGGAACCACTTCACCCAGAGTAAAAAATAAATGTCTCTGAGCAACATCACCTACCGCAGCTTTAACATGACACAGCTGCATTAAAGGGACACTGATGGGACGCAATGGAAACATGAACATCTAACTTTTTCCAAGTGTGCTGCTGCATCACGTTTTGGATTTGTTATATTTTAAAAGCACAATAAAGATGGTTGCTGGAGAAAATAATCGTAGTAATCATGTCTGCAAACTTGTGTCCTTAAAATAAAGGTTCAATCAAATTACAGATTTAACCCCATGATGCTTCGCTCGTTTTGTCCAGTGTTTATTTAATTTAATCAAACTAATCCCTATCAATTTTGTTTTATCAACTATCTCAACTAACTGTTATTAATTTATTGAATATTCAATTGTATTTGACTATAGTGTTTTTCCTTTTTGTTGTTTTTTCTGGATTTACTTGGCTGCATGAAAACTGTAGGCGAGCGAGACGAAAAGCTGGGACGTTACTTGCTGTACAGCGTCAGTTGTCTGCTACGTTAAAACTGCAACTCGTGCACGTTACCTCGTATTGACCTGCATGCCAAACGAACACAGACCTGATATGCATTTGGGCACGTTAACAGCAAGCGTATTGCAGCCCTGAGAGGAAACATTAGCTAGTGTCCACCAACGAGATGACAACCAATAATTAGCAACCCAATGGGATTGATACATGTTCAACATGCGAGGCCACGTCACCTCTGACCATTTCTCCAGACGTTCTGACTTCCTTTACGTTATGAAGAAATATTTTTAAAAAGTATAATAAAATACTTCTCAGGTGAACCATTATTATTATTATTATTATTATTAATATTATCAATTTAACCATTAATTTATTTGCAAACTGTTTGTGTCAACACAGCAAGAAACGTGTCAAAGTCCTTATTTTTCCCATTACTGGGAGGAGTGCTGGTCTAATAGAGAGGATCTGGTTTTGAGTGGCTGGTGTGCCAACAGAGGTGAACCACTGTAGACCCCTGAGTCAGGCCCTAAATCCTCTAAATGTCCCTTTGGGGCCAAAACATGACAGTTCACTGCTCTCTGGTAAATGCTACCATGTGTAAACTGCAGAGCTGGATTTGAGGATTAAGAAGTAAAAATGATTATGTTTATCAGATACTGTTTTTAACCACGTAAAACCCATTCAGTTGCTTTTATTTATGAAATATTCTGTAAACACACATTTGCCTGATGAGCAGGTTGCACTTGTTTATGTAAACAATTAACAGCAAATGTTTCAGTTTTGGACTTTAGTCTGCGTTTGTCTTTGAAATGTTGGATTGTTTGAACATGTGAAGCAGTCTGTACTTTTTCCCAGATTCTCCATCGGCCGTCCAGTCTGCAGAGGTTGACGACCCCCAGCTTAATCTTTAACAACAGCCTGCATTATATAACTATCTCACCAAGTTCACAAGTAAAATCCATACATTTAAAAGATAACATCAATACAACAGATAAGTAAATATGAGAAATAAAATGTAAAATAAACCGTAAAGTGAAAAGTGGTTGAGCAGCTGAAACGTAAAGCTGCGTGAAACAGGTGGAAGAAGAAATAACCTACCTTTCTGATCATGGACTCAGATTTCTGAATGTTGAAGCTTCGAGCTGCAAGAAGAAAGAAAAATGTTTACCTGAGATTTAACCGTTTTCTCCTCTCAGACTCTGAGATGTATTAGTAAGTCAGTTTTTTATTTGGCTCATTTAACTGTATCCTGAGTTGACCAAAGTAAACTTGTTTAGACAAGACATTCATGAGACAGAAACACAAACGCCATTTTCCCTGAATGTCATCTCAGAGGAAATGACGTTTTTCACGGTGTGCAAACCGAACGATGCTGTTTCAGATTCGTATTAATGACTAAACGGGACAAAACATTTAATTTTTAATGTCACTGAAGTGCAACGGACAGCGTGAAAGGGGCTCCTGCCCTCACTAGAGCCTTGAGATCCGTTTCATGACACCAACAGTTTAACCTCTGATGTGTTACTGATGGTTAACGCTAAACACCTTCCAGTGTCCGCCCTTCCTCATCTTCATTCATCTGAAGATGCATTTAAAGCCAAGTGGAACATCATAATCTGAAATCACATCAATTCCTCCGTTGAGATGAACAAAAATCTGTTTTATAAACTCAGAGCTGCTTTTTAAAGAAACAAACAAAAAATCTGAACCTTTTTCTTTATTTCTGAAATCTGACTACAAAACTCAGAGTTCCAAGCTGCATTTGAATGCATCACTGTAGTCAGAGCTCTCATGTCTGCACTTAGAAAACCATTAATATTCTTCATCTTATTTTTTTCACAACTATCTGCCATTAAGTATGAACAGCTTATTGATCCATCCATCCATCCGTTCCTCCGTCCGTCCATCCATCCATTCGTCCATTTCTCCACCCATCCATCCATTTGTCCATCCATCCATCCATCCATTTGTCCATCCATCCATCCATTCATTTGTCCATCCATCCATTTGTCCATCCATCCATTTGTCCATCCATCCATCCATTCATTTGTCCATCCATCCATTTGTCCATCCATCCATTCATTTGTCCATCCATCCATTTGTCCATCCATCCATTCATTTGTCCATCCATCCATTTGTCCATCCATCCATTCATTTGTCCATCCATCCATTTGTCCATCCATCCATTCATTTGTCCATCCATCCATCCATCCATTTGTCCATCCATCCATCCATCCATTTGTCCATCCATCCATTCATTTGTCCATCCATCCATCCAGATGTTATATGTAAATTTTGAGTGTGATATACAGAAACGGTAAAAGTTGATGCTCTACTGTTGCATTATGAATGTAAGACATGTAAGTAGAATTATTTATGGAAATTCTTTCTTTTCAGACAATTTACTGAAACAAAACCTGACAACAGTGGTGGGTAAACAACTGCATAAAAAGTCAATGTCTCAGCATCTTGACGTGTTCCAGGCGGTGTGGTCCGTGAACAGGATGATGAAGAGGACCATTTAGATACAAACTGGGACTGAAACAGAACAGTTAGTGGTTCAGGTGCGGCTTTTGGGATTTTAGGATTTATCCCCTTGTGAGGTAACAGCAGAATTTGTATGTAGTTCGATGTCTGATTAAGTTGACCTGCAGCGGTTATTGTGAACTTTAGCTTCAGTCTGACACCTACATTTATAACTACATGCATATAGAATATACAGGCTATCTATAAAGTCGCTTTACAATTCAATAAAAGCCAAAAAAAAAAAAAAAAAGCACTGAAAGTAAATCGTTGTGATTTTATGAACTTTTTTGTTATTTTACGTTTTTTGTGTTCAAAGTAACTAAAAACAAATGAACGGTCCTTGGTATTAGTTTATATTAGCAGGCAATGATGGCAGTGAGGTGCTGCTCCACCTCCAGATCAACTTTCTTCTGATGAAACAACTTTGACATCATTTCAACCCATCTGTTGTTTGTAAGCCTGCAAGTTGAAGGTAATAGTCAGCGTAAACACACATCGATCGCAGCCTGTCTGAACTGTGACCTGCCAAACAGAAGAACCAGGTTGTCCTGCCGAATCGATCAGCAGTGGACCAGGAATACCTGCGATACTGCAGGGTGGAATCAGGAAATACCTGTTTTCAGCGCTGATGAATTGTATTGTATTGCTCAGTAAACCAAAGCAGTTTCTGCACCTGTTAGGTTCTGATTCACTCATAACTTAACGTTAATTCTCCTTGTTTATGTGTTTGCATCTGAATGAACAGACAAGCTGCTCTGAAAACAAGACTTTCATCTTAAAACAACCCAGATTACAAAAACCTGAGAGGCCAGAGAACGCACTTAGCCCTGTAAGGCGGGGTTACTGAAACCAGATTTCTGCAGTTTTTCAGGAGATGGTAAAACATGTAGAAAAACTCCCAGATGAACATCTCGTAGATCTAACTTTGGAACTTGGAATTGATCTTGTATTTGTTGTGTGGAGCCTCAGAAAACAGATCAATAGTTTTGTTTTTTATTATTATTTTGTAAAGCAGAATAGGAACAGTTGGTCAAATTAGATCTTAAAGAGGAAAAGTAGAGAATCTGGAAAAAACTTGATGTTTGTGACATGCATGGTGTTGATCATGTAGCTTTGCACCCTCACACACCAGCAGAAACAGATGCTAATCTGTTTTACGATGCATTCACATCAGGATTGTAGGAGGGTGTATTCATGCAGACCGAGATCTCATTCACGCTGCACTTTGGTGAAACCAGCCAAACCATTAGAATAATATATCCCCATTCCCACCAGAGGTGGCGCTGCACTAGTATTTAGCAGAAGAGAGGACAAGACTCGCAGGAAGAAGAAAACTGTGTTTCCTCCACCTGCCAGTTAAACATGGAGATGAAACTATGGCTGTTTTGGGTTTTTATTGTGTCTTATGCAAGTATACTGCAGAAATCCACTGCAACAATGGACGCAGTATGAACACCAGGCGAGGCAGAGGACTCTTAACACCATCGCTATGGATTTACCCACAATGCAATGCTACGCCACATGCAGGAAGTGCCTTTGTTTTGTAGTCTGCTTCCTGTATTTGGTCCGCTTGAAACAGGCCGAGACCTGGATTGTAGGCGGACCAAGTCTGTTTCTTTGGTCCAGATCAGAGTTCGTTTGGTGCGTTCACATTTCCCCAAAAGAAGCGGACTTTCCGAGCAAATGGACTCTGATTCGGATCAGAAAGGCTGATGTGAACGTGTCCTTACTGTAGACGCTCATCCTTCCCCAACTTGTCTTTAACCAACTGGACATCCTTTACAGGAATCCAGGAAGTTTTTGCCATTTTTCCAGACAGTTTTTAAATTATCCCTGCAGCTCTGAAAAAAAGACGTTAAATCTCCATCTTTGAGCTGCTGCCTTTCAGAAAGTTAAACTTCTGAGACTGCTTCACTGGGCGGGTATTAGGGAAGCAGACACCCTCCCCACCTTTAAGACTAGGCTGAAGACTTATCTTTTTGATAAGTCCTATAGCTAGGGATGGTTAGCATCCCTTAGCTATGCTGCTATAGGTTTAGACTGCTGAGGGACATTTCCTGATACACTGAGCTTCTTTCTCTTTATCTCTCTTTTACCCCCCCCCCCCCAATAACAGTGTTGCATCATTAACATGTATGTCTCCTGTCTCAGCAGGTCTCCCTGGCCGGGAGTAGCAGTTCCTGTTGTCTTTCTGTCCTGTTGAATTTACAGTCAAAGCAGAGGACAGAAGTAACTGATTAACCAGGAGAGAGCTGATAGTTTAATCAACTCGTTATTCAGTTTAATCTGGATATCTAGCCGTAAATATCCCCAGTTAGCCAGCCTTCCTGCTGCTGCAGGTAAGCTTGCTGGCATTCTTACATAAGAGGGTTGATGACACTCGTGTGCGCGCATGACACTGCAAACTGTCTGCAGAGAGATTATTTACTGGTGTTTATCAGCCTCAAGGCGAAAGAAAAAACAAGTCAGAGTAGCAAGAACGGTCGATCGCACAGAACATCCATAAGGCTGCAGACGAGCCTCTTCCTGACGTTTCTGTTTCATGCATGCCAAGTTAAAATTAAGGCAGAATAAACGCCTGCCTGACTGGGAGCTCTGTTCACAGATTAAATAAGCAGCCAGTGGAGTATGAACAGAAAAGCTGCAGCGTCCTGCGGATATCTCACAGCAGGTTATGTGCACTGTGGTACATGAGGAAAGCCAAACCAGAGGCCTGACAAGCAGCTGTCCATGCCTGCTGCACCACAATCTGAACATATCCTTGTGTGTTTTTACTCACAGAGGACCAGATGGTGGTTCTGAGTACGGACTGGATTCTGTAAGATGGTTTAACATTTAAGAAAAACAAAGTATGTTGTAGTCAGCGTGTGAAAGGACACATGATCTAGAAACAACATGCAGGTCATGATGGCTGTAAATGTTCCTCCTGGTCTGATCAGGAGCAGCTAAAAATGTGGAGATGACTCCGTCCCAACATCAGCATGTCTCAGAACTCTTACTGATGAGGTCTAGATTTCCTGCTTCCTGTCTGAAATGACTTCACCTAAAAAATAAAGTATGTTTTCACAACTACAAGGTCTGCGTGACAAATAAAGCTGAGACATGTGAGGTTACTATGAAGTATCGTGTTCAAGATATGTGTCAGTGTGTCAGTTTGATTTCACCTGGAACAAGTAGAACCTGTAAATGTTTACCTCCTCCTAAAGAAACAGCACAGTACTTACAGTACAGTGTAAACCAGAAGATAGCAGCTCAGTTCATGTAGGAATGAGTAAAGTAATCCTAGGAAAGAGTAAAGTAATCCTAGGAATGGATAAAGTAATCCTAGGAAGGAGTAAAGTAATCCTAGGAAGGAGTAAAGTAATCCCAGAATGGATAAAGTAATCCTAGGAAGGAGTAAAGTAATCCCAGAATGGATAAAGTAATCCTAGGAATGGATAAAGTAATCCTAGGAAGGAGTAAAGTAATCCCAGAATGGATAAAGTAATCCTAGGAAGGAGTAAAGTAATCCCAGAATGGATAAAGTAATCCTAGGAATGGATAAAGTAATCCTAGGAAGGAGTAAAGTAATCCTAGGAATGGATAAAGTAATCCTAGGAAGGAGTAAAGTAATCCTAGGAAGGAGTAAAGTAATCCCAGAATGGATAAAGTAATCCTAGGAATGTTTAAAGTAATCCAAGGAATGGGTAAAGTAATCCTAGGAATGGGTAAAGTAAACCTATGGAAGGAATGAGGTAATCCTAGGAAGTAGTATCGTAATCCTAGGAATGAGTAAATTTATCATGGGACGGAGTGAAGTTACCCTAGGAAGGAGTAAAGTAATCCTGGTAAATTAATCCTAGGAAAGTAATCCTGACCTTGCATTCCTGTGTAGCTGCTTGTGGTTTGAGCAGTTTGCCAGCATGACGTCGTCTTTCGTCTTAGTCATGTTGCTTAGTGACATGTTTGCGTGTGTGAAGAACTTCTGTGCTGCGTGTCTCACGCTGACCTCTGTTAGAGGGTTAAAGTCCCCTGGTTTCCAAGGCGACAGCGTTCAGAGGCCTTACTTGTGACACAGCCTGGTCTCCTCCAGGCTCAGTAAACCACGAAGCATCTGATCACTGCGTGACGGATCATACACGGCAGCCTGACGGCTCACTGGAGCACACATGAAACCCAGCTCACCACTGGAACGATTCGTCTCTTTACGTACCAACCAACCAACCAACCAACACTCAGCTTCATGTGTACGACAGAGCTGCTGGTGGTTGACTGAAATATTCCACTTCTTACTGGGAATAAATCCAAAACACAAGCTGGATTTCCTGCGCGGGACACTGAAGACACAGTACAGGTGGAACATTATGATCTACTGTCTTTATGCAGTGCATAGGCCCAGACTGGATGGCACAGTGTGACAGAGAAGTGTGTTTTTATTCCTGTATGTTCAGCTTCTGCATGAACGGGAAGTCAGTGTCTAATTAAATACCATGCAACTAAAGTGAAAGACATTTTTTCATTAGTATGTCCCCTAACAAGATGAATCAGCAGCACATATTTTAATCATGTCAGCTGACGATTCTCCACCAATGTTGCTTCATTTTGAGGTCAGGCGATAAGCAAACTGAATCGCACACACTCCCGGCTGACTTTCCCTTCAGTCAGGCAAATTCTGAGGAGCCCCAGCTCCAGTATCAGCTCCAGGGACTCACATCAGAGGAAAAAACAAGTTGGTTATTTTCCACTGAGGATAAGAGGATGCTGATTGTAGTGACAGTCAATCTGGACACACACATCTCCATATCTCCAGATTTACTCACCACACTTCCATCTTCAGATTAAATCACGCAACACCGAGCGAAACAAACATCTCACACTTGTAACAAGTCATCCTGTCAATATAGAAGATCTTTGTTTCCACTAAGAGCTGCAGCACTGAGGTGATTAATAAACACATGTAGGTACATAAACGTGGTCCAGCCACCTAATTTACACCGTTAAGCTTAAAACAACCTTTACAAAGAATCTGTGGTGGAAAAACAGGTTTACTTTAAAGTGTGAAGAAGATTAATTTATTACTTATTGTTGAATCTTTCAGAGAATTTTCTGCTTAAATTCTCGGATTAAGCAATGAAACTTCAATTTTTTTTCTTCCTCATCTCCTCTGTTTTCAGCGTTTAAAGGATTAGAAGTCTGGATGAGTTAATAAGAATACATCTGTAAACTGACAGGTGTCGATACTGAAGCTAGCAGGTATCCCCCCCTCACTCACTCACACACACACACACACACACACACACACACACACACACACACACACACACACACACACACACACACACACACACACACACACACACACAATCCTCCAGTGAAACTGGATGCGCTGTCACGGTGAAAACAGGTTTGGTTGAGTGCCTTTAAGTGAGCGCAGCGTTTGTTTGGGTCGTGTGAGAGGAAGATGAACCGCTTTGCAACGTCTTCATCAGGCATGAAAAGTGTTTCCAAACATGGGAACACGTGCAGAAAGTAAACGTACAGCGACTGACGTATGATCGAGGACTCTCTGCTAAAGGAAAACCCTTTCTTCCACTGCAGTCTGAGGTCTTGGAGCGATCCGTCCTGATTGGCTGCAGCAGGTCTGATGGAGGATCAGCTGTTCAAACTCTCACCTTCTCACATCAAAGGTAAGAAGATGCAGAACCTGTCAACGTGTTCAGTTAGTTTCCACCTGCTTTATTTGGTTCTGTGCGTTAAACGGGGCTGCAGGACCAGCGCCTAACGGCTCCATCTTGTTGTGTCCAAACACAGAAACTGAGACGCAGGTGAGTGTGAACGACTCACCTCTGAGCCAGCGGAGCAGGTAGTGGTCGTGTTGTGCAGGCAGGATCGGGAGGATGTCCTGGATCCGCTCCCGAAACTGGAGACAGAAAACTTAGTTTTACAGTTTCACACTTTGGAAGGACAGTTTGTTGACAGAGTAAAAGGAAAGACTTTAATCTTAGTGCGTCGGACTGGAAACCATTTCTAACCACCTCCAGGTATCTATTGCATCATCATCATTTCATACTGAATCAATGAGCCTTTCAGACAACAACGTCCACATTTTATCCCAAACTGATCTGATCAATAAACAGAACTAGGAGCATCTCCGGTTAAACTGACACCTGAGCAGCAGACCTGTAGAAAGAAACCTCAGCACAAGCAGACACCACCACAAACTACTGAAAATTCCCCACTCAGAAACAACACACATCCATCAGATTATTGATCGCTGATTGGTCTCTAACCTCAGTTAGGCATTCAGCCTGCTTTGGGCTCAGGTCTCCGACTCGTCTGCTCATGTTCCAGCTGCGGTGTGGCTCTGACGGAGGCCGTGGCTGTGAATAAGCCGAGCAGGAGGGAAAATGCAGGTAGAGGAGTAAAAACGCCACACCCCCTCTGAAACACACCCACCCACACACACACGCGGTGTGGCGGAGCTTCCTCCTGCTGAAACTTGGCACCTGGTGAAACCTGAAAACATCCAATACACTTTATTCATATTAAACACCTGGTTGCCATGGTGATGTACATGTAAAATCACTGAAACGAGTAAGAGATGAGAAACAAAGTACACTGAAACATACTGAACTCATCTAAAAAGAAAATTAAATAAAATACAGTAAGATCAATGAAAGATTAAAATGCATTGAAAGAAAACAGAACGTTAGATAGAAGAAAAAAAGGTAAATTACACTAGAAAAAAGACTGAAAATAAAAAAACACACTATGGTATAAAAAAATGAAAAAGACACTACAAAAAATTAAAAGATTCAAAACTAAAAAACTAAAAAAAACTTAAAATACGCTAAGAGAAAGTAAAAGACGAATACATTAAAAGCAAGAACAGATAAAAATGTGTTAAAATTAAAACAAAGCAATGAAAAGGTAGAATAAACTATAAAAAGAACAAATTAAAAAGTTATGGTACACTATAAAAATTACAACAAACATTTTTCTAAAAAACACACACACACAAACATATATATATATATATATACACATATATATATATATATATATATATATATATATATATATATATATATATATATATATATATACATATACATGTATATATATATATATATATATATATATATATATATATATATATATATATATATATATATATATATATACATGTATATATATATATATATATATATATATATATATATATATATATATACATGTGTGTGTGTGTATATATATATATATATATATATATATATATATATATATATATATATATATATATATATATATATATATATAAGACAATCAGAAAAAGCTCATACACTGCAAAAACTCAGCCTTAAAAAACAAGAAAAAAAATGTTAAAAAATGAGGTAAATGTTGCTTAAAATAAGATAAATTATCTGCCAACAGAACAAGAAAATTTGGCTTGTTAAGACTTTCCAAAACAAGTAAAAAATACTCTTAAAACAAGAGGAATTCTCTGGCATAAACACTAAGAATTATCTCACCTTCAAAAGAATAAGCATATGTGTACTCAATTTAAGATTTTTAATCTTACTTAGATTTCAGTTTTTGCAGTGTACTGTTCTTCAAACCATGCAGGAAAAACAGCTGGAACACGTTCAACATGGCTCCACTCGGACACACAATGCATTCAAAATTATCAATACAGCTAATTTATACTGTTATCAAGTCATCCATCAATATAGCTTTTATTAAGTTAAAAGAGTACTTGACAAAATAACGTTTTTTTAACTTATGGATACCTGGTTAGGTTTTCTATCCGTTTCTGTCAATCTAAACCCTCAAAAGTGGTTAAATAAACATGGTGGAGTAATAAGTAGTTAAATAAACATGGTGGAGTAATAAGTAGTTAAATAAACACAGTGGAGTAATTATTCATCCTGCATGAATTTGGGGTCATTTCAAAAGCCAAAAATGTAAATAACATGTCTTAAACCTCTAAAACAGGACTGTTTTTAGTCACTTGTCAACTGAAACTAGAACATCACAGAACAGCAGCAAATCTTTTAGCTACTTTCCCATTAATGGAAAGTAAATAACTGGAGAAAATAACAGGAATTTTTATTGTTTGAGGATAAAATCCCCTTTAAAAATCCAATATTTTCCACTAAGATGAAGCATGTTGGAAGTTTAAAGTAGCAAAAATGGGAAAAAATATGTTCTCCTCCGGGTCAACAGAAAGGAAAGGAAACCACACGCACCGTTTTTCATAAAAGTAATGTTTTATTCTTTAAATACACAAGCTATTAAGACCCCCCAGGTCACCAAAACCAAGCTGGTGTTATGAATAAATAGATGATTTACAAGAAATAACACTGGAAAAACAATCAGAGATGATACGAGTCACCCTTCATTCAGACATACTGTAGTGGAAATTTGTTTTCATCGAGCAGAAAATGAGGAAGGAAAGTGACAGAACAACCGTTTAGCTCCCGAAAATGTTCGCAGTGCGTCTGGATCCAAAGGTCGGGACTGAAAAACACGTGTACTTTGTTTGATCAATACGTTCCTCTGCAGCTGCGACCTTGTTCAGATTGATCTGGTTAAAACACGTCCGAATAAATCCCTTCAAGCAGACCGGCAGGTTCTGCCAAGCGGAGAACCCGCGAGATGCGTCATGTTCATATGATCTGCATCTTCAGTCTTCAGTTCACACACAACCCAACGGAGGAATGAATAAAGTTTTTATTTTAAACTAAAGCTGCCGCCATCCTGCATGTCCATCTGAACACGTATGTTTAAACACCAAACCAGTCTGACAGATTTCATGTCCCAACCTGAGTGAAAACATGCGTCAGATAAACAAACAGCTGTTTCATACCATCAGAAATATAACGAGTCTTAAAGAAGATTTACTACCAAGCTGTGACCTCAACAAAACACACTGCTTGTCGTGTGTGTGTGTGTGTGTGTGTGTGTGTGTGTGTGTGTGTGTGTGTGTGTGTGTGTGTGTGTGTTAATAAAAGTTTAAGATGAGTCGCTGCAGACTCCAACATTCAGGTTAAACTAAAAGCACTTCAACAAGTTTGTTCGTTTCTGGAATTAATTCTGTTTTTTGCTGTTTTAACGAAGCAGCTACATGCTATCAAAAATATCAACTCTTATTCTAGTTTTCTTTTTTTGTTTATATCACTGACTCCAAAAATAACTTTTCAATATTTAAAAAAAAAAAAAAAAAAAAAAAAAAAAAGAGGATTTTTGACACAATCTCTGCATATAATTTATACATCTGGACAAACACGACTCAGAAAGTCAGGCGAGATGTGAAGCACTGCACTTTGCCCTAAAAACCGCTGAAATCAGAGCCGTGACTGCACGAGGGTCGCGCACAATTCAAACACTCATCGCCGTTTTAACGGCCTTACATTAACTATGAGAAATACCTGAATAAACAAAAGCTGATTGGAAAGAAAAAACCTTTAAGTTACCCAAAAACCTCAGAAGAAGTAGCCTGCTCTGCTCTGATTGGTCCACTCCTGTGGTCTGATCAGGCTCCGCCCACCAGGCCATGTCAGATTTAACATCTTTGAAAGCAGGAGATCCTGACGTCGGATGTCAGAAAGGTAAAAACATCTGGAAGAGCGTGACTTCTGCTTAGTTTTAATGCGGCTGGAGTGTAAAAAATGGCTGCGAGGACTCAGATTAAAACCCGAGGCTCGTCTCTGTGCACTGAAGTGTCATTTTATAACTTACGTTATAGATTCTGTGTGTTTTACATTAATCTAACATGTTACTTTGTATGGTTACATTAAACATGTGCATTTCTCTGCTTCTCATGGTAGAAGGCGTGACATGAAACCCTTCCTAAGCATCAGGTCATGCAGCGTTTCTGGAGCAGGACACTGTCTGGAAACCCTCCTTCCTGACGTAAAGATGTGTGTTTCCCATCAGGCCGTCAGTGTTTAGGTGTAAAACAGAGTGATACAGCTTGGATATCTGGAAGAGGGGAATTTTCCTGCCAGATCTCCTTCAATTACACTTACTTTTCCACATTCCTTGAAAAACCCACCTGCCCTCCCTCTCCTATCTGTGGAGAGAGGAGTGTGTGTGAGGATAGTGGATGCTCAGGGTGATTTCACTCACCAGATTCCATCTCCTCGCCTAAAAGCCGGTTTGTCGGATTCTGAAGTGTCAGTCAGAAGATTCAACAAGAAGTCCACCGTAGGAAACGTGGAGGCTGAGACCGCTCAGGTGGATCAGACACCTGTCTGTGAATCCCACACTGAGCACGCGCATGATCGCACTTCTGACACCAAATTGTTGTTGAAAAGATGAGTAAAGGATGAGGAGAAGGCGTTCTGATCAGGCAGAAGTCTGGAGCGGATCTGGTCTGAGGAACCTACCAGAACCTGTTTTAACCCCGGCAGAGGAGACGTCAGGGGTTGTGATAAATACATGCTTTCCTTTGCACACGATATCTGATCTTATCCAAGACGACAACCAAAGACTTCCTGGCACATCTCCTTCTCCAGAGGTCCCATCAGCAGATGATTAGGCCTCCTCCAGATAGGGAACACTGACAACCTGATGGGAATACACAGCTTTATGTCAGGAAGGAGGAATTCCCAGATACTAGACAAAGTGTCCAGAAACACTCAGGACTGCATGACCCGATGCTTAGGGACGGTTTCATATGCCAGGAGTAGCAGCACAAGTTTAACATCACCATACAAAATAACACAACTACTTTGTTTACTTCAAAAGCGGCTGATTTCCACATTTCCAGTCTTTTTTAAGGAGAGAAAGTGATGATTTCTTGGGCTAAACGGGACTCTGATCATTTAGGAGGCTAAAGAGACGAGCTGTGTGTGGAGTGCATGGATCCCAGTGAGTTTGAGTAAAACTGGAAGTAGAATAATGCCGAAAATAAACGGACAAAGTGAAGCATGACAACCGGTGCGCTGAGGAAAGGAGGTTAAAGCCGCCAGAGGAGCTGCGCCTAGCGGCTCACGGATGGATGGATGAACATGTAAACCTGGTAAATAACAAGCCCTGTGCAGACAGGGTTGTTTCGAGCTTTTAATATCACATGTAGTACGTCTGAAAATGTGTCGTGTTTGGGCCAAATCGCTGGTGAAGATGTTGGACACACACCGAGCCTCATGCAGGAACAACACTCACATTTATATGAACACACACAAACCTGTCATACGAGAGCTGAATGTCACAGATAAGCAGCTGCTTTTAAAGTGAACCAGAAATAAATGAATCGTTTTCGTGCTGCAGGTGAAGCTGCTGCATCACTCTGATGAGAAAATAAGACCTTCGCTTTTGGCGCCCATTTTTATTCCTTCCCCTCGTCGTCTTCATCACCAGAATTTCCTGAAGACGATCAACAAGCGATGGAAGGGAAGGACGAAACATAAAATATCAGCGTCTGTTTCTGCAAAATCTTGCAGAATAAACTTCTTACGTCCAACACCCCTCCAGACCTCCAGTCTACCGGATGCTCACCAGTTTCCTCGGCTCTTACTGGTGCGTTTCAGCGCAGCAGCTCCAATTCGACGCTGCAGAAACTTCATTTAACCACACATTAAAGCCACAGACCTGCTTTTATTTAATGTCATTTTACTGTTTATGAGTGTATTCCTGCTATTTTTCTCCTGCTGTGCAACTTTAACTTGCCAGCTAATGAGGCTGAACTGGTTTAAAGCTGCATGAGACAAAGCCACCATGTTCCTGCATGAGGCTTCTGGGTGCAAACCTGCGTGTGACGCCTGAAAGGACGTGGAATCGGACATCTTTTCATCCTTGCAGAGTTTGCAGGGCGGGCCAGTTCTGTATCCCTGCAGTCGTTCGATAAGCTCGTATTAAAACATATTAAATCCATTTGGGTGGAGTGTCTGTGGGAAACATTCACTGAGCAGCTCCGAGCCGCTGGAGGCCAGCAGGGAGCCTGGAAGGCAGAGTTTGCTAATGTGTTGTCGCTTTCTGCGTTTAGTGTTTGGCTCTTTTTTTGTTTTAAAGCAGCTTTGGTGAGGACGACGAACACACAGAAAATCAGTTTCTATTCCTCTGAAACGCGCCCTCAGAGCGGGAGCGCCCTCCGTGTTCCAGTTTTCATGTCCGAGCCGTTTGTTAGATGGCGTTTGTGATGTAGAAGACAAACTCCATGTCCATGGCAGTCTGCGGTACGCTAGCGCTACCTCCATGGATGACGGGGATCAGAGCGCTGTCCATCTCGTTCATGAAGCGCTGAGGGAGGAGCCTTCCTGCAGAACCGGCCTGGTACTCCACCTGAGCGTCAAACACACACCAGACGTTCACAGAGACTTAAACTCAGACAGGTTTTTAACACCACAGTTTGCTTTTAACAAAGCTGAACCCAGTGCATGTCTCAGACTATTTCATTTATTTCGTTTTCCTTTTAAGATAAATTCTGTACAGCTTGGATTTGACACTATAGCTAAGTTTGAATGTTTCAATAATAATAATCGAAATAATTATTTACAGATTAGTCGACTATTAAATTAATCGTTAGTTGCAGCCTTAATTTATAGTAGTTTATACTCCATTCAGTATCCATTATGTGAAGGTAAATAAATTTATCTACATGAAACCACAAATAAATCCAAGACATGTCGAACATTTTCACATTGTCTTTAAATGTTTGGATCAATCTTTAGGAAAAATGTGTCGGCGATCGTTCGGAACAAGTAGTTCCTCTAACTGGCTGGACCGGAGCTGCTGTCGCGTGTTTGTAGTTTTATTAGTAGATTTAATATCGGCGTTGAACAGCTTCCGTATGCAGGAAGTCTCGTCCGGGTCTCGTCTGCTCTCATAAAAACCAGAATGTTTCCAAACTGCTGCCTTCAGACCCCATGAGGAAATCTCACGCTCGGTAACAGTAGCTGCATGGCTAGCTGCTAGCTTCCTGCTAGCTGTGCTGTTTACGTTTCGCAGCCCGGACTCTTTATGGGGACGGACCAGTCCGTCTTTCTAAAGTGTCCGGGCTGCAGGTGAGGCTTTTAGCTTTCTGCTTTGCTTTACAGCTGCGTTTCTGTCATTCAGTTATTATGAAAATAATTGTTTTTGAACACTGAAGAATCGTAATTAAATCAGCACGTGTTTTTTCAAGATGCATCAATTAAATAGTTAATCAATCTACCTCTAGAACGTGGACCACATCAGTCCAGTTCTGAGGTCTTTACGCTGGAGAACAGACTTTACAGTTCTGTTGCTGGTCTACAAAGCTCTGAATGGTTCAGGACCAGAACACATCAGAGACCTCTTGACCCAGTATGAACCTACCAGATCGCTCAGGTCATCTGGATCCGGTCTTTTATCAGTTCCCGGAGTCAGAACGAGACCTGGAGAAGCTGCATTCAGATTCAATCAAATCCAAAAAGTTTTAAAATTGATCGTATTCTCAGATAAATAGATGAAGTGATGTTTAGAAATGTGATGATTCATCTTTTCCTGTTTAAACGTTACACATGACTCAGCGATTTTCATCCTACATTAACTTTAAATCATAATAACGTCAAAGGGAACCTGATTAAATCTGCTGTGGCTTTTCAGTCTGATTCTTTAAATATTAAATAATCATTTAGCATCCAAGCGAAACACACGAACTGCAGGAAACTAAAGAGCAGATCGCTTCTTTAACCCGCAGAATAAAAACGATTAAACTGCATGCAATAAAAACCATTAGAGACCAGAAAACCAGAAAGATTTGGCAGTTTTACCATGTCGACCTGCGTGGAGATGCGAAGTGACAGCGAGTTGATGCCGCCGGAGGTGAGAACAGCGAGGTGAGGCATCAGAGCGCTGCAGGTGGCCAACGCGATCTCCTTCTGGAAGACGCTGCAGGACGCCATCACCGCCGCCGGGCTGCAGTCGGGAGACTTCAGCTGGTAGAAAACCTGCAGGATATTCAGATCAGCTCCAGCTGCGCACGCTGTGAGAGCAGTCTGGTTGGTTTAATGGGAAACTCACCTCCGTGCACCTGATGGAGCGACCGTCAGACTCAAAGTCGGTGTCCTGCTGCATCCTGACGCTGTGAACGCCATCCAGAGGTCTGCCATCCACTCCACTGGTTCTGCTGCAGAAATCACATCAGAGATGCTGAAAATCATCCAGCAGAAACATTTTCTCATCCTGATACCTGGAAACCCTCAAGGTCACCTTCCGGAGTCACATTCAGATGTATTTCAGCTGGTTTTTTAATATTTTCCGCTCACCTGCTTTCTGGACAGAGCATGTTGCCATGAACACCATTATGTTTTCACAGATGAAACAGATTATTTGAGACGAACCGACTCGTTCCGGGCCGTAGCTGTTCCATCAAACCAAAGACTTTTTACTGTCATATCTTGTTTACTACATGCATAAAACCTAAATATTGTTTTCCAGCTTGTGAAGAACAACACGACATCAGAAAGAGACCAATATGAGAAGAAACCAGATTAATCAAAATAATAGACAGAAATAAATTGCTGCAGAGATTGGAAGAACTGAGACTGAAAAGGTGACCAGATGATCAGCTGCTTTGGATCAATATGTGCCCGTTTATCCTCCTGACCAACAAACAGCTGCTTGTTTATGTAATCAGTCGTTTGGGTAAAGGTGTTTTCATCTCTCTGTGGAAGAGCCTCGATGCGACTTCTTTTTAAGCATATTTTTATGTGACTTTTACACTCTATGAAACAACAATGTGAAACTAGTTGTGACATGAGGTGGTCCCGCTGGAGATAGCAACACCTCACGCTGAGTCCACCCACTCCCACTCAGATCAGTCGGTTACAATCCGTACGTTTACATGGGAGTTTTAATTCAGGTTTAATTCTGAATAAAAGTTTATTCCGCTTTAAACTGATGAAAAACGACCATGTAAACACTTAATTCCTAATGTAAATTACTATTCCGAATTAAACTAAATTCTGATGTAAGTGTCTGGTTTATTCTTATTTTAATTCCGATCTATTTAATTCCTCTGTCATGTAAACCTCAACTCCGCTCTAAGTTAATTCTGGTCGTTCTGAGCATGCTCGTTACCTTGTCCTGTCCCGATGACGCACGTTGTTTTACCTCCCGTGTTCGGTGCTCTATCTTTCTTCTCCTTCTCAGTTGCTGCAGAAAGTGAAGTAGTATGCTGGTGTTGAGCTGCTACTTCACATTTATAATAAAAATAGCGGCGAAACTGGTTCTTATTATGTAGTTTTTACAAGTTACGACTGAAAAGACGAGAAGCAGGGAGCCAACTTTGTTTATTTCCGGTATACGTCATACGTCACGTGCACCCTCTGTCCAATCAGAACCCTTCCCAACCCGCCGCTCTAAAGAGGAATTAAGTTTTTCATGTGTCATGTCCATTCGGAATTATTATTTTCATGTAAACTCGTAGGAGAATACGTTAATTCCGAATGATTAATTCCGAATTAAAAAACATGTAACCGTAGTGATTTCAAAGAGATGTTTGCTCTTCATCAGCCTCTCCAGAGTTCAGCTTCCCAATGTGAAACAGTCTTCATGTTCCTCTCCTGTTCTGGTGTTTTATGACATACGAAGGCTCCTCCACTTCTGAAACGTGGAACTTAATGTAAACACTTATTATAAACACTTGTAGCGACTTCCAGCGCCGTTGGTGGTTCCCAAATGACGCACACAGGTCACAGATATCGTGGATTTATTTATTGAAACTGTTACATAAACTGCCTGATGATCGGATACAATGTCATTTCACCAGTATAATATGTCAGTGTGCAACGTCAAATGTGCATCAACTAGAGCGGTCAAGAAAAATGACAGCTTCCCAGCCCTCCTCTCCAGCAAAACCCGAGTGACTGGCTGACAGATGCTTTTAACTCCTCAGCCCATACCGATCCACATCACGTGACCCCAATTCATATCACCATGACAACAATGTAACACCAACCATCCTCCCAGTGATAATTCCCCACATTTATGGCTCCTACAACACTTATTCTTCCTTGTTTTTCTGAGCAGCAGTTATTTTCTGCTTCTGTCAGGGCTACAGGCGGCGTCACGACCACATTCCCCATATAAACCGGAACCAGTTTAGCATCCAGTCGACTTAATTCGAGAGAGAAAAGAAAACGGATCAACATTGACTTCAGTCTCATTTTCCTGAAGTTCCATGTTTTGCTACAAGCAGTACGTGTGAACGCAGCTCATACAGCGTAAACCGTCGTCATCTTCAGAGTTCCACCTACAGACAGGACACATCGCTGGCCGTCTTTATCGACCAGCAGCATTCAGAGCTGGAAAACTGATCAGGGTTCATCAGACGTTGACTCTACTGGTCTCTACTGGAACTTACTGGTCTATGTTAGGCTGGAACATGGTCTGAAGAGACGTCTAAAGAGTTGTACCAAAACCAGCCCAGGAGCCAATACAGGGCTAAAACTACAGATCAGAGTGTAAACAGTGTGTGTGATGTTACCCAGTGTTGACTGGTGAGGTCCAGTCGACCCAGCGGACCGTTACATGCTCTCGAACCTCCCCCCCGTCGTTCTTCCCGCAGGGTATGTGGAAGTCCGTCTGCTCCCTCAGGGCGGAGCGCAGAGACTCCATGGTCTCCGGAGGGATCTGGACCATCAACCCATCTAACAAACCACACGTGGAAACCGTTTCTACTGTGTTCTCAGCGCTGACGTAAGGAAACCGACAATCTGCAACTTTACCTTCAACAATGCTGGACTTGGCGATGAACCCCGATGAGGCTTTCAGGGCTCCATTAAACACCACGAAGCTGGCTCCGGTCACTGAAGAACCAAAACCAGACATTACTTCACCGAGTTTCTGCTATTTTACATGTTATTCTCACTGCCTGTGCAGGAAGCAGACGCTGCAAAAGCCACAGATGCTGCAGAAGCTGCAGAAGCCGCAGATGCTGCAAAAGCCACAGATGCTGCAGAAGCTGCAGAAGCCGCAGATGCTGCAGAAGCCGCAGATGCTGCAAAAGCCGCAGACACTGCAGAAGCTGCAGATGCTGCAGAAGCCGCAGACACTGCAGAAGCCGCAGAGGCTGCAGACGCTGCAAATGCTGCAAAAGCCGCAGATGCTGCAGAAGCCGCAGATGCTGCAGATGCCGCAGAGGCTGCAGACATTGCAGAAGCCGCAGATGCTGCAGAAGCCGCAGATGCTGCAGATGCCGCAGAAGCTGCAGAAGCCGCAGACACTGCAGAAGCCGCCGATGCTGCAGAAGCCGCAGACACTGCAGAAGCTGCAGATGCCGCAGAAGCTGCAGATGCCACAGATGCTGCAGAAGCCGCAGACACTGCAGAAGCCGCAGATGCTGCAGAGGCTGCAGACGCTGCAGATGCTGCAAAAGCCGCAGATGCTGCAAAAGCCGCAGATGCTGCAGAAGCCGCAGATGCTGCAGACGCTGCAGAAGCCGCAGATCCTGCAAAAGCGCAGACACTGCAGAAGCCGCAGACGCTGCAGAAGCCGCAGATCCTGCAAAAGCCGCAGACACTGCAGAAGCCGCAGATGTTGCAGATTCTGCAAAAGCCGCAGACGCTGCAAAAGCCGCAGACGATGCAGATGCTGCAAAAGCCGCAGATGCTGCAGAAGCCGCAGATGCTGCAGAAGCCGCAGAAGCCGCAGACACTGCAGAAGCCGCAGATGCTGCAGACGCTGCAAAAGCGCAGACACTGCAGAAGCAGCAGACGCTGCAAAAGCCGCAGATCCTGCAAAAGCCGCAGACACTGCAGAAGCCGCAGATGTTGCAGATTCTGCAAAAGCCGCAGACGCTGCAAAAGCCGCAGACGATGCAGATGCTGCAAAAGCCGCAGATGCTGCAAAAGCCGCAGAACCTGCAGAAGCCGCAGATGCTGCAGAAGCAGCAGACGCTGCAAAAGCCGCAGACACTGCAGATGCCGCAGATGCTGCAAAATCCGCAGATGCTGCAAAATCCGCAGATGCTGCAGACTCACCTGTGCGAGTCTTGCCCAGCATGCTGTTGGCCTGCGTCTGGTAGTTCCCCTCCTCGTTCTGGAAACACACCAGGTGCGAGTCGGCCGTCGAGCTGAAACTTGCTCCGATGCTGATGACGTGCTCGTTGGAGGAGTTCACCACCTTCTGCATCTGGACGACACAGAGAAACGTCATCATCTGAACAACACTGCTCATGTTTAACAAGTGGCTGGTTTTAATATTCATTTATATTCAATTCAAGTTTCTATTTACTCCTAAAACTGATGAAGTCTTCCACAGATGTCTGAATTAAATTATATTTTAAAAGAGAGAGAGATTCATTTAGAATTAAATGGGAGAAAATTATGAAAGGAAAAAACTAGTAATATAAATAAAGATTTTTCACAAATCCAATTTGAAAGCAGACAGCATAACAAGAGGAAAAACAGAGATAAATGACTCCCCTGAATTACTTCCTTACACCAGCAGTTCAAGGACATAAATGTGGGCATGGTCAAATAAAAATAATATTTATGCTGGCACAAAGAATAGAAATATTAAAAAAACAACAACAAAAAAAAACCCAACTAAAATCAATTCATCAAATGGAATCTTGGAAAAGAAAATAAATGGTAAATAATTATCGATGTATAAAATAAAATTTCTGCAGCATTTATTTTGATCTAAGTTGTCTTTTATGTATTTATTTATTTGCATTTTGGCACTTTCCGTCCTCCATATTCAGCTTGCTGGTTCATGGAAACCTGGAAGCTCTCCCACCTCATTGAAGCTGCTTTTGGGGATGTCGATGTAGCTGTGGCCCATCTCCATGTGGATCCTTAGGCCGTCCACCGCCGCCAGGCTGTACTGGTAGTTCCTCAGGTCCTGATGACACAAGTTACATTTCAGCGGTGAAACACATCTTTACATGCAGATTGAAGACATCTCCACTGCTGACTTTCTGAACCTCTTCCTTTACTCAAACATAACCTGAAGCGTCCACTGAGTCGCCTCATCGCAGGCAGTGATGGAACACAGCCAGCTGCTTGATTAAAAACATGGCTTGTGTGGGATAAGGAGCATAAGTAAGGCTCTAAACTCTGCAAGATGTGTGTGTACTTACAGCCAGTAAATTCATGATGGTGTGTCCCGTCTCTCGATACACGGAGTCCCGAAAACGAACGCTCACCAGTGCAGTGGGATAGACTGGAAAACAAACACTTGTTAGTTTCATGTTTATGAGTTTTTGTAAATAAATAAATTACAGTGACACTTTTTAACCTCGTCATC